>NC_059328.1:123886044-124191044 GCF_018350155.1 Leopardus geoffroyi | reverse complement strand
ATTTTATTACAGTTTTGCAAGGTGTTGCCATTCAAAGAAACCAGGTAAAAGATACAAGGAATGTCTCTGTATTACCTCTTATTATTGCATGTCAATGTACATTTACCTTAAAAGAAAAGTCTAGCCAAAACCACACAGGAAGAAAACACAGAGGAGCGTTTAAATGATTGCAGGGCTGAATATAAATTTTAAATATAAAATCAATAGATACATTTATAAATAAAAAGATACAGATAGGATCATAAAATCTTTAAAAATTGTTGTAACTCAAAAAACTACCCTACATCATTCAATAGAATACTATGTTGCCATACCAAGAATAAGGAAGCTGTTTCTGTAATGATAGAAAATGAACTTCAAATCTCTAAGGGAAAGAGAAAGCTGTAATAGGGTACAGATATTACCTTAGCACCTGTATAAAAAGGAAAAAGGAATACAGAAATTTGTAAATGTGTACTATATAGAAGGAACTCAACGTACACATGAAATTGGTAACAAGGGATTTGAGAAGGGGAACTGACACAAAGGGAAGACTGGAGACACTTCAGTGAATACTCATAGTACCCTGTGAATATACTATTCTTCCAAAAATCATTCTTAAATAACAGTATCAGAAAAATAGAGTTATATCCTCTATGCTAGTTTTAAATACAAAGAGCAAAATGTTACTAACCAATCTTATAAAAGATAGTTATATATGAAGGATGTTACACTATGTTAAATACATTAATGTATCAATATCTTGTTAACTGTCACCAAAAATGTGCCAAGAGCATAAAGATCATTTTCAGAAGTTGGAATACAAATGATTAATAAATATGGAAAACAATATCCTTATCCGGAATCAAAGATATGTGGTTCAAAGAGAAGTCATTTTACCTATCAAATTGGCAAGAGACTTTTAACTTTTTTTTTTTTAATTTTTCCTTTTACATTTATTTATTTTTGGTAGACAGAGAGAGACAGAGCACAGTGGGGGAGGGTCAGAGAGAGGGAGACACAGAATCCGAAGCCAGCTCCAGGCTCCGAGCTGTCAGCACAGAGCCCGACGTGGGGCTGAAACTCACCAACTGCAAGATCATGACCTGAGTCGAAGTCAGACGTTTAACCGACTGAACCACCCAGGCGCCCCAAGACTTTTAACCTTTTTTTAACATTTACTTATTTAGGTTTGAGAGACAGAGCAGGAGTTGAGGAGGGGCAGAGAGAGAGGAGACACAGGATCTGAAGAGGGCTCTAGGCTCTGAGCTGTCAGCACAGAGCCCGATGCGGGGCTCGAAGTCACAAACTGTGAGATCATGACCTGAGCCTAAGTCTGACTGAGCCATCCAGGCACCCCGGCAAGAGACTTTTAAAGTAATATTCAGGGGCACCTGGGTGGCTCAGTCAGTTAAGTGCCCAACTCCGGTTCAGGTCATGATATCACCGTTTGTGAGTTTGAACCCCATGTCGGGCTCTGTGCTGACAGCTCAGAGCCTGGAGCCTGCTTCACATTCTGTATCTCCCTCTCCCTCACTTCCCCCCCGCCCAACCTTGCTCATTCAGGCATTGATTCTCTCTCTCTTTCTCTCTCTCTCTCTCTCTCTCTCTCTCTCAAGAATAAATAACCACTTAAAATAAAATAATATTCAATGTTGGTAAAAATGAATGAACACAGCTCCATACTGCTGTAGGAATGAAGCTAGAACAATGTGTCATCAGATATCAGAAATACTCCAAATGACCAAAGAGAAAGACATGTGGAAATGCAGTGCGGCACACCCTTATCCTAGAATGTTATATAGCCATCCGTGATGGCTTTGAAAAATGGCATTAGCTTACAATGTTCATGATGTAATAAAAACATCAGCATGTAAAACTGAACATATAAAATTATGTCAATTAAAATTTTATTGCTTTCTAGCTTCCAATTTCTTGATTGCAGAAAGGCAATAAATACTTAAAATAAATAAAACCCAGTGAAAAATTGACTTTTGCTGGGGCTCCAAAGATGTCGAATGGAGGTTCGGGAGCCTTTTCTTACCACTTGGTTTCTCTCTCAGCTTTTGAAAGCTCCCTTGCTAAAGCTGGTTCTTTTCTTCCCCTCTTCCATCAGTGCTAGCTGACATTCACATTCAATTAGTTTAGAAGAATCCCCTTAATGCAGCTCAGATGCTTGGATATGGAATCCTCTCTAAGCCCATTGAGCTTGTCCATCAATCCATCAGATGGGAGGGACCCAGGGGGATGGCTGTTGAAGTTCAAAGGAAGAGCAAAAAACAATTTATCATCCACGCATTGCTCCCACCTTGGTTCCATGTCTCCCTGAATGGAAAGTGGCAAATGGTTCTGATTACCTTTCTGTCACTGCCTGCTGGGGGGCAAGGGAGGGGGGCACATCTGCCAACCTTACAGGAAGGTTGGCATTCTGTCCTTGTACAAATGTTCTGCTTGAAAATGCCTGGCCGGCTCTCCTCCCCTCTCTCTCCACATCACTCTGAAACCTCCCTAGTTGCATTTCTTATTTGGGAATCCAAGGTGTCGCTCAACAAAATAAGAAACAACCAGTGAACTGCGTGTTCACAACAGCTTCCCTTGTCCACAACTGCCACAATGGAGGGGAAATGAGGAAGGCAGGAGGAAGAAATGAAGGCTTTTGAGGATCTTCCAAAATCTTTGAAAATAATCTTAGCCACATTTCCCAACATAATCTAGTTCTGTGCTTTGCCTAGACTGGAGTTCCAAACTGGAAGCCTCAGGTCTGCCTCTGAGCATTTCTGAGGGAGGGTAAGAGTTGGTGCAGCAGCCCTACATATGAGCAATATGGGACCCATGACTAGACATCACAGCTGCTGGCCATTGGGAGAGCCATTTTACTTCTCTACTGGACCTCATTTGGGGCCTGACCAGCATTCTTTATTCTGGTAACAAATCCACATCTTCCATTTAGGGAAATACCTCATCCTGAGTCTACCTCCACTGGGCATGTGACACAGTCCTGGTCAATAGCAGTATCTCATTTCCTTGGCCAAAACGATTCAGGGTTGGTTCGATGATCCAAAGCAGACAATTCATGATCAATTCAGTGATTTCTTCCATAGGACTGTGGGGAAGAGGACTATTTAGGGCAAGATGTCTAGCTGGCAGAGTGGAAGCCTGTTGCTGCTGGTGGTCATTTGGGAAAAGGGACTATGCCCAAGAGAGCCCAACAACCTCCCATAGATAACCTGGGATACCTGCATTCAGCCACACATAAATACCTGTAGATTTTGGTTTCAAGATTCAACAAATTCACGTGTCCTTTTCAAAATGCTTACAATGCATTTTCCATCTCTTCCAACCCCAAGAGTTCCACTAAAAGCTCTCAGGAAAAACAAGTAACTTATATACAACATAGGGAGTGGTGGATCTGGGAAGTGAGGCCTAGGGGTCAGAAGGAAAGTAAGAGCACATCAAGCAGCTGGTGGAGACCCTCTATGACACTCCTAGCCCTTCAGGGGCCTGTCCTAGCGTCCTTTGGAGAAGGGGCTTCTAATCACCAGGGGGTTAAGAGAGATGTGGCAATGGGTAGCCAGCATGTCTTGGGGAAGCTGGAAGAGGGGAAGAAGGGCCACTAGGAGCTTTCCTGTGTTGACAGACCTGAGAAGGTCACAAAAGTAGCCTGTAGCTGCCACCATAGAAAGCAGGTCAGGAGAGGAAGATACCCCAGGGCAGCCGCAAAAGCTGGAGGTAAGAAGCACACATTAGCACCCCACAAGGATTTGTGGACCAAGTTCTGGCCAGGAAGAGCCCAGGGATGTACAGCCTATTCAATCACTTCACTGGGAGGGCCTCACCTCACTCACCATTTATGACTGTAAGGTACCTGCCCACCACCCCTCACTTGTCTTTTCGGCTTATAAAGCCCTGAGTCATAGGAGCCTGGCCCATTCCTTACGATTCCACTGGAATCCTTCATCCCTACTATGGGTTTATAAGCTATTCCAGGACTCCTGGAACTTCTCATCCAGTTTCTGCTAGCAGTTAGCACTTGTGCCACGATTTAGCACTTAATTACACTGTCTTGCATCAAATGCTCTGCTTTTTATGGGGTTAGTTTAATCCCAAGAAGACTGCAAGTTGTGTCAAGCCCAGGCCTCTGCTCCCACTGCCCAGAACCCCATCCCCAGGCCCTGAACTGAGTAGATCTCACCAACCCCTACCACCCACCGATTAAGACCCCACCCCCGTTTCCCAGCCGGTGTTTACAATCACTCCCAAGGACAAGGGTAATGAAATTCCAATTAAGACATCCAACTGTTTGATTTTAACTGCCCATTCGACCTACCTGCTTCTCTTTACACAGTAGTTTTCCTTCCCATGAAAAGATCTTCAGTCTAGGACTCTGGGGGGGATTTTTCTAACCCCTGGTTTTCTATATTCACAAATAGCAGAGGAGGGCTTGGATTTTAGAATTTAAAACAGGTTTTGCCTGATCACAACCAAAAGGACCACATCGCCACTGCTGAGGCATATTAACTTAACCGTCTGAAATCAAATACCAAACCAAGATGTGACTCTTCTATGAGCAGACACTCCAAAGGCACCTCTCCTGTTCCAGTCCTAGCTTAGATTCAAATGGTCTGAGATGTCAGTTTAGAAGACAGCTCATATTTGGCCATAAGGAAGACCTTTGTTTTATGATTTCATAAATCAGAAAATAAACCAGGGACCTGGTGAATGGAAGGAAGATGGTTGTGGGAATATTAAGTATTATCCTTGGGCAAAACTCATTCATTCACCCAGCAAAAAGTTTTGATCTTCCACTGAAGAAGCACACAGTATCCGCAGAGTCGAAGACCTCCCCATCACCCCTGCAGTATATATTCACCCTAATTATTCTTAGACCCTGGGAAGTCAACAGCCCCGGCCTTCAAGAAAGTTCAAGTCCATCGAAAGAATTAAGCAATTTAGTGGAAAGGTCAAACCTGGACTAAGAGGTAGCCAGGATTCTAAAGAGGCCTATCCCCCTAGGCTGCACTGCCTCTGGAAAATTCGGGATTTAAACCCACGGTGATCCGTTAGCCCTGGGGAGAAAGTTTCCAAAGTAGTGTGAGGAGGGGTGCCTGGGTGGCACAGTCGGTTAAGCGTCCGACTTCAGCCAGGTCACGATCTCGCGGTCCGGGAGTTCGAGCCCCGCGTCAGGCTCTGGGCTGATGGCTCAGAGCCTGGAGCCTGTTTCCGATTCTGTGTCTCCCTCTCTCTCTGCCCCTCCCCCGTTCATGCTGTGTCTCTCTCTGTCCCAAAGATGAATAAACGTTGAAAAAAAAAATTAAAAAAAAAAAAAAAAAGTAGTGTGAGGAGGTGCCACACTCCTGTGTGTGGAGAGGAGTGGAACGGGAGACAATGAGCCTGGACAACTCTTTCAGGTGTGTTTATTTTTATTTTTATCTATTTATTTATTTGGGGGCAGAGAGAAAGGGAGTGAGAGACAATCCCAGTCAAGCTCGGAGCTGTCAGTGCAGAACCTGATGGAGGGCTGAATCCCACAAACTGTGAGACCATGACCTGAGCCAAAAATCAGGGGCCAGATGCTTAACAGACCGAGCCATCCAGGCACCCCCTGGATAACTCTTTCTGTGGAGAAAAGGAGAGGCCCAACTCGAGCAGAAATGGGAACAGTAGAGGAGGGAGAGTGTCCTGCCCTTTTTTTTTTAAGATAGCAGAAACCTAAACATACTTAAAAGTGGATGAAAAAGAGTAAGTAGTAAGAAAGAAATAGCAAGTTCTAGAGATAAAGGATGGTTGATAGAGTGATAGAGCAAGACCCCCAGAAAGGTGGAAGGAGAGAATATTCTAACTAAATATGGACCAAGGCGGAGACATTGGAGGGAATTCAAGAATAAAACAACAGTGATGAAAACAAATAAAAGAAGCAAAGCACTGCTGCTGGCAGGGGGGAGGATGTCACCAGGGGCAGAGATCAAGCCCAGAGGAAGTATTAAGTCTGAACAGCAGAGGTGGGCAGCGGGAGGTGTAGGGACATTTTAGATTGGCGAGAAGCAGGTGCTCGTGGAAGTACCCAGGGGCAGGCTTCCCGGAAGAGACAGAAGCCCAACAGGGGGCCAAAGTGATAGAAGGGACATGGAGTAGGACAGTCAGAGCCTGCAGGAGGTGGAAATCAGAGGATGTCCCAGCCAAGCTGAAGAGAAGCCCAGAGAAGGGAGGAGAACACACGCATGGATCAGAGACACGGAGGAAGGAAGAAGAGGATGAGTGGGGAGAGCACTAGGTCAGTGAGCCTTCTGAGGAATCTCTGGGATGCCCTCGCAGCTGACTGGAGACACCAGTCCAATACCCACACCCCCAGTCCTGATTGGAGGCGTGAGTTGGGGCTAACAGCCAGTCCCGAGGGAGAGAGGATGCCCCGGTGTGGACAGTGCTCTGAAGCCAAGAGGCACTGGAAGACCCAACCCTCACAGGCTAACCGGCCTCCTCTCTCTGTCACAGCTCCTGTCGCAAGCAGGGTACAGCCTCCAGGAAGGTGTGACCCCACGCCCAGCTGCTTCCTTTCCAAAACCAGCAGCAGCCAGTTATGGAATTGGTTGATATCAATCAAGCCCATCAGCAGCTGGGGTGGGAACAGAGCTCAGTTACACCTGACCCAGCGTCTATGCTGACTTGGCAAATCATGCTCAAATTATGTGGACAGATTCCAGGCAGAGAGAACTACCAGCACAAACCTGTTCAGTCTTTCTGAAGTGTTAAAGCAGTAGTCAGGCCTATGAAAATCAACCAGCTCTCTTCTCATTCTTTTCAAGTACTTTACCTCTTGCTTATTACAGCACAGAGTCAACAGATCAAAATAGCAAAAACAAAAACTTAAGCACCTGGGTGGCTCACTTGGTTAAGCATCTGACTTCAGCTGAGGTCATGATGTCAAGATTTGTGAGTCCGAGCCCCATATGAGGGTCTCTGCTGTCAGCACAAAGCCCATTTCGTATCCTGTGCCCCCCTCTCTCTCTACCCCTCCCACCTCACAAACTCTCTCCCAAAAATAAACATTAAAAAAAAACCTTAATAGCAAAAAAACTGCCATTTACTAACAGTAAAGAAAAAGTGCCAGGTACTGTGCTAAATCTATTAAATGACCTATAGCAACAACTCTTTGAGGTTAACTCATTGTACAGATGGTAAAACTGAGGCACGCAGTTTCACTGACTTCATTTTCACAATCAGTAACCAGGATTCAAGCCGGAATCAGCCGGACTCCATCAAGACTTCCCTTCCTCATTCGTGGCACAGAGCTCTCCACGGCAGACATGCTTTTGCCAGTACTTCCCCAGAAAACCTGCCCAGCAAGGTGGCTGGGTCTTGGAGGCCCCTTGGTGGTGGGTGGATGGCTTCATCAGCATTAGGGAGCTTTACCCCCAGATGTGCTGTGCCTGTCTAGCAGGGCACGCTCACAAATGCCTCTCTGGAAACCTGGAACGTGGGATCATGACCCGTTTCTAGCCCAGGCCTGCTGTGAGGCTGGGAAGAATGGGCAGGCCTTGCAAACCAAGAAGCCTGGACAACAGGGGCTTCCCACTTTGACCAGCTGAGCAGCTCAAAGACATTGTTAAAACCTAGACTCGTTTTAACACTGCACTCTGCAATTCTCATTAGAAACATCTATGTCCTCTGGCACGGATACTCACAGGTAAAAGACAGCAGCAGTGGCTCCAAGCATCTCATCCTTCCCCCGAATAACTCCTGAGACCATGCGGGGAAAAGAAGAACCATCCTCTCCGAACGCCAAGGAAACCTCTTTCCAAATCTCCCCATCCCCACCCTGTATCCACGTGTTTCAACAACCCAAATGGCCTCATTGCCCAATCTTGAATCAAGCATTCGTGAGGGGAACTAAAATATCGTGACTGTCCTAGTGATCATCAATCCTGGATGCATATTTTAATCACCTGGGAGGTTTTCTACTTACCAATTAAATCAGAGTTTCGAGGAGGTGGGGCCCAAGTATCAGCGTTGCTTCAACAACCCCTCGGGTGTTTTTAATAGGTAGCCAATATGGGAAACCACTGTTTGGGCTAATCAAGTTTCACCACCTGCTGCTGGGCCAGAGGCCTGATAAAATTCTAGGTTCTGCAGGCAGCAAAGAGGTGGAGGGACATGGGTGCTGAGCAGGCCATTGACTGTGGCCGTTACAGCCAGTCCCACTGGTGGCACTCAGAAGACACGGCACACAGGACAGGAAAGCATTCAGTGAAAGAAAGAGGATTGGAGGGAAAGATGAGGGAGGGGAAAACCACAAATATGACCAGGGAATGTCCACCGGGGAGGGCAGCACAGTGTGTGCTGGCCCAGCGGTTATCCTGAGCTTCTTCAGGATCTCACACTTCACACAACATCCCACTCCTCCCTGCTCACCCTCAGCAGGGCATGGAGTTTCTTCTCCTACATCCATGATACCCAAGAAACACTGCACAAATGCTGATGGGCCATGGGGACAGAGGGGCCAGCAGGAGCCATGGGACAGCAGCCCTAGGTGAGCACTTCTAGAAGAAAAGGCCACTGAAAAGAAATACTCCAAATTGAGATTCTTCTGTGGCCTATTGTTGCTTCTGATCTCCTAGGAAATTCATTCAACCATCTGTGCTCATAAAGAATCTAAATGGGATAAATGCCTCTGTTGGCTCATACAGAGAATCCTTTGGAAGAGTGAGACTTGAGAGATGTTCTCTGGGTATCCTTTGGCCTCTCTCTTCTGTCTCTCCTATTGACAAATATCAGTGGTATCACCCTCTGCTAAATACTGGAATCACCTGAGAGGCCTTGGAAAAAAGAATACCATTGACCCAGCCAATCCCCACACCATTCCATCAGAATCTCTAGGAGACAGTCATAAGCATCAATAGTTTTTAAAGCTCCCCAGGTAATTACAGTGTGAAGCCAAAGTTCAAAACCGCTATCCTATGTTCAACATCCAAGTGAACCAATGAGTATCTTCATTACAAAGAAGTAGGGGGCGGGGCGCGAAGGTGGCTCAGTCAGTTAAGCGTCCACCTTCAGCTCAGGTCATAATCTCACGGACTGTGAGTTTGAGCCCCGCGTAGGGCTCTGTGCTGACAGCTCAGAGCCTGGAGCCTGCTTTGGATTGTGTCTCCCTCTCTCTCTGCCCCTCCCCCGCTCACACTTTGTCTCTCTTTCTCTAAGAAATAAACATTTTTTAAAAAAGTGTTATATGAGAATCCTCATCACTGACTTAATGCAGTTGTTTGAGAGTATACCCCCGGAGTGTTAAGATTCTAAGATTAGATGGAGAGTGGTGTCACCTGAACCTGTTTTGGGACTACAGAAGAGGATGCCTTTTTTCAAGATTAAGGGGCAAGCTACCACCTTGACACTACAAAGAAGAGATGAGGTGGAAAGGGGCAGTCTGCAGCCTGCCTACCCAAAACAGGGCACTAACTCAGGCCTCACATCCATAAATAGAGAAGGATAAGGAGAAAGATTTTGAATAAAGGATGAAAGAAGGGAGGAAAATGCCATCAGCAATGACCCAGAAATTTACAATAATTGAGTCCATTAGTAGTATCCGTTTATTATTTGTAATGCCACTCTGCATGTTTCCAGGGAGGGATGGTGACCTGTCAAGGCAATTGAGATCACTCAGGCAGTGGGGGAACTGAGGGATGTTCAGCCGGTGGCACAGGAAGCGGGGCCCTTGGTGTCCATGAATTTAATCTGTAAACTAACTAACTCTGCTACTTTCCCTCCAGCACAGATAATAACCGTTTTTTCTGAAGGGAACTCCCACCTCAGTCACTTGAGATCAGCCAGGAGGATAAATATGTTCCTGACAGGTTGGGTTTCTCATCTTCCTATGACAATGGATTCTTTCTATCAAAGTAAAAGAGCTCTTTAGGAACTGTGGGAGGATGAACTGTGGTCGTAGTTCTGACACTTTTTTGCACTTTAGAATTGCCAAAGAGCATTTATAAATCCTGATGTGGGTGCCAGGTTGCATCCCACAGCAATTACAATGGTATCTCTAGATACTACTGTATACCCTGCCTACCCATGCATTGGCATGTTTGTTGAAGCCCCATAGGTGATTCCAAAGCTCAGCCAAGTTTGAGAACCAGGAAGCTAGAGGTGTGATCCCCAGACCCACAGCTGATCCTCCAGAAGCTCCTAAAACTTCCAGTGCTGGTGGCCCACTCCTAGGGCTAATGGCTAACTGGCCTTGTGTAAGACCTGCACGTTGGGATTTTTGAAAGTCCCCCAAAGATTAATGTGCAGCCAGTATTAAGAAGCACTAAGCTGGAGGGTGATGGCTGATCACAGCCCGACCGTGGTCACCCTTACCATAATCGTGATGAGGATCAAAATCTGCCAGGGAATCGGGAAGAAGGTCCAGACCCTGTCCCTCACTGGTAAGCCTGCTTTATTAGCTCTCCAAGTCATTTTCATATCCATCCTTGCATGGCAGGGGAGACATGATCCAGCAGGATCTCTTTTGTGAGTCATGTGTGCACCTGCCCTGCACCTTTATAAGCTGGATGCTAATTTTAAGTGCTCAAAGTAAGCTCCCGTTTGAAAGGATACTCTGGCAGATAGATCTTCAGTAAGATGAAGAATCCATTGGTAAATATCACCACCCCCTCTCCACATTTGGTCTGTTTTCAAACTGTTTGTTCTGAACTAGTGAAACTTGATTGCCTTTGTACTTGAATTGCTCTGGTCCAAACTCTTCTTTTAAAACGAACTCTGTCGTATCCAGATGGCCAACAGGCACATGAAAAGATGGTCAATGTTACTCCTCATCAGGGAAATACAAATCAAAACCACACTGAGATGCCACCTCACACCAGTCAGAGTGGCTAAAATGAACAGATCAGGAGACTATAGATGCTGGAGAGGATGTGGAGAAACGGGAAACCTCTTGCACTGGTGGTGGGAATGCAAACTGGTGCAGCCGCTCTGGAAAACAGTGTGGAGGTTCCTCAAAAAATCAAAAATAGATCTACCCTAGGACCCAGCAATAACACTGCTAAGAATTTATCCAAAGGATACACGAGTGCTGATGCATAGGGGCACGTGTACCCCAATGTTTATAGCAGCACTTTCAACAATAGCCAAATTATGGAAAGAGCCTAAATGTCCATCAACTGACAAATGGATAAAGAAGATGTGGTTCATATATACAATGGAATACTACTTGGCAATGAGAAAGAATGAAATCTGGCTATTTGTGGCAACGTGGATCAAACTGGAGAGTGTTATGCTAAGTGAAATAAGTCATGCAGAGAAAGACAGATACCATACGTTTTCACTCATATGTGGATCCTGAGAAACTCAACAGAAGACCCGGGGGAAGGGGAAGGGGGGAAAAAAAGTTACAGAGAGGGAAGGTGGCAAACCATAATAGACTCTTAAATACTGAGAACAAACTGAGGGTTGATGGAGGGGGTGGGGGAGAGGGGATAGTGGGTAATGGGCGTTGAGGAGAGCACCTGTTGGGATGAGCACTGGGTGTTGTATGGAAACCAGTTTGACAATAAATTATGTGTATATATATATATATATATATATATATATATATACACACACACATATATACACATAAATAAAAATTAAGAGTTTGGAAAAAAACGAACTTATTTAAAAAATAAAATGTGAAATTCAAATTTAAAAATTAATTAAAAAAATAAAATGAGCTCTGTCTTACCTCATCTCTGGAATCAAAGCAAACATTGCACTTAATGTAGCAGGACCCATTTGATAACAGTGGGGTCAGGGGACAGGACCACCCTCTGTGTGCCAGCAAACTCAGCACACTCAGTTGTGCTGGACCTCTGTGGATAGTGCTGCTGCTTTAAGGAGGGGGGGAGGGTTCACCTGTGTTAAGTGCACATTTGTGTAATGAGGAGAAAGTTCCGAACAGCCTACTGCTTTGGGTTTAAGTCTTTGCTGTAACAACTCACTGAGCTTTCAACTCTATATTTCTGTTTTGCTACATGAGCTTGTTATGAGGTTAGAGATGTGGGAAGAGATGGATGGATAAATTCACTGTACATATACTGAGTGCCTACCGTGTGCTACCTTTTGGTGCTGTGTAAATAGGAGATCGCCCCTGCCATCAAGCAGCTGTGCTAGTGGTAGAGATAAAAAAAAAAAAAAGCTGCTGTAGTAGAAGCAGCCTAGTTTCCAGGAAACTCAGAGAAGGAGCATTTAACCTAACATGAGGGCGTCCCAGAAGGCTTTTTAGTTTTTTTGTTGTCGTTCTCATTTTAAATGTTTATTTATTTTGAGAGAGAGTGTGTGTGTGTGAGTGGGGGAGGGGCAGGGAGAGGGAGAGAGAGAGAATCCCAGGCAGGCTCTGTGCTGCCAGCACAAAGCCCAACATGGGGCTTGAACCCACAAACCGTGAGATCATGACCTGAGCTGAAACTAAGACTCAGATGCTTAACTGACTGAGCCACCCAGGTGCACCCCCCCAGAAAGCTTTTTGTAAGTGATGACACTTAAACAGGATATTAAAGCACAAAGAGAGTTGAGTTGGCCAGATACTCCAGACCGAGGCCTGAGTCTGTGCACATGCAGAGAGCCTTAAAAAAGCCTGGGGAGGTGGATCACAATGGCCTGGGTATGGTGCCTTTGATGGACCCACAGGAGGTAGGGCTAGGGAATTAGGTAGGGCCAATCATGAAAGGTCTCATATAACAAGCCAAAAAAGGCTTGTATAACACACTAAAGAATTTTTCCAAAGGCAATGGAAAGTCATTGAAGGATTTTTGAACAGGGAACCAAACATAATCCAATTTGAGTTTTAAGAAAAACACTTTAGTGGCAGTGTGGAGGATGGATTTGAGGGAGAAGAGATGCAATGCAAGGCTCTTAACTGTGGCTACACATTGGAATCATCTGGGCCCCACCTTTGAAGATTCTAATGTAATTGGTTTGGGGTGTGACTCGGGCGTGAGGATTGTTAAAAGGTCTCCAAGTGATTTCTTTGTGGCTGGGGTAAAAAAACACAGGTATTTGCCGGAAGGTTCAGGTAGCAGCAAAGGCAGTAATCCAAGTAATGGAGTGAAGGTATCTCATGCACGAGATAGGAGTTGAAGGGGGCAGAGAACAAGACCATTACAGCTGGCTGGCAAGTCAAGGAGAGGAGTCCAGCATAACCCCCTACCCTGGGGTTTGTGACAAGGGGTACGATTCACCTAGAGTGGGACTCAGAAGGAAGAGAAGGTTTAGGAGAGAAGAGGAGGAGCCACGTTTATTTTTTTAATGTGGGGCACATACACATATATGACCAGTGAGTGTCATGTGTGAGTGATATGCCTAAGAGAGGATGTTTAGGGTTGGAGGAGAATAAAGCTGAGACTAGAATCCTGTGAAATGGTAACTGGTCAAGACCGGTCACAGAAACAAGAACCAGGAAATGAGGCTGAGAAGGGCAGAAAAGAACTCAGGATCTTGCATTTTAAACAAAAACAATAACAATAAACACACAAAAACCAAAGAATAAATTTAACCAAGGAGGAGGTGAAAGATTTGTATACTGAAAACTACAACACCTGGGGCAACTGGGTGACTCAGTCGGTTAAGCATCCGACTCTTAGTTTTGGCTCAGGTCATGATTTCATGGTTCATGTGTTTGAGCCCCACATCAGGCTCTATGCTGGCAGCATAGAGCCTGCTTGGGATTCTCTCTCTCTCCCTCTCTCTCTGCCCCTCCCTTGCTACCTTGCTAGTGCATGCTCGCTCTCTCTCTCTCTCTCTCTTTCTCAAAAATAAATAAACTTCAAAAAAAAAAAAAAAAACCCAGAACTACAACACATTAATTGAAAGAATCAAAGAGGACACAACTAAATGGAAAGATAGTCCATGTTCATGGATTAAAAGAATCAGTATTGTTAAAATGTCCGTACTGCCTAAAGCAATCTGCACATTCCATGCAATCCCTATCAGAACTCCAGTGGCATTTTACACAGAAATAGAAGAAATGTAAAATTTGTATGGAACCATAAAAGACCCCGAATAGCCAAAGCAGTCTTAAAAAGAAGCTGGAGGCATCATGCTCCCTGATTTCCAACTATACAACAAAGCTATTGTAATCAAAACAGTATGGTATTAATATACAAACAGATATATAGCTCAATGGAACAGAATAGAGAGCCCAGAAATAAATTCATGTCCATATGGTCAAGCAATTTATGACAAAGGAGGCAAGAGTGTACAAAAGAAGCAAGAAGCACAGTGTCTTCAATAAATGATGCTGGGCACCCCAGAAATATAAATACTTATAAGAGAGTATTATGAAAAATTATATGCTAACAAAGTGGGCAATCTGGAAGAAATAGACAAATTCCCAGAAATATACAAACTACCAAAACCGAGACAGGAAGAAACAGAAAATTTGAACACACCCATAAACAGCAAAGAAATTGAATCAGTAATTAAGTATCTCCCAACAAAGTCCAGAGCCAGATAGGTTTCCAGGAGAATTCTACCAGACATTTAAAGAAGAGTTAATACCTATTCTTCTCAAAATGTTCCTTAAACTAGAAATGGAAGAAAAACTTCCAAACTCATGCTATGAAGCCAGCATTACCTTGATTCCAAAACCCAACAAAGACCTCACTAAACAGGAGGATCACAGGCCAATATACCTGATGAAACTTGATGCAAAAACTCTCAACAAGATACTAGCAAATCAAATTCAACAGTACATTAAAAGAACTATTCACCATGACCAAGTGGGATTTATTCCTCTGCTGCAGGCCTGGTTCAATATTTGCAAATCAATCAACACAATACACCCCATTAATAAAAGAAAGGATAATAACCATATTATCCTCTCAATAGAGGCAGAAAAAACTTTTGACAAAATATGGCATCCATTCTTGATAAAAATCCTCACAAAATCGGTATAGGTGGAACACACCTCATATCATAAAAGCTGTATATGAAAGACTCAGCTAATATCATCCTCAGTGGGGAAAAACTGAGAGCCTTTCCCTTACAGTCAGGAACAAGACAAGATATCCACTCTCACTGTTACTATTTAACATAGGATTGGAAGTCTTCAGCCCCTTCAATCAGACAGCAAAAATAAATAAAAAGCATCCAAATCAACAAGGAAGAAGTCAAACTTTCACTATTTACAGACAACATGATACTTTATGTAGAAACCCAAAAGACCCCTCCAAAAAATTGCTAGAACTAATACATGAATTCAGCAAAGCTGCAGGATATAAAATCAATGTATGGAAATCTGCTGCATTTCTAGACACCAATAATGAAGCGGCAGAAAAAGAAATCAAGGAATTGATCCCATTTACAACTGCACCCAAAACAATGAGATACCTAGGAATAAACCTAACCAAAGATGTAAAAGGTCTGTACTTTGAAAGCTATAGAATAGTTATGAAACAAATTAAAGAGGGCACAAAGAAATGGGGAAAAAATTCCATTCTCATGGACTGGAAGAACAAACACTGTTAAAATGTCTATACTATCCAAAGCAGTCTACACATTTAATGCAATCCCTATCAAAATACTACCAGTATTTTTTACAGAGCTAGAATAAACAATCCTAAATTTTATATGGAATCACAAAATACCCCAAAAAGCCAAAGCAATTCTGAAAGGAAAACAAAACTAAACAAAACAAAACAAAAAAACAAAGCTGGAGGCATCACAATTCCGGATTTCAAGCTATATTACAAAGCTGTGGTTATCAAGACAGTATGCTACTGGCACAAAAACAGACACATATCATCAACAGGACAGAACAGAAAACTCAGAAATGGACCCACAACTATATGGTCAACTAAATTTTGACAAAGCACGAAAGAATATCCAGTGGAAAACAGTTTCTTCAACAAATGGTGTTGGGAAAACTAGACAGCAGCAAACAGAAGAAGGAGACTGGACCACTTTTTTTTACCCATACACAAAAATAAATCCAAACTGGAGGAAAGACCTAAATGTGAGACAGGAAACCATCAAAATCCTAGAGAAGAACACAGGCAGCAACCTCTTTGATCTCAGCCAGAGAAACTTCTTACTAAACATGTCTCTGGAGGCAAGGGAAACAAAAGCAAAAATGAACTATTGGGATTTCATCAAGATAAAAAGCTTCTGCACAGTGAAAGAAACAATCAATAAAACTAAAAGGCAACCGATGGAATGGGAGAAGATATTTATAAATGACATCCTTGATAAAGGGCTAGTATCCAAAATCTGTAAATAACTTATCAAACTCAACACCCAAAGAACAAACAACCCAGTTGAGAAATGGGCAGAAGACATGAACAGGCATTTTTCCAAAGAAGACATCCAGATGGCCAACAGACATATGAATGATGCTCAACATCACTCATCATCAGGGAAATACAAATCAAAACCACCATGAGATACCACCTCACACCTGTTAGAATGTCTAAAATTAACAACACAGGAAACAACAGATGTTGGCAAGGATGCAGAGAAAGGGGAACCCTCTTGCATTGTTGGTGAGAATGCAGACTGATGCAGCCACTCTGGAAAACAGTATGGAAGTTCCTCAAAAAGTTAAACGTAGAACTACCCTCTATGGTCCAGCAATTGCACTCCTAGGTATTTACCCAAAGGATACAAAAATATATATCCGAAGTGGTATATTAACCTTGATGTTTATAGCAACATTATCAACAATAGTCAAAGTATGGAAAGAGCCCAAGTGTCCATTGACTGATAAATGGATAAAGATGTGAGATATATGCGTGTGTGTGTGTGTGTGTGTGTGTGTGTGTGTGTGTACACACACACAAGGGAATATTACTCAGCCATTCAAAAGAATGAAATTTTGCCATTTGCAAAAACATGGATATAGCTAGAGTGTATGATGCTAAGCTAAATAAGTCAGAGAAAGACAAATATCATACTATTTTATTAATATGTGGAATATAGGAAACAAAACAGATGAACATATGGGAAGGGGGAAAAAAGGAGAGGGAAGTAAACCATAAGACACTCTTAACAAAAGAGTACCAACTGAGGGTCGATGGAGGGAGGGAGGTAGGAGATGGGCTAAATGGGTGAAAGGTATTAAGGAGGGCGCTTATTATCATGAGTACTAGGTGTTGTATAAAGGGAGGGAGGTAGGAGATGGGTTAAATGGGTGAAAGGTATTAAGGAGGGCACTTATTATCATGAGTACTAGGTGTTGTATATACATGATTAATCACTAAAAGCTACTCCTGAAACCAATATTAAATTATATGTTAACTAACTAGAATTTAAATAAAAATTTGGAGAAAAAAAGAAAAGCAGAGCAAAGAGAAAACATCTTTAATCCTACTTTTTTCCTATGCATATATGTATATACTAAATGTAATACAAAGTTGCAAAATACTGTAAGAAAAAAAATGGTGCTTGAAAAAGTGGACAGCAAGATGAAAAAGAATGGAATTGGACCACTATCTTATACCATACACAAAAATAAATGTAAAATGTGTCACAGACTTGAACATAATACCTGAAACCATAAGACTCCTAGAAAAAAACATAGAGGGTAAGCTCCTTAACATAGGTCCTGGCAATTAGTTTTTGAATGTGACATCAAAAGCAAAAGCAACAAAAGCAAAAATAAACAATTGGGACTATATCAAAGTAAAAATCTGCTGCATACTGAAGGAAACCATCACCAAAATGAAAAGGCAACCTACTAAATGGGAGAAAATATTTGCAACCATACATCCACTTAGGGGATAATATCCAAAATATATAAAGAGCTCAAAAAATTCAATAGCAAAAACAGAATCACAATCCAACTTAAAAAGGGGCAAAGGACCTGAACATTTTCCCAAAGAAAACATAGAGATGGCCAACAGGTACATGTAAAGGTGTTCAACATCACTGATCATCAGGGAAATGCAAATCAAAACCACAAAGAGATATCATCTCACATGTGTCTGAATAATTATTAATAAAAAGATAAGAAATAACAAGCATTGGCATGGATGTAGGGAAAGAGGTACCTTCCTGCACTGTTGAAGGGAATGTAAATTGGTGCAGCCACTATGGAAAAAAGTATGAAGTTTCCTCGGAAAAACTGAAAACAGAAGTACCTTATGATCCAACAATTCCACTTCTGGGCATTTATCTGAAGGAAACAAAAACACTAATTTGAAAAGACATATGCACATTATTATTTTTACTGCAGCATTATTGACAATAGCCAAGACATGCAAACAACCTAAGTGTCCACTGATAGATGAATGAATAAAGAAATGTGGTGTGTATATGAAATGGAATACTATTCAGCCACAGAAAAGAATGAAATCTTGCCATTTGCGACAACATGGATGAACGTCGAGGACATTATGCTTAGTGAATTAAGTCAGAGAAGGACAAATACCATATTACCCCCCTATGTGTGGAATCTGAGGGAAAAAAAAAAACAAAACAATTTCATAGATACAGAGAACAGATTCAGATTGTGGTTGCCAGAGGCAGGGGATGGGAGGTGCGAGAAGTGGATGAACTGTTTTTGTTTGTTTCTTTTCATTTAAATAAATTTAAAAAACAAACAAAAAACCCAAGAAATAGGATCTAGAGAGCATGGAAGACAATGCAGGAGAAGTCAACACTGCCAATGTGAAGGATAAATAGGGCCAGGACTGAAATTCCTTGACCGGGCAGGTGGGAGGGCATAGTTAACTTCAGATAAGCCACATCAGTGGAGTGGGGAAGGCAAAAGTCAGATGATAGTAGTCCGCAGAGAACAGATGAGGAGGCAGTGTGGGCTTGGTCTCAAGAAATCAGGCTATGAGGGGAGGGTGAGAGGTCAGACTGTAGCTAGAAGGGGAGCAGGATCAAGGCTGTTTTTTCAGTGGGGGCGAGTGCAAGAAAGGAGATCTCTGAGCACATCAATGGCAGAAGAAACAGCTGGGAGAGAAGAGGTGGGACACACATGAAAAAGGAGAGTGATGGATGGATGGAGGACCACAGAAAGCCAAACAGAAGAGGAGACACCTTCCAGAATGCAGTGGAGGGTTCAGCCTGAAGCAGAGGAAAGGACAGAAGTAGACAGGTGGGGGAAGAAAGGCATGAAAGACACAGGTGGGCTTTGGGTAGGGAGAATGCATACCTTAAGAAAACGCCATCCAATAATTTATCTCTTTTCTCTGTGATTAGAAAACAGACTATTTGATGAATCCATGATGGTAGATGGTGGCAGGAGATTTGAGGAAAATAGTAAAATTTAGTATCACTGCTATTGGTACTGAGAAAGCGTGTTGGCTGAGTGTTGCACCAGGCCTATGGGAGAATGGGTACGGCACAGACATTATCACCAGTACGAAGGTGGGGATAGCTCAGACATGCCAGGGGCAGCAATCAGCCCCAGGTGACAGGCCTTTGCCCTCACCATTCACCCCTTCCTCCATCCAGCCCCCATTTTTACCCCTACATTCCAGGCTCGACCCCCACCCTACACAACGTGTGGGTTTAAGCTAGCAGTCTGAGCATCAGCCAGGAACTTGTTAGAATTGTGCTATCTCAAATATCACCCCAGACCTCCTGTAACAAGATCCACAGGGATGTACAATACCAGGTGGGAACCACTGCTCTAGACTTTGTCATCTACAGTTCTTGTTGCCTTCCAAACACCATGAAATGTGCGTGCCATCGTTTACTCTGCTTGCAACACGGGTCTCTCACCAATTCTACTCCTTCTTTAAGACTGTCAGTCGTAACATAACACTCTCCAGTTCCATCCACGTTGCTACAAAGGGCCATATTTCATTCTTTCTCATTGCCACGTAGTTGTTAAGTGAAATAAGCCAGATACCATATGTTTTCACTCTTATGTGTCAGAAAGACACTTATCAGTCAGAAAGACAGATACCATATGTTTTCACTCTTATGTGGATCCTGAGAAACTTAACAGAAGACCATGGGGGAAGGGAAGAGAAAAAAAAAAGTTAGAGTGGGAGGGAGCCAAAGCATAAGAGACTCTTAAAAACTAAGAACAAACTGAGGGTTGATGGGGGGTGGGAGGGAGAGGAGGGTGGGTGATGGGCATTGAGGAGGGCACCTGTTGGGATGAGCACTGGGTGTTGTATGGAAACCAATTTGACAATAAATTTCATATTTAAAAAAAAAAAGCCTGTCAGTTTTACCTTCTCTCTGACTCTCCCCAAGACCTTGCTGGGAAGAACTATTTGCTGCCTCAAATGTGTATCCATAGACTATCTGGATGGTACCAAGTTGCTTTCATTTATCCTGAGCACCCAACAGGTTGCCTGGTACAAAGCCAGTCCCCTATAAGGTGCTCATGTGTTTTCTGAATGAAATCCAGACCCTTGATTCCCACTCCCGCATCCTAAGCCATACATTGTGACAATTTTATGCACATGGAAAGTTATGCCTGTTTTAAAATACTAAACAAATAAAGCCATAAATCAAGCCCCAACTCTTTACCGTTCATTTGCTTGATATTACCCAAAAACTTGGGAAAGCACTGGGTTTGCTGTTTTCTATAAAAATTCAGAAAGCCATATCTCACTTTTTCAGATTACTTTGCATGCCATAAAGCTCAGGTCTCAGGTCCCAAACTTGGGCAGTCTCTTTTCCTAAGTGGCTAGAAAGAAATGCAGTGTTTCAAAATATCAGAGGTTCACCATGACTTAAAATTTTCCAAGTGTGAAAATCTCCTCTACTTGTTTCTGAGTAGGAAATCTGTTTTCTAATAAAGAATGATCAACTAAACAGCAAACATGTATAGCTTTTTAATCTACCTTGTAAATTCTTGGGTAGAAAAATCAGTCCCTTTGCTGTTTTTCTATCCCTTCTGGGTCTTAGTACATAGTTGGTGCTTAGTCAATGTGTTTCTGATCAAGTGGAGAGGAACTATCTCCCTACTTTACCATTCACAGCTAAACTGGACCAAGAAGCATATTAATTGTGGGGCAATCTGCTAAGCACCCTGCTAAGTATTTATTTCCTTCTTCCTGATCTGCCCCTGTCTTTCAGAGTTGTCCTTTCCAAACCTGGGATTCATGACTGATCACTCCTGCTTAGTATCTGCCATACCATTAAAATAACCTGGAAACCCAGGAGCCTCAGAAAATAGACAGAAAGCAGAGAAATCCAGCCCACAGAATCTCAAACCTATCATCTTATTAATCAGGTTAGGCCCTAAAGAAATAGCTTCTTTTCTCCCTACTAAACATTTCCAGAGATGCTAATACTCAAGATGCTTCCTTCCCCCTCCCTCCTCCCCCCCAGCTCATTAGACCTGCCAGTCATGCTGTGTGGAAAGAAGACCTTTATCACTGTCACTAATGTTGCCTTAGAAATTGAAAAAAAAAAAAAAAAAAAACACCCAAACAAACAAACAAAAACATCTTAGAAATTCACAGCAAAACAAGCATGTACCATCAAAAAAATAAGAATTTGTCAGGAGAGTCAGTCATGGGGCCCTGGATGTATTTGAAACAAGTATGTGGGATTCCCTCAAATAATGAAGTGGGGCAGGGAGCTTACCATAAGTCCACTCCCCATAAGCCTCCATTCTAGCACTTTTCACAGATTATTTCATTCCATCCTCACAAAAGACCTGCAAAGTGATTATTATCAGTCTCATTCTAGAGATCAGGTAACTGAGACTCAGAGAGTCTAAGAAAGCCACCCAGAATAGGATAGCTACTAAGGCTATTAAGGATGAGCTCCCATAGGAGTCATGATCTGCCCACCTCAAAAGCTATGCTTTTTTTATTATTATTGCACTAAATTGTCATGAGTCCAGTTTTCAAAGACTATGTCTGTTACATGACAAAAGGAAGCATTATGGGATACCCCGCAAGGACTTCCTAAGGAAGAACCATATTCCACTTATTTCTCATGGTAATTGAAATTCCCAAATTACTCACTCTTTGGTATTAAGGCAACTAAAGCTCTCTGTTAGGATGACAGTGTTTTCTGTAATGGAGGGAATTCCAAATTAGGACTCATTAAATGTTTATAAGGGTTTATTTTACCCAAGGCCCCATGGGAGACGCTGTGGGGAACATACAGAAATAAGCCCGTATACCCTCAAGAAGCTTACAAGTTAAACAGCCACTTCAAATCTAAAGAACAGTTCAGGGTGGTAAAGAGAAGTCTCCAGCCTCCTACAAGGTGAATTGCCAGATGAAATTTCTATGCAATTTCTATATACCTTCAGATGTTATACTCTTAACAGGCATCCTGGCAGCTCAAAATTTGAATTCACTAAAGTAGCTCCTGTCACCCACCTGAGGAAAGACGTGTTGAGAGAGGGGAGTTTCCAAAGGGAGGGAAGGCCAGCAAGGGCTTTGATGAGGAGGAAGCTCTAAAAGGTTGAACCTGATTAGGAGAAGGCCTGGAGCAGTCATTAGAATTGACTGGACCAGGTGGGGGTGGCATGTGTCGCGGAGAATTTGAGGAGCCACATTTTGCATTCGCCTATGGCACATGGAGTTGTCTGCACAGTTATATCCTGTCACTTTAGCTTCTTCAGAAAGTCTCCCTCTAGGCAGGAAGAAAACCAAACCTGGTGCTTAACAGCCTCAGCGTACAGAGAACTATTAGAATCACTGGCCAGGCACAGACCCCACCTGGGCTGCAGCTTTCCAGAATCACACACGACAAGGGAAGAGCTTGCTCAGAGCTAGGGGTGTGCTGCAGCTGGTGTTGTACCTGCTAGGGAGTCAGCTGTGAAACCTTCGGGAATCTGGTAATAACTGGCCATGGTGGGAGCATTTACACTGAGGAAATCAGCAAAAGTTACAAATTAAAGCCCCTCCCCTTCCCTTCCTTCTCTCCCTCTTTTTTTTTTTTCTTTCTTTCTTTCTTTTGGAGAATTTGCTAGTACACCATTGATTAGTGCTGCCCATATACTGTCCTTTCTCCAACGTGTACATTATCTCCATATCATTCAGCAAACCTCAGGTTTAAGATAACATGCATAATGAATTTAACCATTTGATATTTAGCTCTAAGAGGCCAAGGTGGTATTTGCTTTGAGGCAAATATTCTTAAAAAGCCACTAGCATCTCTATACAAATTAGATTAGTGGTTCTCCAAGTGTGGCCCTGAATCAGGAGCATTAGAATTACCTGTGAACTTTTTGGAATGCAAATTCCCCCTCACCCCAGATCTACTGAACTGCGAACTTTAGGAACGGACCCAGCCATTTGTGCTTTAATAAACCCTCCAAGTAACTGCAATGTACATTCAAGTTTGAGATATTGAACTCTATCCAGAAAAAGTAAAACAAACTTTTGGCCTTCACCATTTATATATTGTATGCTCTTTGTACACACTCATACCCAAAGGTAAGAAATTATCATGTACTTTGTAAGCACTACTGTGTGCTATGAGATTGGTATTACAGTCAGCCTTTAAGATAGCCTCCAGGGTACCTCCTGGCATTCGTGCCTTTATTTAGTCTCCTTCCATATTGAATCACCAGTGGTCTGTGTGGCCAACAGAGTGGTCAGAAATGCTGACGTGTGACTTCTGAAGCTAGGTCATAAAAGCCATTGTAGCTTCCATCTTGGTCTCTTGGCTCACTTGCTCTGGTAGGACCCAGCCACCATGCTATGAGGACAGTCAAGCAGAATTATGGAGAAGCCCATGAGAATAGAACTGAGACACCACTAGCCAGCACCAATTTGCCAGCCATGTGAGTGAGACCCCTTGGAAGTCAAGCCTTCAAATGCCATAGCCCCAGCTGACATAGGACTGCAATCTCCAGAGAGACCCTGGGCTAGAACCACCCAACCAAGCCCCTCCTGAATTCCTAATGCATAGAAAATGTGAGAATTAAGACATTAAGGTTTGGGTAATTTGCTGCACAGCCATGGATAACCAGCAGCAGATAAATCGCAGGGTACTGAAATTGCTTGGAGGCAGTTGCACGTGAGGGGCTTCAACAGAATGAAGTTTCATGAAACAAGGTCTTTTCCAAAAAGAAGCTTACTGCTTATATGGGACATAAGAGGCATATGCACTAAAAGTAAACATTTTAAGTGGTATTTATGAAGAGATCACAAGTCTAGGGGAGAAAAATGATCCTACAAATTCTTTGAAAAACAAATTAAGCTGCATGGTCAAGTTTTCCAGCCGCCTTGAAACCCTGGAACAGCATTTTACTCTGTCCCCTTTCTAAAGACACTATCCCCTTCCTGAGCTTTTGAAGCAGAAGAAATAGGAAGTCACTGCTGTTGATGAGGTGAGATGTTTGTTGTGAAAACCAGTCATACAGGGCACACAGATGTCATCTCTGTGACATCTGGCAGGGCACATGGCTGGGGACCCAGGGCTGCATGTCAGTGACTGCCTTCAGTACACCTAGGAGGCTAACCAACAAGGCCAACTTCTGGTTTCTGGAACCTTCATAAACCCCCTCATTCATTCCTCACACAAACTTATGACTGTCCCATTTCCTGGGGAGAAAACTGCCACCTGGAGCAGATAAGTGAGGTCACCCAGCTAATAAGTGGCAGAGCTGTGGACGGTCTGACTCAGAGCCCAAGCCCTTTGTAATCCAGGAGGTGGCCTTCAAAGAACTCTCGCTGTCTTCAGAAAAATCTTTGGTATTGGCTTGTTTAACATAATACTTCAAGGTAATACATGTTCATTGCACGAAACCCAAAAGGTATGAAAGTCAGGGTCCCCACCAGTTCTGTTCCCTGGAGGCCACCATTGCTACCAGTTTCTCACGTGTCCACCTCAAGATGGTCTATTCAGCTGGATCATTAGCCTTTCTTCCAAGGGCCTAGTAAGGCACCACAGTGTGAATGAGGGAAGCAGAGCAGAAGCAGCCTCATACCCAGAGGTTTCCTCACACTCCAGAACATTCTTGCCCTTTGCTGTGGCCGTCAGCAGTTCCACAATACCAGCGTCCTCTGTGCCCCATGTACAGCCAGCCACAAGGACCCCAGGCTCCTGATGTCGTCTGCTGCTTTCTCCCCTCTATGCCCAGTACTGTCTTCCCTCATGCAGAGTAAAGGATGCCCTCCCTGGTAACCTTTCAGAGAGGCTGTGTGCCAACACCTGCTGGGTCTTCCTTATTAGAAAGTGATGCAGGAAGATAAGCCAGGGGGGCTGGGTTCTATGAACTTGAGCTAACTCAGTCCAGCTCTCTCGGTCTCACACTGGACCTACCCTAGAGGGATAATGGAGTCAGAGAGGACACTTGTACCTGTCCCCACACCCGTGTGCCCCGTGCTCCTCAGGGACCCACCACGTAGCACCTTGAGGGTCTTGTTCATCTCATGGATGGTGAAGCAACCCCTGAGGATAGAGACTGTGTTTCTCCCCATTTCTCTCTCCTTTGCAGAGCACTCGACATGTAGTAAATGCTCCTTAAAGACTTTTCGAAAATCTTTCTACATACTTTCAGGCATTCTTCCTAAGGGCACAACCCCCTTATTTTAAGTTGTAACTTACCTCGCTCTGCTTTTTACAGCATTTACTGTCTTCTAGGGTATCACAAACTTTATTTATTATGCTTATTGTCTGGTTCCCTTTGATGGTTAATTTTATGTGTTAACTTGGATAGGCTATGGTACTCCAATGTTTGGTCAAATACCAGTCCCCACATTGCTGTGAAGGTATTTTTAAAATGAGACTGACAGGGGCGCCTGGGTGGCGCAGTTGGTTAAGTGTCCGACTTCAGCCAGGTCACCATCTCGCGGTTTGTGAGTTCGAGCCCCGCGTCAGGCTCTGGGCTGATGGCTCAGAGCCTGGAGCCTGTTTCCGATTCTGTGTCTCCCTCTCTCTCTGCCCCTCCCCCGTTCATGCTCTGTCTCTCTCTGTCCCAAAAATAAACGTTGAAAAAAAAATTTTTTTTTAAATAAAATGAGACTGACATTTAAATCAGTAAACCCTGAGTAGAGCAGATGCCCCTCTCTAATGTGGGTGGGCCTCGTGTAATACGTTGAAGGCTTTAAGAACAAGCAGACTGAACTTCAGTCAGAGAGGGAATTCTGCCTCCAGATCGCCTTTGGTATAGAGCTGCAACATCAAGTTGGACCTAGGACTTCAGCCTGCCAGCCTACCCTGCACATATTAGACCTGTCAAATCCCACAACTGTGTGAGCCAACTACTGAAAATAAAGTGAGTGAGTGTGTGTGTGTATGTGTGTGTGTGTGTGTGTGTGTGTGTGTGCGTGCACAATCGCATATACACTGCTGGTTCTGTTTCTCTGGAAAACACTAATATACTCCCCAAGACCCGCACCCCACGTGTAAACTCCACAAGGGCTGAACTTGTCTTTTTTCTTTTAAAACTTTATTTCAGGGGCGCCTGGGTGGTTCACTCGGTTAAGCATCCAACTCGGCTCAAATCATGATCTCAAGCTTGGTGAGTTCAAGCCCCTTGTTAGGCTCTGTGCTGACAGCTCAGAGCCTGCAGCCTGCTTCAGATTCTGTGTCTCCCTCTCTCTCTCTGCCTCTCCCCCGGTCATACTCTGTCTCTCTGTCAAAAATAAATAAACGTTAAAAAAAATAAAACTTTATTTCACTGTGGGAGGAACACTTAATATGACATCTGCCTCTTACTGCAGACTGCAGGAATGATGTTACACAGCATATCTGTAGAATTTACTGATCTTGCTTCACTGCAACTTTATGCCCACTAATTAGTACTTCCTCATTTCTCCTTACCCCAGCCCCCAGCAACCACCATTCCAATCTTAGATTCAGTGAATTAGTCTGTTTTAGATGCTTCATATAAGTAGAATCAAGCATATTCATCTCTCTGTGACTGCCTTGTTTTATTTAGCATAATGTTCTCAAGGTTCCTCCATATTGCGTTTATATTACAGAATTTTCCTCTTTTTAAAAGCAGAGCAGTATCCCATTCTATGTATATACCACAGTTCTCCATTCATCTGTCCAGAATTTTTTTTTCTTATTTGTTCACTGATATATCCCAGGTACCTACAAGACAGCCCAGCACAACTTTGTGCTCAAATTTCTATTGAGTGAGTTCTGAAAACTGTAAAGTGTCACTGGTATGCTACTGTTACATGACCTAACAGAACTCTGGCAACATTTAAAAATTATACCTTTTATATTATAAGGTTTAAAGATCTGTCTAGTATTTACTCTTAATGAACTTTTCATAAAATTTCTCCTTTAACCTAGGTTTACAAGTTGAATTACAGGTGCAGGTAAAAAGTGTTCCAGACATTTATTATTTGGTTAAGCACTACAAATGTGTGGCAATGGAATTGCTTTGTTATCCTCAGATAAGCATTTGTTACTGAAATAATCTTCCACTAAAGGCATAAAACGATTAGAGAATCAGACACTTAAAAAAAAACAAAAACCCACTGCCCATCTTTGCATCAAAATTGTACTCTGAAAGGATCATATCATATGCACATGAGGGACCTTGACAGTTTTAGGGTGATATGGAATACTGGGCTATTTCCTCTTCTTCATTAGCATTAGAAAGCCTTGGTTATGTGTTCAGCCCCAGGGAATGGATCATGACTGGTTTAAGCCAATTTAAGGCCATCCTATTCCCCATTTTCCCAGCTTCTTTGCATCATGGCAAAATTGTGGCCATGAGATCCTAGCAGAAGCCTTCTTCGGCATTTATGGCAAAGTGTTTTCTCCCCTAGTAACAAGGAAGATGCACGGGGCTCCACCCAGTCCTCTTTTTTCCTGCATCCAATATGGACATGATGGCTGGAACTGCAGTAGTCATCTTGTGACCAGGAGGCAAAGGCCAAGAGAGAATCAGGCATCTGTCCTGACATCACTAAGCTGCTAAACTAAAACCAAAGCCTCCTACATCGAGACTTCTTGTAATGTCAGAAAAATGAACCCACATTCATTCTAGCAATTGTGGTCAGGTTATCTGTTTCACGAAGTCAAAAGCTTTCCTAAATAACAGTGATGGCAGTATATTACAGCCACCAAGCTTATTTATTGCAAGAGTAAACGCAGTCGATGCTCTTCCTCCACTTACGCTAGGGAAACTGCCACAGGAGGCCCTCTAATGCTTTAACACAGCCACCTTCACAAATTGGCCTTGGTGAAATCTACGATGTGTCGGCAAAATTCACCAATATAACCCAGCTTAATCAGCATTATAAAACTGTTCTGGATGGGAGTACAGGCTTGGTCTAATGGAACAATCACTGATACATGAATCAGGAACCATAAATTCAAACACTAACCACTAGTAACATTGTTATCTCAGGTAAGTCATTATTTATGGGCCTCATCTATACAATGAAGGAGTTAAACTGGGTAACCTGGGGATCCCCCTGGCAGGGGAGGGAGGACATTCTGTGTAAATTCTATGTAAACTAAAGACTGAAATAAAAACTCTCAAAATTCTTCTGTGGCCTCCTAATTTGCTGGCTGCTTTCCAGCTTCTGGAGTTGACATTCTAATGCCTTGTGTAAGTTTGAAAGGACAAACCCACTTGCTCATAAATATGAACTATCTCTTCAAAGTGCATTGGGGCAAAGGTAGTGGCAGTTTCACACCATGCAAACTGCAGATGCGATGCAGAGTCCTAACGTGTTCTCCAGGAGGAAGATACAGCCCACGGTAAGTGCTGGTCCCTTAGTACCCAGAGACCTACATCTGCCGTCTTCCAGAATACCCAAACCACGGAGAGACTGATTCGACGCTTCCCTATATTCATCCTGTCCATGTTAGCTACTTATCCATTTTCTCTTTTTCAAATTAGCACAATCATTCTGTGCTGTTGTCCTCGATCTTTCACTAAAGGAAGATTAAACCGTCCACCATAGAATGCTCTCTGTACTCCACCACGTTATGCTGCTTGCATATTCATTATTGTCCAGGCTACAGTGTTTTATTATTCCAAATTTAGCTCAGTTTGTGCTGTGTGGTGAATTCTGAACTAGTCAACTGGGTTGAATAACTTGGTGGGCTTTCAGGAGGGTACCCAGATGTCTTCCTTTTCTCTCCCTCACCAGAGTCACACCCTGCACAGCTTCCCAAAGCCACTGTACAGAGATGCAGGCATCATGCCAGGCATATTTAAGTGCTGGGTAATCAGAGATCAAAGCGGGCACCTCGCTGGCTTCAGGAGCCTACAGTCAGGTAGAAGACACAGATAAGTGAATACTGTACTACAGGGTTCTAAGGGCAGCAAAGAAGTACGCATGTGGCACCATGAGCCCAGAGGAGGGCTCCTTAACTGAATGGGGGAGAGGTAGGTGCATGGATGTCAGGGCAGCCCTCCACCCCTAAGGGAAGACCATTATTTGGACAGCTTGCATAGTGCAGGCTGGCATGTTCCAGTGTGCTCACAGAGGGACGGCTGCTAATGTTTCAACTCCCCTCTCCAGCCCCCCCACCACCACCTCTCTGCTCTATGTTCTCTCCACTCTTCCACCTGCTCTCACTTCTTCAGCTTGTGTGGGGAAAGCTGGCACTCTGTAGATACCACCACCCAACCAGCTGCCCTGCTCCCACCAGGCCATCTGACCCTACATCTGGGACTCATCTTCACTCTCCTCTCAGGCCCTCTTTGACAAGGCCTCATGTTTGTGTTTGTAAGTTGGATTGTTTCTGAGCCCTGTGGATTCTGGAAGTGTAGGATCCAAACAACTGAGGCCTTGCTCTGCGTGCACACTTACCAAATGAGCAGAGTGGAGGGAGAGTGTTTGGGACTTCCTAGGAGGTCTATAAAGGGGTCGTGGAATCAGGAAAGGGCAAATCCAAGACAAGGGCCAGAAGACGTGGGGCCAGTGGGAATGTACTCAGGAACTTGCACCTTGTTCTCAACACCGGCAGCCCCCACACCTCTAAGGGGACAAGGAAAGTAGGGGGTCACAGAGAAGAACCTTCCAGATGGTTGAAAGGGTGGAGAATAAACCCCAAAGAGGAGGGAGAAGAAGGAAAAGAGAAGGAAGGGAACCCGAGAGCCACATAGTTAATGTCAGTCTTTCTGGATGTGAAGAGTTATTGCCAAGAAGCTTTTCCTCCTCTTCCTGGTTGACAGGACAAGACAGAGAGTGCCTAGTATCTCAGGAAGACTTCCCTGACAGTGAGTACTATTATATTTGGTTGGGTTATCGGGCAGGTAACATATTCGCCTTTCTGGAAGACTATACTAGGAACATCTATTGTCCATCATTTCTGGGTGGTTTACAGTGGTCCAGCTCAAAGAAAAGGGTGATTAAATGGATGCCGAGGTTCCTTCAAGACTTCAGATACTCTGTATCTACTAAGAAAGCAGTTATGTAACCTCCAAGTTCCATGATAAAACCAAAGCTGTGTTAAATAAACATGTTATTGTAAAAATCCAACCACTCTACTAATAATAATTTCCACCTCCCCTCCCTTTTAAACTTAGAAACAAGTCTCCTAAGTTATTAAAAACAGAAGGATATAAATCAGGCAGGATCACTCACTTTGGTCATTGTGTATTAGACACTCTGTCTTAGTAAACTGACCACGGGGTGCCTGGGTGGCTCACTCAGTTAAGTGTCTGACTCTAGATTTCAGCTCAGGTCATGATCTCACAATTTGTGGGTTTGAGCCCCACATCAGGCTCTGCACTGACAGTTTGGAGCCTGCTTGGGATTCTCTCTCTCCTCCCTCTCTGCCCCTCCCCTGCTCATATGCTCTCTCTCTGTCTCTCTCTCTCTCTTTCTCAAAATAAATAAATGAATAAACTTAAAAAAAAGTAAACTGACCAGCTTGCTTCATTTCTTAATCTACAAAAAGCATTTTTTATTAAAAACATTTTCAAACATACTGAAATATCAGATGGCTCAACTAACCTCCATATCACCCTGATTTATTTTTTATTTATTTTTTTAAAAATTTTTTTTTCAACGTTTATTTATTTTTGGGACAGAGAGAGACAGAGCATGAACGGGGCAGGGGCAGAGAGAGAGGGAGACACAGAATCGGAAACAGGCTCCAGGCTCTGAGACATCAGCCCAGAGCCTGACGCGGGGCTCGAACTCACGGACTGCGAGATCGTGACCTGGCTGAAGTCGGACGCTTAACCGACTGCGCCACCCAGGCGCCCCAATATCACCCTGATTTAAAACAAAGATGTCGAGGGGCTCCTGACTGGCTGTTGGAGGAACATGTGACTTTTTAAAAAAAATTTTTTTTAATGTTTATTTATTTTTGAGAGAGTCAGAGACAGAGTGCAAGCTGGGGAGGGGAACAGAGAGATGGAGACACAGAATCTGAAGCAGGATCCAGGCTCTGAGCCAGCAGCACAGGGCCCAACACAGGACTCGAACTCATCAACCTGGAGATCATGATCTGAGCCAAAGTCAGATGCTTAACCAACTGAACCACCCAGGTGCCCCATGTGACTCTTGATCTCAGGTTGTAAGTTCAAGCCCCATGTTGGGTGTAAAGATTAAATAAATAAATATTAAAAATACAATTAACATGTCAAACAAAATTAGTAATAATTCCAAATATCCCCAACTGTCTAGTTGGCTTGCTCAAATCAGGATCCAGACGATGACCCATGTTGTACTTGGTTACATTTGATTGTTTTGTCTCTGAAGTCTTATGCCTTTGCTATAGTGACATCTGTAGAATGCTTTGTATTCCTAATTTGTCAGTTTAGCTCTCTGTGGTGTCATTTTATATGTTCCTCTGTTCCCTGTCTCTCTATTAAATGAAATTCAGCTTTGCAGCTTGATTAAATCTAAGTTTAACTTTATTTTGCCAAGAATACTTTCTAGGTAGGGTTGAAAGGTTTGTATTTCAAGAGGCACTTGACCTGCAGTTGTCCTCTTAATGATGCTATCATTAGTGAGTGGGCTCAGAAGGTGACAGCTTGACTCCTCCCCATGTGAAGTTCTCCATCAAGTTTAACTAATGGTGGCATTCACTGATGATCATTGCCTGAATCAGCGATTTCACCGTAATTTACAAAATGGAAATTTTGTGAATTCTATCATTGTTTCCACATTTATTGTCACATTGCCTCTTTACTCATATATTTTAGCTTCAAAGCAGAAGAATAATATAAAAATATACATATGTAGAAGTGATTCCTGATTCAGCAATTCAAGAACATTTCTCAGCTAAATATACAAGTCTTGATTTGAGAAGACAATGGTAGGTGGAAATGTGGAAACAAGAAGAGCCTGAGATTGGGAAATAGGATGAGGGTTCTGAGCCTGCACACACTGGGTGACCTGAATTCTGGCTATAAGTAAGCCCAGAAAAGCATCTGGCCTTCTGGGAAATAAAAATGGAAGATACATAACCAAGAATGGAGAAGACAGGGAAAGAAAGAGGAACACCCAGGATGTGAAAATCATCTTAATGAAGTTTGGAGACACCAGGACCTCACCCACAGAGATGCTAATAGAATTCAAATCCACATGATTCTGATAGAACCACCAGGTGACAGGCTTGGGTGAGACTCTGGTGAATGGAAGACTGAGTGATGTCACTGACTCTACCCCCTGGGGGCAGTGATTGGCCACTGCTGGCATGGAAGCCCAGCACAAACCCCAACTGTCATCTGAGTCCAGGGGGAAGGGCCAGGGACCACTAGTGCTTGGAAACCAAACCTCCTGTGGCACCTGTTATAGCTATTCCTCCCCTGCCTGACTGTTCCTGAGCACTGCCTTCTTTATTTCTCCTTCCAGGGAAACATAACCATCCCCATTTGTTCTCCTGTTCCCCATACCAGCCCCCCTGGAGAGAAAATTAATACCATGTTTGCTTACACAATCATCACCCTCTTAGCAGCTGCCCTTGGAGGACAGGAGGACTATATAGATAAGCTGCTCCAGCTGCCACTGTGTGGTAATTAGAATCTCCTGCTTCCAAGATGTAATTCTGACCACACTACCACTCTTGAGTTGGGAAGAAAGGAATGGCAGGAGAGGGGTAACCTCTAAAGGAAGCAAGAAAGCTATGCAGGGTCCTCTCTGCTCAGCTCAGGTGTTTAAAAGTCAAGGGCAAAAGATGGAGAGAGATATGCAAGTCAAGATGAATCTTAAAAATATGTCAAGGTCTTGTAAGAAACATATCCAGGTAAAATCCCAAAAGTTATGAAGGCTTATGAGAAGTAAAGACAACATGAGAAGATTCTAAAATATTTGGTGGGAGCAAAATTAATAGGCAACACAAAACGAAGTGTTAGAATTCCGACCAGGCTATTATGTTCTCTGGCACTGAGAAGAGTCTGCAAATTGGACAGGGCAGAGCCAGGGTCCTAGGAAACAATCCAAGTCCACATCAAGCCAGGAGATAGTAGGAAATGGTCAAGCTATGGTAATGGATAGGTGTCAGATCAGCAAATTTACATGTGGGATGTGGAGGAATATTCAAGAAAATCTTCAGAGGATCTATTAGTAATTCCCACAGGCACCTGGAGAAGACAGGAGACAGTACTTGAGCAAATGCCCCAGTTCCAGAAAGAAGAAAAGCTGATTTCAGAATGTATAGGCAGTTCATCCTGACCTAAGTCCTCCTTAAAAATGCAACATGGATTATTAAACAGGTTGTTTTCAAACATCACAAGAAGACATGCTGATCTCTTGGCATCCATGTAAATTAACTAAAAAGAAGTCATGTCTAGGCCATTTGTTACATGGGATTCTTAGGGCAAGTACCTTAGAATGTCATTCTAATGCCCTTAATTAAGGAAATCTTCCACAGTCAAAGTGAAATAATGTGGGGATTTGGACTTGCTGCCTTTCAGTCATATTAAATAGTAAAACAGACACTTAAGAGGAAACGTGCTTCCATGTATGGAGGGACACAGCTTGGTAAGCATATGGCCTTAATCAGTAGAGCCACCCCCACTGAACACCCACCATGTAGAGGCTCCAGGTATGACATGAATGCCCACCATGTAGAGGCTCTAGGTATGGCATGTTCTGGGCACCAAAGATGGATAAGACCTCTCCCAGAAGCAAAGATTTCACTGTCTCATAGCCCCACAGGGAGACACTGCAGCCTTCCAGTGTCCAGTCCTGTGTGGGGTCACGCAGGCTCCACTGAAAGGGAAAGCCTTCACCCCTGCCCTTGGGGATTCCTAGCCTCACTTGGGCTATGAGGGTGTACTTGCCATGACTATTTAGGAGAAAAGAAGAGCAGGGACTCATGGAGGTGAGGGGAGGAGCCCTGACCTAGTCTGGACGGTTAGAGAAGGCTTCTTTAAGTAATTAATGTGTGCTGTTGCAAAATGAGAATGTATAGGCAGAGGACTTTGGTAAAAATCTCACCCAAACATGAGATTTAGACCACAGAATGATAAGAGGAGTAGTGATGATAATAAAAACAGTGAAAAGTCACTGCTATGTCTTACAGACTTCCTATACATTCTGCTAAATACTGTGCACCTCTATTTGGTCCTCACAATAAGCCTAGAGAGATCTTGCTTTCCCTAGTTTGCAGGAAACTGAGACTCAGCAAGGTTGAGTAACACATGCAAGGTCATAGAGCTGGTAAATTGAGCTGACATCTGGCAAGATAGTGTAAGAAATGAGAAAAATTACATTTGCTGGCTTAGCAGAGTTAAATTCCTTGCACTTGACTATTTTCTAAATGATGCACTTACAAATACATATTTATTCACTAAGTCTATCCATTAAACATCTAATACAGGGCACCACTCTGAGCTCAGAGAAGATGGTCTAACTCTGAAGGCAGATGGACCTTTAGCTAAATTTATAGCCAATTAGCGCTGGGAGCCAATAGCATTTCCTCCTATGGAAAGTTGGGTTAGTTTTCCATCAAAATATTATTTAATGGCAAGACCCCAAGTGGAATGTTCCAGAAGACCTTTAGTAATTGTGCACTGCATGTTATTTAAACTAAAAACAATGCTGTGAAAAATTGCACTTCAGCACAAGCCGCAGAGAACACACCAAATGGAATTGGCCGGCTGAAAAGGAGACATGATGATTGAAATATTTTCCAGACTATTACAACCTTGAAGGGTTTAAACAGTGAGGAGGAAGACAATGAAGGGGAGGAGGATGATTTAGGGTGTTTCATTTAAGAACAACAGGATTAAATTAACCTTGGGGAGGGGGGATAATGGTAGAGGATGGTGGGGAGAAATATTATACAAAATGCAAGAAGCTTCCCAAAGGAAAAGTATGCCAGGCTGCAGAATTTTCCAGCCCAGCAAAGCAGGCAAAGCCATCTATCATTAAAGTCATTTACAAGCAAACTTGACAAATTGCTGAGAAAATATATTAAGGGCCACATATCCTAGACTTAGGAATGGACAAACGAATAGGTCTTTTCTATCCCTAAATGGGGGAAAACGGACTGTTCTTTGAGATTTCTTCTCTTGCACTCTGTCAGTCTCATTTCCTCAACTTTAAAATGGATATCAACAAATAAGTTCCCCAGCTGGGTGTGTGGGTGTCATATCAATTATAGCACTAATAAAATTTCAACCCAGAGAAGGAGATGAATTGCATGACAATTTTTAAATGTCTATTATGTGAACTATCATATTAATAAAGCCGACTTCTTAATCCTAGTTTACTTATAATTTTCAGTCAGGCTGCAGAAATTCTAAATTACACAAAGCAGCCAAAAGATAAAAAGAAAATTTCCAGAATTAAAACCCAGCCGACCTAAACATTTAATGACTTCTCAGCATACCGAGAAAAATCAAAGGTTCGGTAGTCAGGGAAAGGGTGGGTGTGACAGGCTCAGCTTGGCTAGTTCTGGAGATCTTCTGTAAGAGGCCTCAGCCATCCTCATGGCTTTGTGATTTTGGAGACAACTCCAAGCTTGGATTCACATGACCGGATATAATGTTTGAGCATTGCTGCCCCCTGCTGGACGTGCGGAACCCATTCTGTCTAGGGCCCAAGGAAATGTCGTTTGCAAATTCCAATTACTTATCAATTCCGTTTTCTTCCATCCTCCACCTGAAAGAGCACCCTTCCCCAAAGGATTCTGTTAGGAGACAATGCCATCCAAGCTAATGCACAAACATCCCATGTAATATAATTAGTGAGATTCCTCATACTGCAACCCTGGTGACCATCCATCAGCATGGTTTGCCAGAGGCTGGAGAAAATATGAAACACATCGTCTTGCTGCTCCAAGGACAACTTTATGAAAATATTCCATTGAATTAACATTAATCCAAGCACTAATGGTTTTTCTTCTTAGAAGATCCAGGAACAGCCAAAATGTCAGCCAGTCCCTCCCTCCCTTCTTTTCCTTTCATAGTTGTATAAGATGCCTCTTCCTTCCCATTGAGGCTCCTCTAAAGATGGAGGCTCTGTCAAGCTCTAGAGCCCCCTGACCTCGTGCCAATGTCCCCATGGTGCCAATGTCCACTGAGGCCTGGTGGGACTGGACTGGATCTTCGTTTCTATAGCCAGCCTCTGGAAGTCAGCATGCTTCCGAAAGAGCAGAGGGAAGGAGGAAGAGTCATTTTGGTTGGGATGACCGGGTCTTCTCAGTGCAGGGTGGTAGCAAAATAAGAGCAGATGAGCAGTCTCGACCACAGTTCACAACTCAGCATCTTGTTCTCACAAACTGTACTGGACCAAGTCTTAGCAAAATCCATGCCAGCAACCACTCCTGATATACTTGTCTCTCTTTCTCTGCCCACCCCTTGATATGCCCAGTAATCACTCCCACCACAGCATTCTCTGCTGCCCGCCTCACAGCCTGTGGGCAGTGTGGTGAGGGGGGCTCTTACTATAAACCAGTGGTTCTCAAAACTCACTGGGGACTTGTCACACATGCAAATTCCTGGGTCCCAGCCTCAGCCCACTAAATGAGAAACTCTGGGGTGGGGTCCAAGCAATGTGTGTTGGACAAGCCATCCAGAGATTCTGATGCATACTTGGGTTTCAGAACCGTTACTACAAATGTCTTCCATTTTTCTCCACATGCCAAATTCCCAAAGCTGACTCTTGGCTATGTGTCATTAATTTAGGTTGGAAAAAAAAATGTAAGAAATCTGAAAAACTGTTCTTCATGCCAATCGGATTACTGATGCTGATGGCCTATTCATCTGGGGGAGGCCTGGATAAACACGAAACCTCCCAGGAAACCTTCCCCAATCCTCCAACCACTGCCCTGGAAAACTCTCTCCCTCTCTCCTGTGTGAGCCTTCTGCTCACTGGGCAGCTATAATTACCACAGGGTCTCACTGTCCCTTGTTATGCAGTGTCGTATATCTGCATCCCATGGGAGCTTGTTAGAAACCAGGATTCCGGGGCACCTGGGTGGCTCAGTCTGTTAAGCGTCTGACTTTGGCTCAGGTCATGATCTCACGGTTCATGAGTTTGAGGCTTGCATCGGGCTCTGTGCTGACAGCTCAGAGCCTGGAGCCTGCTTCTGGTTCTGTGTCTCCCTCTCTCTCTGCCTTGTCCCCACTTGTGCTCCCTCTCTCTCTCTGTCTCTCTCTCAAAAATAAATAAACATTAAAAAAAAATTAAGAGGGGCGCCTGGGTGGCTCAGTCGGTTAAGCGTCCGACTTCAGCTCAGGTCACGATCTCACGGTCCGTGAGTTCGAGCCCCATGTCGGGCTCTGGGCTGATGGGTCAGAGCCTGGAGCCTGCTTCCCATTCTGTGTCTCCCTCTCTCTCTGCCCCTTCCCCGTTCATGCTCTGTCTCTCTCTGTCTCAAAAATAAATAAACGTTAAAAAAAAAATTTTTTTTTAAAATTAAGAAACCAGAATTCAGGCCCTACCGCAGACATGTTCATCTGAACCTGCATTTAGTAAGGTCTCCGCTGGACTCAGAGGCACACTGAAGGTGGAGAACTGTCACAGTCGAGTGCTCTCTGCACATTCACAGACACACACACATGCACACACGCTGTGGATGTGAGGCAGTTTTAGGGCAGTCTTGGCTCTATTCAATGCTGGGTCTCTGGTATCTAGAGTCCAGCCAGCTGTATCAGCTTCAGCATGAATACGTGTCTGGTGAGTGAATGCTAACAGTGAATGAAGGACTTCTTTTTGAATCCTTGTTTTTGAACCCTTACGAAGCCTGGAATAACTCTACTAGTGGGTTTGCAAGCCCTGTGGTGCACAGTGGATCTGAGGGAGTTTATGGAGAACAATTCTCCAATCCCACCACATGCCCAATCACAAAGGACTGGCTATGCAGAGTGTGTAAAGCATCTGCCTCCCACGTACCGCCCGGCTGATTCCCCAACCTCTCCGGGAGAGGAAGTGAATGGCTGTCAGTTTCAAAGTGACTGACGTGAAGTCATCTATAATGATCCAAAGTTAGAAGATCAGAGAATGCTGGTCCTGGAGGTCAGGCCCTACCAAGTCACAGATGAGAGGTGAAATGACCACGACCCCAGCCTCCAACCCAGGCTTCCTGGGCTGGCGGATCAGGGGCTAGAGCCCAGGCTTCAGATGGGGCAATATTTTAAATACTGTCACTGTCTCAAGACCCAACACAAATTACTCTTCACTACTGTCTCTCCATCCCCACTCCCATGGCACCCCTATTTGGCTGCTAAGACCTAACCTAAGACCAAGTAACAGGGACTTAAAACAGAAGTTTTGTATTTGTCTCATGACAAATAACCAGAGGTTAAAGTGCCTCTGCTCCAAGTGGCCACCCAGGTGTGCCATCCCTCCTACAATGCCATTTCATGCTCTAAGTGAAAACGGGACCTCCAACCCCCTGCTGGGGTTCCCGTGGGAAGGTAAAATGGTGTGGAGGAAGGCAATTTCCTTTTGAGGAGGGGGGCCCTTCACTGCACACATCACTTCTGCCCACATCCCCCTGGCTTTGGTTCGGTCACTGGCCTTATTGAGCAAGGGAGGCTGGAAGATGCAGACTCTACCTGCATGGCCTGTGACCAATTCAAACAGGAGATCCTATTAATAAGGGAAGGAGGGAGAATGGATGTTGAAGGACACTGTCTACCCACAGCTCATACTTCTCTATTAGATGAGGCCACCTAGAAGCTTGGTGTTGCTGGGTGTTTGTGTGATTCTTCAATGGAGAGGAGAGGCTGGACAGGGGTCAGGGAGAGCAGGACAGGGATGCAGAAGAGGGGACATCAGACCACCCTGCATATATAATTCATTATTCCTTGTATTACCAAATACCAAACTTTGTTGTTTCTGTGCCCAAAAGGCCTTACACATACATAACCCTCAGAACATGCATATTTATGCACCTTCTCCACACTTGGGGTTCAGTTTTCCCATGTGGGTGACAAGACAGTTGGGCTGGGGAAATGTAAGTTCCTCCAGCTATGAAGCTCCCTCTGCTTCTCTCCCATGGACCCTGTCTGAGCTAAGCTGAGCATCAATGACTTCTCTTACTGGAGAATTCCTATTCTGGCCTCTTCCTCCTCCTTGGACTCTGGATATCCAGTATTTCCATCACCTTTTGCTGCGGGGTCTCAGAAGTACAGTTTTCACAATGAATAAATGCATCAGCCCATTCCTTCAGGATGTCAACAGAAGGACTTGACCCCACAAAGCACTCAGTGTTCAACCAGGGGGAGACAAGCTGACCCAATGAATCAAGGTCATTTCAAAAGCATCCCAGAACAACTGCAGGGGCTGTAATGACAGTTGTTACTTGAGGACATTTCCTAAGCAGCCATCCTGTCCCCCATTCCCCCAACACACACACCCTGCTAAAAACACCACCAGCTCTATCCACTCCCACACAGGGCCACATCACCCCAGACCATTTACGCAAAACTCTAGAAGTGGCACAGATGCTTCTGGAATCCCATGCCCACCCCCAGCTTCCACATCCCCCCTTCCATCCCACCCCCATTTCTTCCTCCCCCTTTTAGGTCTATAATGGGAAGCCCTAATTGATGTTGAATTCTTCAGAGAAGGTTCATAACATTTCTAGTAGGAGGGACTTAGAAACCAGCCACTTCAATCTTCTTACTTTGCAGGAGGGGAAAGTTAGGCTCAAAGAGGTTAAAGAATTTACCAAAGTCACATGATTTGGGATTATGACCTGTAGGGATTCAGAATAAGTTGCCCCAAGATGTACCCCTTTGGCATGCAGATTACTTCAGGCTAAAAACATCAAGGCCCAAAAGACCTTGACTCTGACCTTACCTTTGACCCTTTCCCTAACTGCCTAGAAAAATTTAGGCAGAAGGCCAGCTCCAGGAAGACAGCAGTCACCACAGATAACTATATTATAATATAAACTAGGGAGGAATTTAGCAAAGTCTGTTTATTAAAATTCTTCTCTGTTTCCTACTGTTCTGTATGGTCCAGAAAATATTTGTTTACCAAACAGTTCATCTTTTTCATCTTCTTGTGAGTTGTCTTCCTTCCCTTTGAAGTCCCAGATCCCCACCTCCTTCTCCTTAGTTCAGGACAACATGTATCCATCATTTTGCTTAACTATCTTTGGAATCTTGTGTTTACGTGGATTCCCCATATGTACATAATTAAATTTGATTTTCTCTTGTTAATCTGTCTCATGTCAATTTAATTCTTAGATAAGCTAGAAGAATCTTGATTTACAGAGAAAATTTTTCCTCCCCAACAGACCCAAGGGTTGCCCTTGTGCATCTGGCACAGCAGACTTTCTTTTCTACATGCTCCTTCTTTCATTCATTTCCTTGTGCCTTCATTTAGTCTTCTATCAAATAGTAACAGTAGCAATGACAGTGAACCTTTATTATTTCCTTTGTTCCAGGCACTATTCTTGGCATTCACACATATTGTCTCACTGAATCTTCCAATGTACCCAATGAGAAAGATATTCCTGTTATCTCCATTTTTCCATTGAGAACACCAAAGCCCAGATTGGTAAAATAAACTGGTCCAACTGCCTCTGCCTCCTTCACAAATGGTGTGACAACAAGTGAGCTAAAAAGTTCAAGCCCTCTGCCCACACCCCACCCCAAAACACCCTGCACAAACCCTGCCTATTTTCCTTCTGGGATTTCCCTCACTCCTGCTCCTTTCCCTGGTCCCACCACCCTGGTTCTTCACCCCACAGAACTGGCCTGCCACATCATTTTCCTTAGCTTTTCAGTGAGGAAAATGTTGTCAATGATGAAGGAGAGAGTTAGTGGCGTAGATCATAGAAAACTATGGAATACTGAAAATGTGCTTCTTTATCTCCCAAAATTCAGGATATGATTTGAATATTCCAGAAGGTCTGTTATTCCAGCTAGCTGACCCCAGTTCAGAGAGAAAAATGAGGGGCAGGAGAAGCTGAACGCAGGGCAGCCAGAGCAGGATTGTCACCTCAGAAATGCCACCAAGCACATAATCCAACATAGAGGGCTGGGATTGCCTGCCAGTGTGGGAGCTTCCTCAGTCAGATTGATCCCTGGTTTTATAGGGATTCTTTTCCTTTCAGAGGAGGCTCATCTGGAGAAAAGAATCCAGTCCCAACTCAATTTCGATGTCACACCACACTCTGGAGTGAAAGGATATGGAAGCCCCAGTCACCGGTCAGCCAGGAAACTGGCAGCTCTCAGCTGGCATTTCACAGCAGTGGCAGCAAGATTGCCTTTAATAGCACACTTGCAGTGATGGGCAGCAGCTGAGATAAAATTACAAACCCCACAGGCCCAGGTGGCCAGATGAGGACTGTTTTAACACGCTGAAATAAAAGTGCTCCTTGGTGGGTTTCTCCCCTGCCTGTCAATCTAGCCAAATTTCTGAAACATGAAGCTCTCGCCTCCAGCTCACAAGATCCTGACACCCACGTGGCACATGGAGGGAGGTCCCCTGAAGGAATCAGGTGATGATACTTTGGCAAGAAGAGGGGAAGCTGAGGCAGGCACCAGGCCCAGCAGTACCCCTTCGGTGCCCCTGTGAGATGAGGACAGCTGGATCTTCCTTCCTGACCACTTCCCTCCACCAGGAGTGCGCCCCCCCTTCCGTAATTCTCCAGGGCCTTGGGGCTCATACTGCCTTCCTGAGCTCACACCTAACTCTCTGGGGAGCGCTCATTATAAGCTTTAGCAGGCCTTAATACTAAATCCTAACTTTTATATTGTGTAGCATTAACCTTTATATTCTAATTTGTACATTCTGCAGACATTGGAGATGCTTTCTGCACCTTGTGGATGGGGGAATAGGAAGGGGAGGGTGGGGTGGGTAGGATTTGGGTGAGAGGGAGGCACATGGAATTTCTTCACCCTCCTAACACCGACTACCTACTTTTCTCATCACACATATAGAAAGAAGAACAACCATATTTCCGCTTCTCTGCACCACAAGTTGTCTCCATCATAATTCTTTGGACTAGAATTTCAGATTCCTCCACATAGGCATATGATCTGCCTAGAAGCCCCCTTTGGGGACTGTATTTTCCAAAACCAGTAGTGTATTCCCCATCCCATGTCCTCCTGTCATGCAATCCTGTAATGCAATCCTGCTGTGCCCATCAGAAGGCGGGGTCTATTTTCCTCCCTTCTTGAATCTGTTCAGACCTTGTAAGCACTTTGTCAAACAGAACATGACAGAAGTACATGCTCCAGCCATCCCAGCTAAGTTCATATGGTTAAGAGAGAAACCATCCAGCCAAGTGGCCCCCAAATTCTTTGGATTTATTCTGCAGGTGGCTTGGGAAGGGACCATTTTGATTGGAAGCATGACTCAGTCAAAATTGTTCATTGGGTCAAAGATTCTGAGAGTGTCCTATAGAACCTGAGTTGAGCAGAGAGATTGTATAGACAGGGACACCAGCCACAGCACCTACCTATAAGCTTCATCCAGTGGAAATGAGAGACATATCTAGAAAAGCTAGCCAACCACAAAGTGCAGGGTGTAGCTTGCCCTAGCTCCTGGCATATGGAAGTCAGAGACACCTAGATGGGTGGAGGGACCCCCATTCTGCAGAGCGCTGCCCCACTGCCAGACTAGAAGGTGGCCACTGGTGCTCTGAGCTTACCCATGAGGAATCTGACAGACACAGGCCAGCGGATGATCTATGATTAACACATCCAGGAAAAGCCTCATTCCAGGAGGGATGGATTGGAGAAGAAAGTGCAGCTTGAGATGGATAATTATCAGGAATAGCAGCACCTTCTCACTGTCCCTCTTTGCAGGTGCTCTTGGAGCTCTGTCAGAGTTCAAACACCAGCCACTGCTGCTGCCGCCCTTGCAAAGATGGCCATGTTCTCCTCAGCACTGGCTTTCACACCGGAGCATGCGTCAGAATCACCTGGAGGGCTGTTTAAAACACTGATCGCTGGGCTCCACCTCCAGAGTTTCTGACACAGCAGGTCTGGGGTGGGGCCTGATAATCTGGATAATCTGCATTTGGAGAAAGTTCCCAGGTGATACTGATGCTTCCTGCCAGGGACCACTGTTTGATAATCACTGCTCTAAAATCTCTAAGCATGGACTGAACTCCCAGGTAATGGATCCTCAACAGGCATCTCATTTGAGCTTCCCAGAGCCCCTGGAAAGCAGCCCCCAATTCATAGAGGAGAAAATCGAAGCTCGGGTGTGCTACATAGATTGCCTGAGGTTACACAAATAGTGGACAGCAGGTCCCTTCGTTTTTCCTACATTAGTTGTTCCCATAAACCGGTCCTCAGTGATGGCTGACAGCATCTTCACAGGCCCAAGTTGCACTGAACGAAACAAAAAGTCTTGAGTTTTTCATGACATTAACCATCTGAGCTCAGTTTAATGAATTGTTCCTTTTTCTCTAAGATAATCCCACTTATATTTTAGGGAGTTAAAGTGCTTTTATCAAATGATGGTGGCAAGAGATCTTTTTTCTTTTTCCCTTTTTAATGTTACGTGGAAAAATAAATAGATGAAGACCTAATTTCTGTCCCTTCTCCGTTTAAAAAAATTTCTGGTCTGGAAAATTCCTAGTGACAGCACTCTGCCACTCTGCCTCCCAGCACCTAGAGAACACCTGTATTTTATAAAGTGGCTCAGAGTGACGTGTCACATGCATAGGTGGCAGCAGAGTCACTTACTCCGTAGGCCAGTCCTCTACCCTTTAGCCTTATTGCAGGTTCTTCAAGGGCTCTGTCCCATATGGAGGTGACCCTCCTTTTCTCAGGGCTGCTGGTAGCCACAGACACAGGCCTAGGGAAAGTGTGAGGAGCCTTATCTGGTAGGGAGTCCCCAGGCATTAAGGAAGGTCCACATCAATTCAGCTTCCTGCCATCTGCACTAATTTCTATTCTCAGATAGTTGTTGGAGTCAGGTGGGGGAAGTGCATGGGGACCCCCACTGGGAGGCCTCTGAATCAGAGGAAAGCTCTGCTTCCCACCCCTCATGCCACATGTGTAAGTGGTGGTTTCCATGCACACCAGAAGACCTGGTGGTGCAGGGTGGAAGCAGGTGGGCCCTAGTGTCACATGGCTGGGGCCAAATCCTGCTCTCCTCTGTATCAGTCATGTAATCTTGGGCATGCTATTCAATGACTCCCTCTGGTAGCTCCCTCATTGATTAAATCAAAGCAACAGGACCTGCCTGATAGGGTAATTGTAAAGATTAAATGCATGAATGTATTTAAAGCAACCAAGAACAGCACCTGTCATACAGAATACATTTGGAAGTGGGCTTTTATTATTATTCAGTTCTTCACACTCATTTATCGATGTCTACCAACCCTTGAGGGACTAGGGAGATATAGATGGATAGGGTATAGTTCCTCCCCCGCCAAAACGTCTGCTGAACAAATAAAGGAGCAATCTAATAACAAAGGAAGAACTGTTTGTAGAAGCGCAGGTTAACATGGGAGCCAGAAGGGTGGGCACAGAGAGGGACTTCTAAGAGGGAGATATGAAGGTGTTGACCATTTACATGACAGTACAGGGCTGACCAAAAGGTTAAGGATGTCCTACATCTAGGAGGACAAAGACTCTAAAATCTCCAGCATGCAGGGCCACAGGAAAGGTTCTAGAAGTATCAAACGCCACTACATTTTGAGCCACACTTACACAAGTGACTATTACCTTGGCTCAAAGGGAAGGAGAGAAAAGGCCATAAATATTCTCAGCTCAAATTATAAGATGACTGAATAATTTGACCAACGCATTAATGTTCATAATTACTTGAGGGGGAAGAATGCGTTGTTCCATTAAGGACATACTCAGAAGAGGAAACCTCTCATATGAATGAAGACGCAGTACGTTAAAAATGTAAATTAAGAATTAAAGAGAAAAACAATGGAATTCTGCCAATTTTTTTAAAAAACTGCTATACAGGGGCGCCTGGGTGGCGCAGTCGGTTAAGCGTCCGACTTCAGCCAGGTCACGATCTCGCGGTCCGTGAGTTCGAGCCCCACGTCAGGCTCTGGGCTGATGGCTCAGAGCCTGGAGCCTGTTTCCGATTCTGTGTCTCCCTCTCTCTCTGCCCCTCCCCCGTTCATGCTCTGTCTCTCTCTGTCCCAAAAATAAATAAACGTTGAAAAAAAAATTAAAAAAAAAAACAAAACTGCTATACAAATTGCTGATTACTGTCCAGTGTCACATTGGCTAATTTGTTCACTAGGAGGGAAAAAAATAAATAAAGGTCCCCGATATGGAGACAAGGCAACAAGCCTGGTGAAACGAATCATGTGAAAAATGTCAGAAAGACCCTGACCCTTTGGGAGATGATTCCAAATATCCCACTGGGGAATCGAGTTAAGGATTTCTATGCTGGGTCTGGAGGCATGGGAAGTACAGGAGACCCTCTATGGTGTGACAGGCAAAATGGGCAGGACCGAACAAGAGTGACAAGGCCCGCCTCCTCATGGAGCATATATTCTAGGGGTGGACCAGCCAACAGGTAAATAAATAATTCTAGAGAGTGTTGGGTGCTACAAGGAAAATAAAATGACCTCACAGGAAGATGGTGGAAAACCAGTGGTAAGGCTGGTTGCCCACCCAATATTCATTCATTCCTTCTTAACAGAACCCCTTTTTTTGTGGGGGGGACAAAATGTCCTAGGCTCCTCATAGCTCACAATGTCCATGGAATAGTGTCCATGGGTTACAAGCCAGACAATGAGCTGCCACCAGAGGTCACTGGGTGGCCATCCAGGAAAGAGACTTGGCAGCTTTTCTCTTGGCTCTTTGAACTTAACCTCTCTCCCTTGTTCCTGCTTGAAAGGGGAAACCATCCTGTGACCTTAAGGACAAAGTCCATTGTACTCAGAACAGCAAAGAAACACAGACACTGATGACACTGTGGTCCCTGTACCAGCCCTGAATGGCCCATTTCCAGGCTTCAGGTCACGTGAGAGAAACATAACCCCCTATCTTGCACCCATAACATAATGCAGCTGTTAACTGATATAAGTCTGATACCTCTGGCTTTGTCCTCTGCACTCCCCCGATCAGAGACTAACAGAGACATATGTGCAGTGGAAGGTGGGCTCTACATCCTCCCCACTCCCTGCTAAAAATGCTCCCATTGTCATCTAGATGGAGATTAAACTCCCAACGTCCCAGGCGTCACCTCTCTATCCTTCCTCCCCTCCTCTCCATTTCCAAACCCTACTTTCTTGGTGGGGTTCTGAGATCTCATCACACCGAACCAAAGCAATCCATTTTCACTGCCATGCAATGTGTGTGGTCAGGCCTCCATGGAAAGCAGGCTTTGGATGGCTCAGCCTTGAAGGAGAATGGCTGACCCTCCCCTGGAGCTCACTGAGACATCACGCCTCATCTGCCAATAGAGAGGAAAGGCCCAGAAACCTCTGTCTCAGAGAACTGGTCCAACCCATCAGCAGACACCCACGAAACATCTGCATCCGGCACTGAACTTGGCATAAGGAATTCAAAAAACAAGTGAGGCAAGGCCTTATTCGGATGGGAGACGGTGCACAGGCATTATGATTGATGCATGTATAATTTGCTAAAAGTATTATAGCATGGAATGTAGCGCAGGCATTTAACCTGACTGGAGTGGAATTGGGAAGGCTTAGATGTGGCTTCCTGGAGGAGGTGGAGCCTAGAGTCCTATAAAGGAGATGCACTAAAGTTCTCAGTGAGGAAGGGGCCTGAGGAGAGCAGTGGGGGAAGCATCTGGTTAGCGCATCATGGAGCTTTGGAGAAGGAGGGGCATAAATTAAAGGTTAGAGGGAGGCAAGCAGGCAGGGAGAGAGAGGAAGGGAAGTGAGCAGGGGCCAGATCACAGGGCAGCCCATGAACCACTCTCCAGAAATAGTCTTTGCCCCAAGGGCAATGTAGAGGCATTGAAGTACGCTTAGCAGTGAGGTGTGGGCTCCCACTGGCACATGACAGATCTCCCTGGAAGCTTTGTGGATGATAAATTTGAGGACAACAAGACAAGACATGGCGACCAGGAATGTGGCACACCTACTCACTTAAGAGAAAGGAGGGGAGGAATAAGTGTTGAGATGAGATGTGCCAGGTTGAAGCCTGTCAGGGAGGCATCCGAGGGCCTTCTGCACTGGCAAGCAGCAGCCTCATTTGAGGCAACAGACATCCACTGGAGCATCAGGGTGGCTTCCCTGCCTCCTCCGCCTTCCCCAGCATCCATGCATTAGAGTATGGGGGTCTCCAAGTGACAAAAACGCCAGAGCTCCAGGCTCACATCACATGTCTCCTGGTTTGCAGTAATCAAGTTCAGTGACAAATGGTGTCCTTGCATTATGCCTTGGAATGCCTATTAAACTTTTATAACATTAAACAATTAAAATCTTTCCTAGATTTAAGTCTGTGCTTTCTTCAGGAACATTGCCAGTGAGATAAAATACTCAGTGGCTCCTTATTCCCCAAACATATATTTGCCAATATGCTTCATGCTCTGTTTGATGTCAAAGCAAAAGCACCAGAGTCAGGCATCAAAAAAAATGTGCATTTTTCATAGCAACAAATAATACTAATATTTTTTCAAAACCTTATTTTTTATGAGACCACAATGGGTGAAGCCAAGCTCTGATAATGAGGAAACAGGATGTTTATGAGGATCTATTCTGCCTTTATTAGCGTAGAAGGTAGATGGTGACAGGAGCTGTAAGCCAATTCACAGAGATTGTAAATTTGCCAATGACTTGCAAGACTAATAGTAAAAATGAAAATGTAGTATCTTCTCGTGCTTGTGTGTTTTGTGTGTGTGTGTGTGTGTGTGTGTGTGTGTGTGTTCTTTATTGCCACTGAGCACCCAAGGCAGCCGCCCCCAACCCGCAAACCCTAATGAGGAGCGTAATCTTTGTTACAAATGAAGAAATTCACTCAGACTGGCCCTGTCTAGTGTGGCAGCCACCAGCCACACGTAGCGATCTCTCACCTGAACTGACGCCAGGCTGAACTGAGAAATACTGCAAATGGGAATTACACATCAAATATTGAAGACCTGGCACAGGAAATAACGTGAGCTAGCTCATGAATATTTTTATATTTTTGGCACATTAAAATAATATTTTGGATCTGCTGAATGAAATAAAATATATCAAAACTAATGTCACCTGTTTTTCCAACCTTTTTTAAAGCACGGCTACTGGAAACTTTTAAGTTACAAATTTGGCCTGAATTCTATTTACATTGGATGACAGTCTAGATCACAGAATTCACTCAAAAGGCAGCCGGGAAGGCTGAGTGTGTAAAAGCAGCCCATCTCTGTGGACCCCTAACAACTCATGAGGTGTTGGTCCTCTAGGGGACCAAGCTGTCAGGAAGCCCACGGACAGAACAGGTGAGAAAACCCCAAGGTCCCTAACCCCCAGACCTCAAGCCGGCATTACCTCCCAGTGCACTGAGGTGCATCAAGTTGAAGGAAATAAAATTCAATAACAATTTTTATAGTGAGCTGATTTTGCTGTTGCTCATTAGTAGCTGAGAGCTAAATTAATTTGAGCTTGATTGTCCCCTAATTGGAGAGGGACATAAATTCAGCTGAATGTGCTATTACAGATGACACCTTGATCCCGCACAATCACGTACTTCCACATTCACAATCTTCTGCACAAGAGGGGAAACGAGCTTTCAATAATTACAATAAAAATTATGATTATTGACCAAGAACACTGTAATGGATGGAAATGTGCTGGGTCGTAACATATTTTTTCAATAAAGACATTGATCAAGTCTTCACTGAGTTAATATGTTAAAGCCTGATTATAATGGCTCAGGAAATTACCAATTGTTATTAAAGAATATCAGCCACTTATTATGCCAATACATTTATAGTGCAATAATTTACCATTCTTTCCCAAACATAGAGAGAGAAAGAGGGAAAGGGAGAAAGGAAGGGCAGACTCTTATGGACATATCAGTGGTTTCTACACACCCACACATGTATCTGACTTTCTTCATCTAAAGTCACACCCATGAAAGATGTTGAACAGATAGGTTTTCAAAGAAAGCTCGAGGTGCAAAGGACAGAGAGAGAAAAGGTATTAAAACAAACTGGTTTCTGACTAGGCATCTTTGCAGAAAGTATGGCAAGTGGTATCCACACTTGAATTTTACCAATTTTTTGACAGCTAAAACCATTTACTTGTAAAACTGAATGGTTTTGTAGGTGAAAACTGTCCACAAATTTGAAGATCAATAGTATAATTCACCCCAGCTGAGAAGTGAAAAGATGTATCGGTAACTAAGCATGTCCTTCAAACCAGGCCATCTTCTTTTTCTCTCTTGTAAGTGGAGAGCAACAATTCAGATGAGGTAGATTTGGCTAGAATGAGAAGGATCAGATTCTATTAGGAAATCAATTTTGTCATGATTGAGGGAGAGCTCCAGTCATGTGCTATGTTGGGCACCAGATAACGAAAATTCAACTAGAATGTACTCTTGACTTAAGGAACTTACATTTTTTGAAGGAGTAATACATTTTCCAAGCACATCAATTATAAAAGGCATAAAATGCATATATGATAAAAAGTCTCCTCTCCTCTCCCTATCAGACTCTCCAGACCCCCCCAAAAACTAACTACTTTTATTAGGCCTTATGTAGTTTTTCAGAGTTTCTTTTGCTTCTATGACATATGTAAACATATAGGTCTTATTTTTCTGTCCCCCCTACAATTTTTTTTTCATAAAAGTAGTTTCACACTCATACATACACACACACACACACACACACACACACACACCAAAGTGACTTTGCTTTTTGCATTTAATATCTGGAAGTTTCTTTATAGCAGTACATAGAGAACGTCTGCATTTTTTTAACTGCTTCATTGTACTGCATTATGCAATTACTTAATCAGACCCCCAAGGTTGACACTTGGGTTCTTTTTAATATTTTGCTATTATAAAATTTTAGGGGGTTTTAAACTAGCACTGACATCATCCATATGAAATAATTCTCCACTCCTCTCTCCCTCCCTTCACTTTTTGTCATTCACTCATTTGTCCCATAAGCATTCACTGTGTCCACCTGTACGAGGTGCCGCACTAAGATGCCCCAGCAGAGGGTGAAGGTTATGTCACATTGGCCCATCACAGCTCGTTGAAGGAGGATAGACTTACATTTGGAGGCAGAGAGCAGATCATCCACAACCCACACTGGATTTTTTTTCTACGAAGTACTTGTACATAATGGTAGAACACCCAGCTTGGAGGTTCTCAAAGTGTGGCCAGCTAAAAAATTTGGAGAACTGCTGACCTACTTGTCTGTGGACAAGCCCCCAGCACTGACATTCTGTGTCCTGTGCTTGCAGTGGGAGAATATTCAGAATAGGAAATATCAGTCATCTGCACTCCCCTTCCCCCAAACACTCTCTTACCATTTGTAGGTACTTTTCTGCCCCATATTGAACACCCAGGCTGTTCCTCCTCAGGCTGACCAGCAGCCCGAGGTAGTGCTCTCCACTCTGGTATAGAGTATAGGTGTCCTTCTGCTACCAAAGACTGAGCACAGCCCACTACTCAGACCCCAGCAATAAGCTGTATGCTGAGAAGCTGAGTTAGCCAGAAATGTATAACCCTCCTCAACTCACAGCTCTCTAAGGAGGCCTGTGAAAAATTACCAATGATAATGACACTGAGAATTTCACTCCCCCCAAAAGCCTGGTAAGCAAGACAGGGCACAGAAGTGAGCCTCTGTGGGCTGGCCTGGCCCCAGGAAGTGGAAACAAAGGCATTCGTGAGACAGGTGCTTGGGAGGACCAGTGGGAGTGAGTCAACACTTGCTCAGTATTCAACAAACATTTAGTGAGTGTACGCTATGTGCCAAGCATTGTTTTAGCTGTTGGGGATACAGCAGTGACAGTCCCAGCTCTTGGGAGGTCACATTCTAGTTGGAGAGATGGTCATTCAATAAATAAATAAGTTTTGCTAAGTGTCAGTTGGTCAGCAGCTCACACCTGCTCACCCACTGCCCTCAGGCAATTACTGTGGCCAGATGACAGAGAATGAGGGACAGCAGGCTGGAAGGGGCCTTGAGGATGTGGTGGAGACATCAGCAGAATCCCACCTGCCACTGGTGGTTTGCCAAAGTCACAGGGCAGGCCATTATCAGGGTAACCAGAGCTGGTACTTGCCACTAAGAAGTGAGCAAATGGGGCGCCTGGTTCGGTCAGTTGGTTAAGCATCCGACTTCAGCTCAGGTCATGATCTCATGGTTTGTGAGTTCAAGCCCCGCATCGGGCTCTGTGCTGACAGTGCAGAGCCTGGAGCCTGCTTCAGTTTCTGTGTCTCCTTCTCTCTCTGCCCCTCCCCCACTCGTGCTCTCTGTCTCTCAAAAATAAATAAATGTAATAAAAATTTTTTTAAAAACTGAGCAAATGATCTTGATGGGAGACAATGACCACTACAATTATAGCTACTACAGTGGACCCTTGAACAACTTGAATTTGAACTGGACAGATCCATTATATGAGGATTTTTTCCAATAAATACAGCCTAATCTTGTAAATGTATTTTCTCTTCCTTAAAATTTTCTTAATATTGTCTTTGCTATAGTTTACTTTATTGTAAGAATACAGTACATAATACATATACCATACCAAATATGTGTTGGCTGACTGTTTACATTACCAGTAACACTTCTGGTCTGCAGTAGGCTATAAGCAGTCAAGTTTTTGTAATAAAGATATTAATCGGTAAGTCTAAGATTCCTAGGCACCGAGGGGGATAAAAAAGAAGAAATACATGTATGCATCCTACATACAAATATGGACACGTTATAGTATAAGGATGTGTTGTAGTATAGGTATAGATATGTTGTTGACAACAAATAACTAAGTGCAATGAACACAAGTATGTGACAGCGCTCTTTGTAATTACTCTGGGCCAGGTATTTCACAAGCATAATCTTCACAATAACCTTATTAAGTAAAAATTATCATTAACCCAAGAACACAGGTGAGATCACAAAGGCTCAGAGAGGTCACCTCAAGTCACACAGTTGATAAAGAGGAGAACACACAGTCCAGCCTGATTTCTAAGCTGGGGTCCCCAACCTCTGCTCTGCCTGAGGTAGTTCCGCAAAGACAAACCAAAACCATCAAGGACAACCAGAATATATCTATATGGAGAGGACTAGAGCTATTAAGAGGTCTTGAGAGAATGCCAAGAAAGAGGGGCCATGCCCTACTCTCATCCTTTGGGTGCCCTTGTCTCTGAATGAATATCTATTCTAGAATCCCTTCAATCTTCCCCACTGCTGGGCTGGGGTGGTGTGCTATGCCAGTCCCAGTTACACTAGGCCTCTTCTCCCAGGAAATGGTATAGTACTTATGCCAGTATCTATATGCTTTGTATTTGTTACAGCTCAGTAGCAGCTCCTGAAAAGTGCAGAACTGTAGAGGCAAGAATGAAGAAATATCATTAGTCTTGACTCACACACTTATCCCCAGACACATTTGGTCAAGAAACAGCTTAATTCCCTCACGAGAGGACAGAGCCCAGGCTAACACAGGACGAACTTCATATCCCTGGCAAGGGCATTGGATTTCAGGCTGAGGGCTTGGGGTTGAAGGTGAGGAAAAATGACAAGCCACACACCATGAGAGGTCAACCATGAGTCTGTGGGCTTTATGACAAGCATGTGGCACAGTGGTTCTATGTATGGAGTCTGCAGCCAGACAGCCTGGGTTTCAGTCATCACCTGGCTTGGACTGCTGTGTCTCAGTTTCCTTGTCTATAAAATGAGGATGACATTAGGAATGGTGCCTGCCTCAGACAATGGCTGAGAGAGTTAAATAGCTAATACTAAGAAGTGCATGGTTAATGATGCCTGGCACATAGTAGCACTAAATAAGTGTTTGCTGTTATTTGCCAAGACAGTAAATGGCCCCCAACCCTAACATGCCTATTTGAGGAAACATTAATCACCACCACCGCCTACCTACAACACTACTCTGGATGTTCAATCCACAGGCTTGTCAGGAGAGTTCCAGAGCCCCCTCTCAGCATTTCATGCCCTGACTCATGAATGCTGCCTGCAGTAATATATAATCTTAACCAACTGCCTCCAGAATTTTAAAAGCCATTTAGTCATTTGTGTTTAGAATATCATACAGAACTGATTTTAAGTTTAAAATATCTCATTGAGATCAGTATACTATTAAAGAATTCATTATAAATTTTACTTTCAATCGTATTTAATAATATTCATAATATGTAGTCAAATTTGTACATATTTGCATTTACCAAGTGATGCACAAAGTTTAATTTACTCTAGATTAATTATGTAAGAAAAACGTGATTTGTTGACAATAAATTTCAAAGTGTTGTAATATATCAAGTTTGATTTGGGGACTGAATATATATTAAAATTCATGGCCACATCTGAACCAAACCCTGTTTCATGATGTGATGCAGAGAATTCTTGCAATGTGCACTTTAAAAGTAAACTCATTAATTTTTATAATTCTTGTGTTTTCCTTTTAGATAATGAGATAAAGGAGGCTTATTTCTTTTCCGAGTTTCTTTTTAAGCATATCTGCAAATAACATATTTTGGGTAAAGATACTCTTTATTCTGAATAAATGAAAAGCCCAACTGAATATAATCATGGCTTTACTTTCTCTTTTTAAACAATGGCTCTTGGAGTTGGAGAGCTACCCTGATGCACGACGCATGAGTGACAATCCAATGACTGCAATGTGCAATCAGATAAAGATCATCTCAAAGCACATTTGAAGAATTATCATCATGTTTATGCTCTTCATTCATTTCACATATTTCAACATCAATGTGCCTTATCCATGTTACCAGATCTATTATGGTAGTAAACAAAGTAAAACCAAGAACAAAAAGAATTTAATACTGTAGAGCAGTCTAAGTCACCATCATGGCTAATTTTCAAGGAGTCAAAATTCAAATAACCTGTTACGCTTACTTGACTGCGTATACTAGGGCTGTGTGTACAGCTGTCACGACCAACCGACTTGACCGTGAGCCCATTCATTTGATCCACAGCAATGGTGCTGTGGGGCCTCTCAGTCACAATTGGGGGATACACAGATTTTTAAAAATTAAAGTTACTGGTTGGGAAATACTTCTTTCCTACCTATCCTGGATGACACTCCTTGCACCCATGGCCAACAACCTCCTGAGAGCCTCCCTCCTCTATGCTTTTGTAGCATTTTCCATCTAGATGCTTCAGCACCTGGACAGGTGTCTGCAGACAGGTGAGCCAAAATGGGGTTAGGATAAAACTGTCAGAGACAATGGTGACAGAGTCAGACACAGAACTAACGGTGACAAACTAATGGCGGTGTATCATCTGTTGACCACCTGCACAGTGTCAACGCCTCCTCACCTCCCATCTCATTAAGACCTCCTATCATCTGGTCTGTAAGGCGGGGATCCCTATGCCTATTTACAGACGAAAAACCTGAGAGTCAAAGCAATTAAGAGATTTGCTCAAGGCCACAGCTATCCAAAATTTTATTTTTTAAAGAATTATGAGGAATGCAAACATAGTTACAATATAATGAAAGTAAAATTCTTGAAATATGATTATAAGCATGTCTCCATTTCTGAATGTATTTGGTTCCCATGTTCAGACAATGAGTAATCAAATAGGAGACATGTGTGAGTGTATGAGTGTACGTGTGCACACAAGTATGAACACATATGGAAGTGTGTACATGTATAAATGCATGTGCATGTGAGTGTGTGTACACATATGGGGGTATATGTGTGGGCATATACATGTAGGTGTGCATGCATTCTTGTAAGCATGCATGTTCACACATGTGTGGATGTGTGTGAGCCTGTGTGTACATGTGTGTGTGAGTTATGTGTGGTGTTTGAGGTTAGGTTGGCATTGGTTTTAGATGGGAAAATAGCAAATTTATCAAGTGGTTCTCTTTGAGTTATAGAATGGGCAGCATTTAGGAATTTTATTCTGCTCTGCACAGCTTTCCACTTTCTCTCTAATGCTCATATATTATTTTAACAATCAGAAAGGTTTGGGACTTTTTTTTTTTCCATATCCAGGCAACACATATTAAGCTGCTCATTCCCCAACCCCCATCACAGCAGGATGAGAGTCTGTCTGCCTCAGGGCTGTCAGGCAGAAGCCTGGAGGTGAGAGGGGATAAATCATGCTGGGGAGAAGATAGAGTGATCAGGGAAGATTCTGAAAACAGTTATTTCTGGTTTCCCATCTTTGGACCCTCCCCAGCAGTTTCTGATTCCTCCCTCTCTCCTGCACTACACAGTCACTCTAGATTTCTAGGAGGCTCTCCCTGCCTATCTGTCTTCCCTCTCCTGGGAAGCTGAGAAGCCTGTGGATCCAAGGGCTAATCCAAGCACCCAGAGTGCTGTACCTAGGAGCTGGGTCCCATGGTCCAAGGCATCTGAGCTGGTAACAGTGGACACAAAGTGTCAATGGGCATTTCTCTGCCCCAGGCTGTCTGTGGCCCCACCCCCTTCACCAACATTTCTGTCTGCAAAATGGTAGACCAGGGGCTCCGGGGCTCCCAGCTGCTGATAGCAGATAACAGCCCAGCACTGCCCTCTGTGGCATATAAATATGGTTTTTCTTGCACCTAAGAATGTGGTGCATTTGGTCTCTGGGAAAAGCTTTTGCAGCTTGCTCCATTTAAAGGTAGAAAATGTTTGTTGTCCAAATGGGTGGCTTCCTGTCTTTGTAGGGGAAATCTACATCTTTCATTAGGAAACTTGATCCAACCCTGAGCATTCAGCATCTGATTCTCAGAGGGTAGCCCTTCTCCTTACCCACCTGGCCAGGGCTCAGAAACAGAAGTCTTTGTTCAGCCAGGAGGCACACTGCAGAGGCTTGATGCAGGGCCCAGGGAAAGAAAGGAGCAGAGAGGCTTCCGTAGGCTGTAATGTGTTTCTGCAGTTAGGCTGTGTTCTATAATAAAAAATTTGGCTGGCCTTTGTCCTGGCCCCTGGGAGAGAGCCTCTAAACCTTTGGAATTCCCCTAAGTGACAGACCTGTCCATTATTCAAGGTGGGTACCTCAGACCACACATGAGTTTATGCTAATGAAGTGGCTCTCAGCAAGGTTCCTGGATAGTTTCAGGATGGGGGCTTGTTGTGCCAAAGACCAGCCTTGGGATTAGAGGATTGGGGTTTAGAACCCAGTGGTATGGCCTAGCCTCCTTACTGGGAAGAAGAAGTGGGGTGGCATTGGGGCGAGATTGAATTCAATCATTTGTCCAATGATTCAACCAACTGTCTGCATAAGGAAACCCCAATAAAAACTCTGGAACCAAAGCTCAGTGGAGATTCCTGGTTACTGTGCCAGGAGAGTGCCACATTCTGAGTACATGGAAGCTTTGTGTTTGTGACCCTCCCAGACCTCACCCTATATGCATCTCTTTTGTCTAGTTCTGATTAGTATCCTTTATAATAATAAAACTATTATCGTAGTCTACAACTTTCCTGAGTTCCAGGAGTTACTCTAGTGAGTTATCAAACCTAAGAGAGGCACAGGAACACCAGAATTTGTAGTTAATTGGTCAGAGATGTGGGGGACCAGGGAGCCTCCAGGTTGTGTCTGCAGTGAAAGCAGGTTCGTGGGGATCATGTCTTTAAGCTGTGAAATGTGACGCAACTCCAGATAGATAGAGTCAGAATTTCAGTGCAGATTTTGGCAGTGGCGGGAGGGGGGTGGGGTGGGGGGGGGATCCTAACCTTGACCCTGGGACTTTCTAGCTGTGTCATTGCCATTTACTGTGCCATTATCTTTTCAATTCTCAGTGACTACATCTGAATCATTCAAGGGAGAAAACACATGTAAAATGTTCAGAGCAGTTCTGGTATCTGTAGGCATTCATAAATGTTACCTATCATTATTGAGACCTACACCCTGCCAAGCAGCATGATAGGGACTTCTGTCTTTACCTTTCCTTATCTTTAGACTCCCAGTTGTTAAAGACCTCATTGTCTGTGTTAAGGTCTTACCCAATAGAGAATATTCTGGTCTGCCCCACCCCTTTTCACATCTTGCTGAGCACTGCATAATATTATTCTAGTAACTAATTTAGATATCATACATGCATATAAATAAAGTTTGGTCCTTTTTACATACCTATTTATTAGCATATAAGAGAGAATTAGTTGGATGATATTTCAGCAAATCTGAAGAGGTATATGGAGGTGATTTCACCACAAATACAGGCTAAGTAGTACACAGAAAGTTCCTTTGGGGAACCCATGAAGCACTTCAATTGTTTTCTTTTGTTTATAATTTTTAAAAAATATATATATATATATAGAGAGAGAGAGAGAGCACAGGGGAGCGGGGCAGGGGAGGAGGGACAAAGGGAGAGAGAGAAACTTAAGCAGGCTCCATGCTCAGTGCTGAGCCCAGCCCAGGGCTTGATCCCATAACCCTGGGATCATGACCCAAGCTGAAATCAAGAGTTGGACGCTCAACCAACTGAGCCACCCAAGCACCACAATTGTTTTTCTTTCACACCAAAAACAATTATTTTATACAGTTCAACAAATGAGTTCAACAACTGGATATGTATTTTTCCATTGTGCTAGAACTTTACGGGTATGACGACTCACCAAATGTTCATTAATACTTTTAAGTGGTTGCTTTAATTCTAGGTAATGTGGAAACACAAGGAAAATATGTCACACAAAATGCCATTATCACAGCTAAAATTGACAAGGACCAGAGTCCTACAGTCATCTGAGGGGAAACTTCTGTGTGAGAGCCTATCGGGAAAGGCAGACTCTTCTAAGGGTGAATAAGGGACACCTGCAGGAAGAACATTTTGAAGCTGGTAGAGATGGATGGTCTCTCTTCAGGGCTTCAAGCCCAAGGAGTATTTGAGTGTCCAAAAAATAGGCAGTCACCACTCAGAGTCTCTGGAACCAGGGCCCAAGCTAGAATCAACTGACACCAGTTGGAAGTGGCTTGCTCTTTCTTTCACAGGTAATGGAAACCAAAGTTCTACTGAGGGACGTTTTGTTGCCAGTCAAGAGACACATGAAATGCATATTTCGATGTCATGCAAAAGGAAATAATGATGGTTTTAGACTCTTAGTAGCTGAAGACTCCTGCACCAGTTTAATGTTAAAAATTGGACACAATTGTCATCTGTAATTGACCACTGAGCCTAAGTGATGTCTTTCTAATGGTAATGTCAGGGTGGGGCCTATTTCAGGCACCCAGAGTACAGATCCTTTTCCATAGCTAACAGCTATGCATTTCAACAGGGTGTGGTTTAGAGAAATCTTTATGAACATATTCCCCGGGTTCTGCTGAGCCCTTCAAACCATTCACTTCTCTTTCAGACATTTGCAGAGATTATGTTTCTCAAGAACCATTAGTGAGTCCTTAGGGCACACACTCCAAATGCAGGGGGTTAAGGTGTGTTTGAGCTATTTCTTACTTGGACAGCTTCAGGGTGGGGAGCAACAGGAATTTATTCATATGCATTCCAGACGTGGCATACTAAGTAGAGTGTTACAAAGAGCTTTGTTCCGAAGTGGGAAATAATTATGACTCTTAATTAGTTATGACAATTACATAAAAGTCCCAAAGGAGTCCAACATTCATCTTTTTACTGTTTGCACAGTGATGTATATGCAAGAAAGGTAAGACTGCAGATTCCACTAAGGATCCCCTGCTCTCTAGCAGGGCTGGTTTAAGAAGAGCTGTGTTTGAAGGTGATGGTAGTCACGTGAGTACATAGAATTCTCTTCTAGTTACCTGCAACTTTTCCTCTGGCCCCCACCTAACCAGAACCCATTCTTCCTCTCACCTCCAGCTACAAAGAACAGGCAATCAAGGTGAGTGAAGAGGGGAGGGGAAGACCTCAGCAAAAGGAGAGGAGGATGGCCCATGACGACCTCAAGAAAATAGAGAAAAATTTCCAGTTGCTTGAGGATGTCCATATTTGGAGCCACATAATGGTTATTTGGAATTCATATGCAAGTGAGATGTTGACCTTGTCATGATGGCATTCTTAATGTGTATCTATACATGGTATCTCTGCATCCAGTCACTCACACGTCAGCATGACTGCCTCTGGATAGTCTCAGCAGTGATCACTGGCTTGTTAGACCAGCTCTGAAAGAGACACACGAATAAGGATGTCATCAAATAATTGTTCCTGTCAGAATAGCAAATTTCCACGATGGCTGCATAAAAATGAAAGTAAGACTCAGAAACCAAGCAGATATTGTAAATATCAGTGAAAGTCAGCTCTTTCCCTCCTGCCTTTGACATCACCTTGTGCCATTCTACACCCTAAGAGCCCGGTACAACACCCAGAGACCGTGGACCCATCAGAGCTCCTTAATCCGACTCATCAAGGCTGCTAATGGCCCCTGGCATGGGGTGCATGGGCCATATTGCTGTGATTCCAGGAGGCCAGCCGCCCAATGCTGCAAAAGCAGCCCAGCCAAACTGGGCAAAGTGGAGTTGACAAGAACTCACATCGAATTTGCATATATTTGCACAGCATGTCAGAAATACTTCTAATCTCAAACAGAGGCAGAGCTAGGGAAAAGTGGAAAGAAAGCAAAAAGGGTTTGGTGGAGGGGCAGACTGAGCCCAGTGAAGGCCCAATCTCCTCCCTAGATGACAGCTACATTTCTGTTTTAATGGTCTTGTTGGTGATCAGTGATAAAATTATCACCAGGTTCTTTTTCAGCTCTGCCTTCGGTTTCAGGTAACGGATGTTCTTGGACTGTGTGCTTCCTGCAGCAGCAAAGGGAGTTCTGATTAACATGTTTTCCTGCTGGAGGCTAACATGTATCTTCATATGCCTGGGTAAATAAGTAATTATAGGTTCCGTATAGGAAATTTATTACACTGTACTCTGATATTAACCTGTCCAGCAGGAGAGATTGGTAAACACACTGAGCCAGGCCTTACCCTTGTTTTCTGAAATGAAGGGGCATAAACCAAAATGTTTCAGTGAGGGAAAAAGGCAAGCCAAACAGCATCAGGCCTCTGCATACCATCTGCACTTTCACAGAGCACTAATGGGGAATAATTATATCGCTCCTGTGGCCCAGTAGCTGCAAGTGTCTGGAAGCGAGACTGGTTTTCCAGGCCTTCCCAGTGGCTGTTGTCTGGCAGGGGTGAAAATTGGAAGTCCGATGCTGAAATGGCTCATTAAAAGAACCTTGAAAAAGAGAGTTGCTTTTTGAATCTTAAAGACGGTAATGAGTAACTCAGCAGGCTGTGCAGAGAAAGCCTTCTCTTGTCCCTAAATTAATTTTCAGTGACTAGGGACCCAAGAGGAGCAGAATCTTTAAAGGTAAAAGGGACAAGGGGAGGGAAGGGGAGAAGCAGGGAGGGGAGGGGAGGGGAGGGGAAGGAAGGGGAGGGGAGAGATGGAAAAGGGAGGAGACAGAAAAAATACATTCTCTAGCTAGATGCTGATAAAACTTCCCCAAGACTGCTTTTCTGGAGGAACACTGACCAGCTGCTCCTGGCAGGAAATTTAAAACTGTCAAGAAGTTCCATTTATTGCTGACTGATGAATCGGCAAGGAAGGTGTGCTCTCTGAGCCTTAAGTAGAATTTCAATCCAGCCTGCCCTCTCTACTGACACTGAGGTCAGCGTAGACAGCAGATCAGAATGGGCAGGAATGAGTATGCTTATCCAAAAACCTTGGCCAGGAAAGGCAGGTCAAGCAGTCAAGCAAGAGAGAACTGGTCTTGTCCTGTTCTGACCTTGACAGAGACACCCACCTCTGGTCTTCCAAATGGAGGTCCACAAATTGACCCCTACAAGTCATAGTCCTAATTCCAGTGGGTGCCTCTTTCCCAGCCTGGGTTGATCCAGATGCCCAGCCACCTGGTTCACTAGCTACTGCCATTCACAATCCTTTCTCAGTGAACATAAGGTTTATCTGCACTATTTAGATTTCATTTCTTCTTGTCCCATGTCTTCCAAGAAGCCTTCTAGAACATGCCAATCACATAGGATGATCTTTCCTGATACCCATATACCTCCTCACCTGAACCATTTATGGTGATGTATGCTCGTATGGCCTTGTTATATTATTATTCTCTTCCTTGTGTCTCTGATTTGTCTCCAACAGGCTGAAATTCCTTGGAAACCCAATGGAGCTGTGGATCACATCCCTTCCCATTACCTATTATCTCAGCCCCTTCCCCACTTCATTTCTCTTAAGCCTCCAAAGTGAATTCCTCACAGCTTCTTCTAGTTACCACCCTATCTTTCCCATTAGTGATGTATACACACACTTTGTTTCAGAAAGTATTTGACGAAACTTGGAAAGATGCATTCAGGCTAAGAAAATAAATATTAGGAAATGAGGAAACCAGGGAAATGAAAAAATAAAGTGACAAAAAAATAAAACTGAAGCTAGGGATGTGTTGAATGAATTCACACAAAAACATGTGCCTGAATGTCCTATCATCTGCTAAAATGGGATGCAAATTTGACTCAGTTCCTCAAAGAGAGGAACATAATCAGAGGGAAACATGAAACGAGGCACAATGTCCATGTAATGAAAAAATTTCCACTGCTCAGGGAAAATCATGCCTGGAATAAAAGCCTGAGGGAAATTTCTGTCCTGGATCCCACAATGGGAGCCCTGTGTGATAAAGTGAATAACAGGAATTAATGCCAACTTAATTCCAGACATTAGTTAGTGAGGGGAAAACAGAAGGGAACAGACAAGAAAGATGTCTGCCTTTGTGGACCTTGTATTTTACAAAAGGAAGGAAGGAAGGAAGGAAGGAAGGAAGGAAGGAAGGAAGGAAGGAAGGAGAGAGGGAGGGAGGGAGGGAGGGAGGGAGGGAGGAAAAGAGAGAGAGAGAGGGAGGGAGGGAGGGAGGGAGGGAGACAACATGTTCCTGCCATACTGGTCCAACAGAGAGACTGGGAGAGGGGTATGTCTTCCTCAGAGGATGCAGAGACATCAGCCAGGCGAAGATTTGGACCATTTCTATAACATCTCCTAGTTTGGCCAGAAAATCCAAACCCTAATTCAGGGAAAGCAACTCTAAGAATCTGTATCTGCTCCCACATCTTTATGACCAAGATTCTTGAAAGAGTTGCCTACCCGTGCCCTCTCCACCCCTCCCCTCCCAGCTGTTCTTCAGCCCCTTGGAATCTACCTACTCCCTCCAGAGAAACCATCTTAGTGGGGGCCAATGAAGCCATGTCACCACTGAAATCTGGTATTGATGATCATGACCTACTTGGAATTCCTTCCTTGGGCTCTGTGACTCCCCTTCGTTCCTGGTTTGCCTCCTACCTCTTCAGGGGCTCTCTCAACCACTGTTCTACAGCTTTGCCTTCTTTAATTTGCTTCTAAGTATCAGCCTTCCCCTGAATGTTAGCCTTCTCACTCTGTATCCTCTCCCTGGGGAGTTCAACACACCCAGGGGCTCTGCAAATGACTTGCATGTCTGTACCCAGTTACAGCCTCTGCTGCTCTGTTAATACTCAGATATATGAGACCAAGGCACCTTTGTCTCAGTACATTCAAGCACTGCCTTTCCAACCTGGGTCCTTTCCCAAATTCCCTACACTCTTGTGGCCACCATCTACTTAGCTGCCTAAATCAGAAACTTGACTCATCCTTAACTCTTTTTCACTCTTCCCTATATACAAACCCATTGATTCTACTATCTACATGTGCCTCCTATTTATTACTTTTTCTCCATTGCCCACTAATACAAATTAATTGGGTGCCAATTACTGTCGGGCACTGTTTTTAAGCTCTCCACACTGTACGCGTGATGTGTCGTGTAAACCATGAACACATGATGGAGTGAGCACGATTAGCTTCTACACTCCACAAGAGAGGGGACTGAGGCACGGACAAGTATGACTTGTGCCAGGTCACAAGGCAAAGAAATGTGAAGCCAGGATTCCAATCCAGATGACCACAGTCACTTCCTGACCTGCCTTCCTGCCTCCCCTCCGGCCCGGCCCCTTTTCAACACAGTTGCCCTACAGTGTGATCTTTCTGAAACTCAGATCTGGGCACACTGCCCCCTGCTTAAAACCCTCCCCTGGCTTCCTCTGACTTGAAAAATAAATTTCAATCTCTTGGTGGCTTCATGCCACCACCCTTCCTACTCCCCACCCCCCCACACACACACCTATACACACCCACACACCTATCATGTACCAGAATTGTGCTGAGATCACAGGGCAATACAAAATGGGGCTCCTGTTGTCAAGAACATGTTGAAAAGCAGGGAAATAAAATGCACAAATGAAAAAATTAAATGTAAGAATTAAACCCAAGATTACAATTTAAAAGAGGTCACGGGCAGTGGACTCTCAAGCCAGACATTTAATATACGCAAAATTGTCTCTCCAAAAAGTTTTTTTTTTTTCCCCATCTCAATCTGAGCACTTGTGAATGATCAGTTCAATTCTGGTTTAGTTTGAAAGATACTTTAATATTCCCATATTGTTCCAGTTCAATACTTTTAGAAAATGAATAGGCTTGGTTCTGGTTCAGACTGGCTTACTAGGTGTTGCTGTTTTGAAAAATCCTTGGTTGAATGCTCAGCTCAGTGGAAAAAAATTAATTTGGGGCTCAGCTTGGTTCAAGGTTCGCAAATTATAGCAGTTCCTTGTGCCGTGGTTCACACTTGAGCTGGCACCCAGTTATGGATTCAGCTCGAGGGCCTGGTTTCCATGGTTGTCCCCCCACCCCAGCTTTTGCAGCCAGCCAGTTCAAGAGTGTCTCTCCACTCTCTCCAACTGGGGCGATGTTTGGGATATCCCCGGCTCAGCAGTGCCTGCCTGGAGCTGGGGACCCACCATCAGGGCATGCTGACGTCTCCATGCCACGGAGGGGCTGTATGGGCTTCCGTCCAATATGAAGCAAGCCTGCCCATCACCTTGGGACCGGCACTCCACCACCTCTTGCAGAGCTCTGCTCCTGTCACCTTGCCTCTGGGGCCTCCCATGAACATCCCGAAAAGAGCCACCCTTTGCTCCCCAGCCCCTCCTTCGTCTTCCCCACTTTCTTCATCTCTGCAGCCTTTACCAGCTACCAGGAACTATTGGCTTGCCCTCTGGCTCCCCCGCTAGGCTGTCAGCTCTGTGAGGTCAGGACTTTTGTCTATCTTTTTCACTATTATATTCCCCACTGTTTAGAATAGTGCCTGGGATATAATAGAAGTCCATTAAATATATGATAAATATTGAATAACCCCCCTTAGTCTAAATATAGAGCTTATGATTAGAGATTTCCATGAAGGAGGATTTGGACTGAAAGCTGTATTTCTTTACACTACAAACAATGTCTCATTCTTAGGTTTTTTCCTTTGGAATATCCCCTTCCCCCTCTTTCCTCTCCATCTCCCAGCTGTCTCCAACACCACAATGAAGAGAAGTATATGTGCATCAACAAGCTACTTCGTGCACCCCCAGTCTTCCATCTCCTTCTCATCCCCTCCTTTCTTAAAAAGGAGGCGTTCCTTTGGATCTTCCTAAAGGGAAGGCCTTTGCACCCCCGGTGAGCTGGGCTTCAGAGAACAGCGTGGCTTGCTGACTGGGCTGTACGCAAAGCAAGAAAGGGTACAGGGAAGCAGGCAGCTATAAGCCAGGCGCCCTGGGGACCACGTGCTGAGAGACACACAGCTCCCCTCAGACTCTCCCAGGGGTCTCGCCAGAGCTAACCCTTGGCCTTCCAGCTCCTGGGTCTGTATCCAAACAAACTGGGCTCTGAGCCTCTCCTACCCTCTAAAGTAGTTTGTCAGCTTCCAGTTACAGATTAGGTTTACAATGTATTAAAAATTGACAAAATACACAGCACTCCTAACACAGCAAAATTTCTTGGATGGTGGTGCACATATACAAGAAAAGGATATGAAAAGAATTGGAACAAAGTTCTGATCCATGCAGTAATAACACTCTTATTTAGGGATGCCTGAGTGGCTTAGTCGGTTAAGCATCAGACTCAATTTCCACTGAGGTCATGATCTCGCAGCTCGTGAGATTGAGCCCCATGTGGGACTCTGCACTCACACTGCAGACCCTGCTTGGGACTCTATTCTTATTTAACGACCATTGATCAAGTAAAGGTGTCCCTCTCCCTCTTTCTGTCCACCACCCCCCCATGCCCCACCCTCACACACACAACTGTTTTCTCACCCAGGACTTGCAAGTCACTGTGATTATCCTAACTGAAGTCTACAGAGCTCTCTAAAATGTTCACCAGAAATTCCCCTGGTAAAATTAAGACCACTACACAAAATCAAGAAGGTCCAGAAAAGGGTAGCAATTTGCCTACTTGCATTCAGTTTCTCTGTTGACCAGTATGGAAAGCAAATAGGACCTAGAAATGGGCTGATGTTTAGAAAATTATGTACATTTTTTTCCTCTAGCTATTTTAATTATATTTTCTTTGATATCACATTTGCACTAGGGTGTGTCTAAGCATTTTTTTTTTTTTTTAATCTGTACTGACAGTGCAGAGCCTGCTTGGGATTCTCTCTCTCTGTCCCTCCCCCACTTGCACTCTCTCTCAAAATAAATAAATAAACTTAAAAAAAATAATTTGATCGCCTCGAGATTTAATGGGTTTCCTGAATCTGTTTAGTTTCATCAGTTTTGGAAAAATCTCAGCCATTATCTCTTTCAGTATCATCTGTTTCCAGTATTCTCTTTTCTCCTTCCGCAATTCTGTCCTTCATAACTGCTAATTCTCATGTTCCCATCTCTTTGCCTCTCTAGACTGCATTAGTGGATAATTTCTTTAAATTTATTCCAGTTGACTAATCTTTTCAGCTATGTCTAATCAGCTATTAAATCTGTTAAATAGAATTGCTGAATTTTGACTATTATAATTTTCACCTTGAAAATTTGTATTTGGTCTTTGTCAAATCTGTGTGATTATTTAAAATCTCATGCCCCTGTCTTATTTTTGAAGTCACTTTGTTTATCACCCTAGACTTATTATTTTATAATTTGCGCCTTATAGCTCTGATGTCTGAAACTACTATGGCTATGCTTCAGCTGTCTTGGTTTTTCAGGCTTTTGCTCTTAGTGCTTTGATTCCATATGTGGTTTTGTAATTTTCTTCTCAAAGTAGAAGCTCATTTTTTTTCCCAGAATGCTATCTGTAAGGATTCCTTGAGGCCTAGGTTACAGGCGAGTTCCTCCAGAGAAGATTTGTTTCCTTCTGCCAGGTGCCCAAGGTACAACCAACACTGACTTCAACTTAAAACTCCATTTTCCACGTGAGGTTTTTCAAAGCACCCATATAGTGAGAGTTTGGGCTACAAACCTATGAGAGGGCATTCATGTGTAGGAACACTTGTGGGAGAATATTTCCCTTCCATTCAGTCAAGGGCGGAGACAATGTTTCTTACACTCCCCTGGGGCTTATTCATCCTTACCCTGAGACTGTAACCATTTGCAGTCCTAACTTAGGATACTCAGTGTCTCCAAGTGGACTTCCCCTTTGGAAAGACGAAGTGAGCTTCTCCTTTGGGGCTTTTTTGGGGGTCTGTGTCCCATGCCTATACACATCAAGGGTCAAGTTCATCTAACCTGGCAAATGCCCACATGGGTCCACAGTACCTCTCGAATACCTACTTCCATTTAGTCTGTGACCTCTATGTGTCTTTGCTTCTTGCTAGCTCACCAATACCTTTTAAAATATTTTTGAATGGTTTAGCCAGCATTTTTCACTTCTTTTAAGCAGGAAAGTTGTCGTCAAGGTTTCTAGTCAGCTAAGCAGCTGGATAAGGAAGACACAGGGATGTCTTTACCATGCAGCCCCAGGGATATGTTAACATCCTACAATTGGCCACAGGCATGTTCACTGAATATTGGCCTCTGGAGCTAGCCACCAGCCTGTAGCTAATGCAACACACCAGTGATCATGAGTGAAGGTGAAACTGCACTAAAAAGTACACTTTTACCTTTACTGAGTTAACTAAGGGACTGAAGATGGGTCATTAACCTGAACAGGACCCAGGGCCTGCGTTATGTATTCAGTTCCTTGGGGTTAAGTGTATGAGGCTGAGCAGAGATATTCCTATCAAGGTCAGGAAAAGCTCCTACATCTGATCCACCTACTAATGAGAGGGCAGCTGGTGTACCATAGGGATTCCCAGGACTGCTACTCGCAGCCTTCTCCAATCTAAGAATTTTACAGCAGCTTCTATCCAAAGTATCCAGGAAGGCTGTAATTACTGCTCCAAGAGGCAGCTCTCCAGACACCAAAAGGCTTTCTTGGGGCTTGGAAGAGCATAAGCCTTGGAAGAGAATGCAAAGCTAGAATTCTCAGTGGTGAATTTGAATGCAGTGCAGAGTCTGTGATCTCCACTGAGGGAAAACTAAAGAGTAACCAGGTCCTGGAGTCAAACAGTGTCAACAGGGACTGAGGGTTAGATACCTTTTTGAGAGACACATACCACCTGGTACTGTGCTCTGGTGTAACACCAAAAAGACTGGCATTAGCCATATAACCATGAGACTAGAATTGTGAATCACAGCCTGAGTGACAGAGATATACTTCTAGCACAACGTCGAAGGACTACAGAAGTTCTCCATCTTATGTGGAAGTGAAACCAACATCAAGGGTTGCCCAGACTGCTGGCATCTGTGCCATGTACCCACCAGTGAGCTGGATGAGGCAAAAAGGATGGGACACAGTTGTGGGCTAGAACCCACGAGATTCTACTGATGGATGAGAGCTGACCTTGTACCTTGGTCGTTCCAATTGTCTCACGCACATCCTGCCCTAAAGTGCTGGTCCTGGTCAATAACAATAGTTGACATATCCTGTATGTTACTAATATGTCTACAATGGCTCTGACCACATTTAATCTTTATAACAATGCTATATGCTTGTGTCTTACTTATAAAGACTTTATTTTATAAAGAAATGGAGTCACAAAGAGCTTAAGAAACTTGTTCAAGGTTATACAGCTCATATATGACAAAGTTCATATTCAAACTCAGGCAACTGGTTCCTGAGGCTTTGTTTTCCACTGCTACACTACAATGCCATATACCATGTAGGAATATTCTTGCAGAGCTAAATGCTGTACATAAGATAACTCTGTAGGTCAGTTGTGATAGTCACTAAACACTTAGACTGTAAGTATTTCTTTTTAGAGGATGTGTGGATGAGTTTCTTTTTTTTTTTTTTTTAATTTTTTTTTTAAACGTTTATTTATTTTTGAGACAGAGAGAGACAGAGCATGAATGGGGGAGGGGCCGAGAGAGAGGGAGACACAGAATCGGAAACAGGCTCCAGGCTCTGAGCCATCAGCCCAGAGCCCGATGCGGGGCTCTAACTCACGGACCGCGAGATCGTGACCTGGCTGAAGTCGGACGCTTAACCGACTGCGCCACCCAGGCGCCAGAGTTTCAATTCTGTTAAAGGAAGATAAAGCACTGAGGGAGAAATTGGCATTGCTATAATTTGACTCCATCTGATTTGTAAATTACTATTAGTCAGGAACCCAGGTAATGATATCCAAAGTCTTAAAAAATATTGGTTCAATGGAACCCAAAAGGTATTAACAGTTTGGTATCACAATGTTGGTGCTTACAAAGAAATCAATATGTAGTATAATTGTCTCCAAACATGGCCACAATTCCTCATCTTCAGCGACTCTCCTACTCAGACCTGGAGCCTATTTCTCTCCCTTTGAATATGACCTGGCCTTTTACTTGCTTTGGCTAACATAGTGTGGTAGAAGTGATGCTGTGTCTATTCCAGGCATAAGCCTGAAGAAAGACTGGCAACTTCTACTTCTGTGCTCTTGGAAGCCGGCAATCCTCTAAGAAACCCAGTGATACTGAGACCATCAGACTGTGAGAAAGGCTAAGCTAGCTGCATTTAAGGAGACATATGGAGGAGCCCTGAGGCACCAGATACATGAGTGAAACCTTCTTGGCCCCCACCCTAGCCCAGCCACTAGCTAACTGCAGCTGAATGGTGCCGTGATGGGGTAGAAACATCACCAGCCAAACCCTGCCCAACTTGTAGAATCATGAGAAATAAAAATCATGGTTGTTTTAAGGCCCTACGTTTTAAGGGGTTTTATTACACAGCAAAAGATAACTAAGACAGATACATAGATTACTATGATAATACATAATATAGTTTGTCAAATCTGCAATAATATGCAATAATATGAGGAAGTTAGCTCAAATAAAAGTAGGAGACTAAAACCTGAGATGCTCTTGGTTTAGACCTAGACAGGTAAATTAGCAAAGTGATTATTATATTAAAAACATAGAAATGCATGAACGCCCAAGCATAAAAAATCCTATCCCATTCTGGAACTAAGGCCTGCCATTACTGAAGCTACCTGCCTGCCCTCAATAGCTACTGTGTAGCTGTGCAACCCCTGGCCTGGGCCCCAGTCTCTCTCTCACCCACAAAAACCCAGTAACTCCTAAAAAAAAAAGAAAGAAAAAGAAAAAAAAAAGACTGATCCGTAATTCTGCATCTTGAAGAGGAAAAGGCAGGCCAGAAATGTCTTGTTAATGAGGAGCTTAGGGACAACAATCAGAGACACTTTGGGTTAAAAACCTGTCAATATTGGGACAAGATCAGTGAACAAAATATCTGTGACTCCATAAAGCTGGGAGGGAAAAGAGAACATAGGTCAAATATTAAACTTTGGACCTAATCAGTTCATTGCTAGGATGCAAACAGAGGTATAAGAGAAGGAAAAGGGGAAAATCACTGATCCACTCTGGACAACAGCCCAAGATCAATGTAGACCCATTGTTTAGGGAAAATCAACAACACAGAGAAGGACCCACAAGTCACTGTCCAGTCTAGAGAGGTTCAGCTTCCCTTGGCTGTGTCAATAAGATGGGTTTAAATGAGGCAGTTTCCCTGGGCCCAGATTCTGTACAGCTTTCATCTGTAGGAAAGCACTTTCCAACAATGTCATGAGGAGGGCTGGGGAGGGCAGCCATGGCTGGGACATTGCTATGAGTGTCATATTCTTATCCAGTGTTGAGCAGCAGCATGAAGGTCATTGGCTAGGAGCTGCATCTAAAGATAACATGACTTTCATTTTAGAGTTCCCCTTCAACTCTGTCCCATTTCAGGGTCCCATTTCAACCATTTTCTGTACATGATAACTCAGTGGCTCTTTTTTAACACAATATTTAACTTGATAATGACTGTAAATGGAGGATAATTTTCCACGGGAAATATTTCATCAAAATGCAATGAAATAAGTCAAAGTTGGATTACTCCACACATAAATCTATTTCTATTGCCTAATTGATGCCCTGCTTCAAAATCTTCAACCTGTTGTTAAGTGTGAGTCTAACAAACGCTTGCTTGTGATTGTATCTGATTTTTAAAAAATTTCGATGACATCTGTTCTGTCTGTTCTACAATTATTTTCTAATATTCTGATTCTCAAAGCAACAGAGACTCTCAGTTTGTCTTCTAATAAGTGAAAAACTCAACTATTTAATGAAGACCGCCAAACAATGACCTCAGCACTTTCCAATCATCTTGCCTCTTTGTTACACTATTGAATTAACAAGAAAATTGTTCTATTTGAGCAATCCATAAGGAAAATCAGGTAGCCCTTAAAGTGAAGTGGATTTCTTGAGTTTGCCTAGACATAACCATGGATAGCAACTTTTTAGCACAGGGGATTTGGACAATGGGCTCCCATTATCAACCTCTCTCCTTGTCCATCTTTAATGTCTGATGGCAAAATATGAGGACATCCAGAAGATAAGGCAGATCAGAGAATCAAGGGAGGAAGCTTGGCCAAGCAGAAAGAAACTAGGTATTGGAAATGGATACACTGGGTTCAGATTCTAGCTCTGCATCTTACTAGTTGTATATACTTATTCAACATGTCTGTACCTCCATTCTTTCTTCAGGAACATAACATTTATTTGCAGAGTTGCTTTGAGAAGTAACTAGTTTATTGCAGATATTCAGCCCACCATAAATGGAACCGCCACTATTATGATAATGATTACTACATCATCATTACCACCAAGTACCTGTAGGATTATAACTGTGCTACTCTCCAATTACCTCCAACATATTCTACACTATCTCCCCCCGCCGTCCACTCCTTAACACCTCCTACTCAATAATATCTATGCTTATTTTCCTACTAACTAAAGATCAAAATGACTTTGAACTAAGTCAACAGAAGTACATATTTAAATACATATATATTTAGCAGGGTGATTAGTACTGGCCAAAGTTATAGTCTCCTTATAACATTTCTAAAGGGCAACTTGTTCTCATGCATCAAGTGCCTTTGACAGCATATGCTGTTTACCATAGACATTCTATTCTTAAGAGGTTTACATCAAGGACATACTAACAGACATGCACAAAAATTAAATAGTATCCATTTCCACCATTTTTCTTAATAATTAGGGTAGCTATTATTCTTTGCCGCCCAAACGGGGACACTTCTGATTTGAAAAGGAAATGCTAGTAATCAATAAGCCAGGAGATAACAGGTATAAACCACAGTGCAAGATAGAAGCAATCTAAGTGTCCAGAAGGGAGAATTTGTAAAATAAAAACTATGCGACCTTTACAAAAGATGTTAAAAGAGAAAACTGTCATATGAAAAGACACACCTGATATATTAAAAGAAAAAATCAGATTGCAAACTAATATGCACAATATGGTCACACTCAAAATACACATATGCTCACATCACAGACACACCCCCGTAATACTGGGACAGGGGACACCATACTAACAGGAGTCTGTTACGGGGGTGGCAATTTAGGTCATTTGTATTCATCTACATTTTGTAAAAATTCTATGATGGAAATCTGAAATTTCCAAAATAAAAGTTATTTACAGTTTCTCAGAGTCAGATATGGTCATTAAAATTCCTGTCTCAGAATATAAGCTGTTCTCCAAAGCCTGAGGTGAATTTTCTAAGAATTTGAATCTTCCAGGACTGAAATATTTATGTTAAGGCATTAAGCAAAGCTCAACCTCACTTCAGCATGAGTAACCATTTGTCCCCAAATATCAGTAATAAAATTCTTTCTGATATAGGTGACACACTGAAGCCCATAAAAGTGCACTCCATTACAATCCCAGATTCCGGCCTCTGCAAATACCCCAAATGTTTCCTATACCTCTTGGTATATGAAAAACACACCTTGCAGGGAGCACCTGTGTGGTTCAGTTGGTTAAGCACCTGATTCTTGGTCTCAGCTCAGGTCTTGATCTCAGGGGCCGTGAGTTCAAACCCTGTGTTGGGCTCCATGCTGGATGTGGAGCCTACTTAAAAAAAAAAAAAAAAAAAGAAAAGAAAAAAAAAGGACACTTTGCAGGACTCAAATGGGTAATTATTTCTGTAAACCAATCCACATGGGGGTGAAACCAGGCTATTTCAGTGCTCTCTTTTTCCATCCTCAACACAATTCTCTGTGAACATACAGATTTGGAATTTCAAATCGGCCACTGCCACCACACCAGGAATCTGGAGGAGGCGACCTTCTAGCACACAACACAAATACCTCTGTAAACCTCTGGCCACCATGAAATGCCTTAAGTAAAAAAAAAATAATAATAATAAAAAATAATGAGCTCATACCTCCGAGGCTCCTTCCAGCTTAGATGAATAAGACACCACAGAACAAAAGGTAAGGGTATTGTGTCCATTTGACCAGCTTAGAAATACAGTTTCTAATGAAAGAGACAAGGGAAAAAAATTTAAGGGCAAAAAGGGTCTTTTTTAGTAAAGGAAGCTTCACAGCTCCCTAGACTGTATGGCTCCTACAGAACATTCAGCCTCACATTGAGGGACTGGGGAAAAGAATTCCTCGAGATCCAGATTCTGCAATGTGCAACCCATCCTTAACCTGAAGAGTGAGCAAAAAACCACCGAGCAAGGCCAACAGTGAAGGTGAAGGTCAAACACATGGAAAAATGAGAGAAATATAAAACAAACAAAAAAATAGCTTCCAACAGCTCTTAAAACACAGTATAATCAGACCAGATCTCATACAACCCACCAGAGGCTGCAGTCAGAATTCATCTCAAACCAAATTCCTTCTCTCCCCACATAAGTAACTCTTGTTGGGAAAGATTCCATCATTTCCTCCTTATCTCAAGTCGGGAACCTCCAAGGCACCTCTGACCTTGTGCCCTCATTCTAGCTTCCGGAAGGAGCCAACTCTTGCTAACTCAACCTTGATAACTCCTTTCGCCCATCCTACCCCTGTCCCTGACCTAGTTACTTCTCACTAAGGGAACTAGTGCAAGACAATGACCCCTAAACTAATTTCGCATTTCCTCTCCCAACCCACAAGCCAACTCACACCACCCTACTACATCTGTATTCTTTTTTTAATTGGGGTAAAAACTACAAAAATAAGATTTGCCACCTTAACCGTTCGTAAGTGTACAGTTCAGTAGTGTTAAGTATGTTCACAGGATCATGAAACACATCTCCACAATTTTTTCACCTTGCAATTCTGAAACTCTGTACGCATTAAACAACAACTCCCCTTTTGTTTCTCCCGTACAATCCCTGGAAACCCGCATTGTGCTTCTGTGAGCTTGACTACTTTAGATATGTCATATAAGCAAAATCACATGATGCTAACCTTTTTGTGACTGGCTTACTTTGCTTAGCATAATGTCCTCAAGGTTCATCCATATTGTAGCATGTGATAGGCTTTCCTTCCCTTTTAAGGCTGAATAATATTCCACTGTATGTGTATACTACAATGTGTTTACCCACTCACCATCAGTGGACATTGGGTTACTTTTACTTCTTGGCTATTGTGAATAGAGATGTGATGAACATGGGTGTACAAATATCTGTTCCAGGCCTGCTTTCAATTCTTTTGGCCATCTACCCAGAAGTGGGGGTTGCTGGCCCATATGGTAATTCTGTTTTGAACTTTCTGAGGAAGCTCCATAGTGTTTTTCTTAGTGCTTCCACTATCTTACATTCCCACCAACAGGGTACAAGGTTTCTAGATTTCTCCTCATCCACATCCTCGCCAACACTTGTCTTTTTCTGGGGTTTTTGACAGTAGCCATCCTAATGGGTGTGAGGTGGTATCTACTGTGGTTTTTAAATTGCATTGCTCTGATAGATGAATGATATTGAGCATTACATCTATCTTTTTGTTCCCTATCTCTGGTCAAACTCTTTCCCCTCATAGAGGCTGCCTAATGAATAAGGTACAAATCCATTCAAGGCTTTGCATAATTGCACCACATATATCTTATTTCATAATGTTTCATTCCACATCAGCCCCATTAAATGCCTCATCATACTCCAAACAGGGCCCATACTTTCTTTTCCTCCTACAAATATGTACACCCCAGACAGCATCTCCCCTATGAGGAGTGCTACGTTTGCACAGTCAGAAAACTATTCCTTCAGCACTCCGTGCTTGCTCTTATGGTATGTGTCACATTTACCTTTTCTACACTAATGTATTCCTGGGTCCCCTCTTACACCCTGAACAGAAAGTTCCTTAAGGCCCTAGATTGAGTCCTGTTCAATCATCAGTCTTCCAAGTGCCTAAAACACTGTAGGCCTTCAATAGTTCCGAATAAAGGACTCAACATTTTAATGTGCAATCAGCTGGCTAAGCACATCAAAACATCTACAATTTCAAATCAACAGTGGCATTCTCTTTTTTGTATGTGTTGAGAAGAGGGGGAGATGGGACTGGGGAAAGATTTTAGTTTTTGGTTTTCAGTCATCTAGACTCATCCTAATTCTCCCGATCACATTATTTAGCTTCCAATTAAAAAAAAAAAAAAAAAAAAAAGATCTTTCTGAATGCCAAACAGAGCCCACGTTGAGTATCTGAACAGCTGGCTATTTCGTTTACCCTCCTAGTGGCTACAAGCTGACATTTCAATACTCCTTCTTCCTTTCCAAATATTAACCACGTGCAGCTGGTCATTTGGGTTCTGAAACATTTGATGGAGCACACATTTCAAATACAATTCTAGAAAAATATTCAATTACTTCATTTTCATTTTACTCACTAAATAGTAGCTTCTCTCTCAAGTTCAATTAAACTCACTTGAAATTAGAATTCACAAGAATGCATTTCATTTAGATTTACTGGGAGATGTCAGGCACTAGCTAATTGGCCTTAAAGCAGCATAGCCATGAGGTCTCACCCAACTGAGCTCTCCATCTTTGCCATATAGCTGTTCCTGTTAGACAACATTGATTGGATAGCTCTTTGAGTATTTTGGGCCAACCAGTGGTGATACAACACTCTGAAAAATAAATTAGATGTAGATTTTAAATTATTTGTGTGCACCTTACAGCGAGCCTCAGTCCGGGTCTATCAATGGTCTATGTTCCGTAGCCTAAAAATTCTCATTTGAATGAATGGAGAATTTTGCGAGATAATTAAACAAACGTTTACCAAGAACTGTGCCAGGCAGTGTTCCAGACACTTCCTTTGGTCAGCAAGCCTATTAAATTCCTTCTATTTGTCAGGCATTTTGCTAGGCACCGGGGATTCCAAGTCACGTAAGAGATGATTCCTCCCCTCAAGGAGTCTAGGAAATGGTTCAAATTTGTGCTTGGTGACTGTGGAAACTTAGTCTTTGTATTCCATTGTTTGTTTGTTTGTTTGTTTATTTGAAATTTAAATCCAGTTTAGTTAACATATAGTGTAATAATGATTTCAGGAGTAGAATTTAGTAATTCATCACTTTCATATAACACCAGTACTGATCCTAACAAGTATCCTCCTTAATGCCCATTACCCATTTAGCCCATCCCCCCAGCCAACATCCCACCAGCAATCCTCAATTTGTTCTCTGTATTTACGAGCCTCTTATGGTTTGTCTCCCTCTTTGTTTTTTATTTTATTTCTGTTTCCCTTCCCCTATGTTTATCTGTTTTGCTTCTTTTAAAAAAAAGTTTTAACGCTTATTTTTTGAGAGAGAGACAGAAAGAGACAGAGACAGAGTGCAAGATGTGGGAGGGGCAGAGAGAGAGAGAGAGGGAGACACAGAATCAGAAGCAGGCTCCAGGCTCTGAGCTGCCAGCACCGAGTCCGATGCGGGGCTTGAACTCACGAACTGCAAGATCATGACCTGAGCCGCAGTCAGACACTTCACCAACTGAGCCACCCAGGCGCCCCTCATCTGTTTTGTTTCTTAAATTTCACATATGAGTAAAATTATATTTGTCTCTCTCTGACTTATTTCACTTAGCATAACACATTCTAGTTCCATCCACATTGTTGTAAATGGCAATATTTCGTTCTTTTTTATCAAGTAATATCCCACTGTGTGTGTATATATATATACACCACATCTTTATCCATTCATCAGTCAGTGGACGTTTGGGCTCTTTCCACACTTTGGCTATCATTGACAGCACCGCTATAAACATTGGGGTGCATGTGCCCCTTCAAATCATCACTCCTACATCCTTTGGATAAATACCGAGTAGTGCAATTGCTGGGTCATAGGGTAGTTCTAGTTTTAATTTTTTGAGGAAACTCCATACTGTTTTCCAGAGTGGCTGTACCAGTTTGCATTCCCACCAGCAGTGTAAAAGGGTTCCCCTTTCTCCACATCCTTGCCAACATCTGTTGTCTGAGTTATTCATTTTAGCCATTCTGACAGGTGTGAGGTGGTATCTCATTGTGGTTTTGATTTGTATGTCCCTGATCACAGTTTATAGTTTTTCAAGAGTCATTGTAAAGCTGAATCAAAATTAATCCAGATTTCCTAGAACAGTCCAATTTCAAATAGTTGGTCCTAGACCCAATTAACAGATGAGATCACAGCGTCTCAGCTGTTACTATGCTTAGAGCAAAGGAGATAAAATAAACTGCCTCCCATTTTTTTCAGGCTATGGTCATAATGTTAAATTTGTAAATGTGTTGGGATTAACTCTTTATTTGGTAGAAATCGTGGTATCAAATATCTTTATAAAGAGTGCAACTTCTAATCACTATTTATTATTTATTAAAGAAGAAACATAAAAGGAGGAAGGCAATTCATATTTATTAATAACCTACAATGTATTATACTTGGCATTTTCTCTTACATCAGGGGTTTGTAAAGGATCAGATGGTAAATATTTTAGGCTTTATGGGCCATGTGATTTCTGTCTCAACTACCAAATTCTACCATCATACTATAAAAACAGCCAAAGGTGAATAACAAATGGGTGTGACTACATTCCAATAGAACTGTATTACAAAAAGATGTGAAAAGCCAGGTTTGGCCTTTGGCCCTGTTTGCCAACCCCAGTTTTACATCATCTCCCCTCTCTGTCTCTTGCTTCTACAGAATGCTCCACCTGAGAAACCCTTCCCTGTGCCTCCATCTAGGTATCTTCTACCTATGCTCCCAAGCACTGTTCAAGTCCTCCTTCTTCCTCTACAGATGCAAGTTTAAGAAATCTTTGGAAAGTAAATAGCTTTTCTACAGCACTTTTCCAAAATGTTTTCTTTCCTGCAATAATCTTTCAACATAAGCAGTGCAGGCATTCTTATTCCTGCTGAACGAGAAACGGAAGCAGACCATCTTGAGAATCAGAGGCAGAAGAACAGGAAGAGAGACCACAGAGGTTGGGCTTCTTCCCACCATGCCCAGAATCAGATGTGGGCACCAGATCTCGCTTCCTCAGGGGCTGCCCAAGAGGCAGGCAGCACCGGGAAGAACAGGCTGGTGAGCGCCTCCACAGACAGGAGTCTGCAGGTTCACCCTCCCGCTTCCTGCTCGAGAATGACTGCTCTGATGCACAACAGCTTGGCCTACACAATGGGAAAAGTGACTACTTTACATTGGTTTGTTCTTGGTTGTGATACTGAGGCCAGCTTGGCAAAGTGGCATCTGTCTTTCCTCCAGCCTGACCTCACCTCCTCTCCCCTACATTCTCAGTGCCCTGTGAATTATATTCCTCAATTACATGAAGGCATAAACCTGGCCTTAGGCTTTGTTTTCCAGGGATGCTGAGTGAGAAAACTTGGGAACAGGAGACCCTCAGTCTAAGACTTTGGAGCTGGAATGCCCACTGCTGGCAGACAACTCTCCATGAGTCTCTGTTACAGACAACATGGCCCTGCTGAGCAAGAGTTCAAGGATTTTGTCTTCTGTCCGCATCCATGAAACTGTCAGGCTAAGTGGTTGGCTTGTGACTTGAGTCCAGTCTTACTCTTCAGAGTTCCTGACACCCACCTGTCTGGTTACCACAGGATGGTAGTAATCCCTGGCACACAGTCACATCACAATTAGTAAAGCTTTCACCTGATTGAGATGAGGTTCAGGTAAAGCACCACCTTGAAAGGTCAAATGGCTGCATCACTTGATGGATGGGGATAATGATAACTAAAAACGTAGTAGTGTAAAATGGTTATTTCGAAGGCATTGGAGGCTCTGCAAAAAGAAAATTAAATGGGGCATCTAATTGCCAATTTCAGGCATGTTTTAAAAGAGTTTAGACTCTATGTCATTTTATTTATTTATTTATTTATTTTAAATATTTTTTTTTTCAACGTTTATTTATCTTTGGGACAGAGAGAGACAGAGCATGAACGGGGGAGGGGCAGAGAGAGAGGGAGACACAGAATCGGAAACAGGCTCCAGGCTCCGAGCCATCAGCCCAGAGCCCGACGCGGGGCTCGAACTCACGGACCGCGAGATCGTGACCTGGCTGAAGTCGGACGCTTAACCGACTGCGCCACCCAGGCGCCCCAACTCTATGTCATTTTAAAAGACACTGCAATTTCAGGCAGACTGTGCAGAAAATCAGGCCCAGGATATGATTTTTACATATGGCAGATCTGCAAAGGAAATTAAATGTGCAGCCTCAGCATGTCTCCTATGTCAGCATCAGAGTCCCAGTTGGTAAGAGTGGGATTGTGAAACCTGGGATGGGGACATTTTTGTGTTTAAGCCTGAGAATCCTGGACCCCCTGGGCCAGTAGAGGAAGCCTCTCCCCACTGCCAGAGGGAAAAAAGCCCCCTCCCTCCTCCTCAACCTGCCTGGAGACCATGTACCAAGCATACCTAAAAGAAAAGATGCCTGGCAAACGGCATTTATTCTTCTCTAGATCTGTCTGCCTACTACCACTCATGAACTCTAGGTTAATAACCAGTTCCAGGACTCACCACAGTGTGAGCAGGGATATACAGGCCTTATTCCAGGAAGTAACAGACTATACACCAAAGGATCTATAGGACTTTGCATGTGTGCAGAAGTGAATCTTGAGGGTGACAGATCACATACAGGGCAGAGTAAAAGGACAGATAAGGGACAGGTGAGGGGCACCATCTCAGACTGGGGATCCAATGAGCTGACCAGGACACCAGAGGCTAATCCTAACATCATGCTGGGAAAATTCCTAGAAACACTGGAATTCTGGTGGCCTAAATAGATGAGGTGAAGACATTGGACCTTCGTTGGCATAGCTCTGAAGAAGGGGTCAGAAGGTTCAGAGAGGTGAACTGTTAGAAGGGATTTACTACATAAAATCTGAGTCTCCACCATGTGATTAAATTCTCTGGGAGAACTCACTTCTTCAATCTGGCAGTAGGAAATGTACCAATGAAGGGGCCCAAGAATTGTTGAAATGTTTTATGGTGGTGCCCCCTGTCAACAGGAGTTGCCATGAATATACGACCATGGAACAGAGTTCCCTGATATAAAGAGGACGCTGGAGGGACCGGAGGGAAGATGGTGGCGTAGGAGGACGCTGGGCTCACCGCGCATCCTGCTGATCACTTAGATTCCACCTACACCTGCCTAAATAACCCAGAAAACCGCCAGAGGATTAGCAGAACGGAGTCGCCGGAGCCAAGCGCAGACGAGAGGCCCACGGAAGAGGGTAGGAAGGGCGGCGAGGCGGTGCGCGCTCCACGGACTGGCGGGAGGGAGCCGGGGCGGAGGGGTGGCTCACCGGCCAAGCAGAGCCCCGGAGGCTGGCTTGCAAAAGCGGAGGGGCCTGACGGACTGTGTTCCCACAGCAAGCGCGACTTAGCGTCTGGGAGGTCATAAGTTAACGGCTCTGCTTGGAAAGCGGGAAGGCTGGAGGACAAAGGGAGGGAGAGCTGCTGAGCCCCCGGACGACAGAGCTCAGCTTGGTGGGGAACAAAGGCGCTCGCCAGCGCCATCTCCCCCGCCCATCCCCCAGCCAAAATCCCAGAGAGAACCAGTTCCTGCCAGGGAACTTCCTCGCTCCACGCAAACACCCAACTCTGTGCTTCTGCGGAGCCAAACCTCCGGCAGCGGATCTGACTCCCTCCCGCTGCCACAGGGCCCCTCCTGAAGTGGATCACCTAAGGAGAAGCGAGCTAAGCCGGCCCCTCCTGCCCCTGTGCACCTTGCCTACCCACCCCAGCTAATACGCCAGATCCCCAGCATCACAAGCCTGGCAGTGTGCAAGTACCCCAGACTGGCCACGCCACCCCACAGTGAATCCCGCCCCTAGGAGAGGGGAAGAGAAGGCACACACCAGTCTGACTGTGGCCCCAGCGGTGGGCTGGGGGCAGACATCAGGACTGACTGCGGCCCCGCCCACCAACTCCAGTTATACACCACAGCACAGGGGAAGTGCCCTGCAGGTCCTCACCATGCCAGGGACTATCCAAAATGACCAAGCGGAAGAATTCCCCTCAGAAGAATCTCCAGGAAATAACAACAGCTAATGAGCTGATCAAAAAGGATTTAAATAATATAACAGAAAGTGAATTTAGAATAATAGTCATAAAATTAATCGCCGGGCTTGAAAACAGTATAGAGGACAGCAGAGAATCTCTTGCTACAGAGATCAAGGGACTAAGGAACAGTCACGAGGAGCTGAAAAACGCTTTAAACGAAATGCAAAACAAAATGGAAACCACCACGGCTCGGATTGAAGAGGCAGAGGAGAGAATAGGTGAACTAGAAGATAAAGTTATGGAAAAAGAGGAAGCTGAGAAAAAGAGAGATAAAAAAATCCAGGAGTATGAGGGGAAAATTAGAGAACTAAGTGATACACTAAAAAGAAATAATATACGCATAATTGGTATCCCAGAGGAGGAAGAGAGAGGGAAAGGTGCTGAAGGGGTACTTGAAGAAATAATAGCTGAGAACTTCCCTGAACTGGGGAAGGAAAAAGGCATTGAAATCCAAGAGGCACAGAGAACTCCCTTCAGACGTAACTTGAATCGATCTTCTGCACGACATATCATAGTGAAACTGGCAAAATACAAGGATAAAGAGAAAATTCTGAAAGCAGCAAGGGGTAAACGTGCCCTCACATATAAAGGGAGACCTATAAGACTCGTGACGGATCTCTCTTTTGAAACTTGGCAGGCCAGAAAGAATTGGCACGAGATTTTCAGTGTGCTAGACAGAAGAAATATGCAGCCGAGAATCCTTTATCCAGCAAGTCTGTCATTTAGAATAGAAGGAGAGATAAAGGTCTTCCCAAACAAACAAAAACTGAAGGAATTTGTCACCACTAAACCAGCCCTACAAGAGATCCTAAGGGGGACCCTGTGAGACAAAGTACCAGAGACATCACTACAATCATAAAACATACAGACATCACAATGACTCTAAACCCGTATCTTTCTATAATAACACTGAATGTAAATGGATTAAATGCGCCAACCAAAAGACATAGGGTATCAGAATGGATAAAAAAACAAGACCCATCTATTTGCTGTCTACAAGAGACTCATTTTAGACCTGAGGACACCTTTAGATTGAGAGTGAGGGGATGGAGAACTATTTATCATGCTACTGGAAGCCAAAAGAAAGCTGGAGTAGCCATACTTATATCAGACAAACTAGACTTTAAATTAAAGGCTGTAACAAGAGATGAAGAAGGACATTATATAATAGTTACAGGGTCTATCCATCAGGAAGAGCTAACAATTATAAATGTCTATGCGCCGAATACCGGAGCCCCCAAATATATAAAACAACTACTCATAAACATAAGCAACCTTATTGATAAGAATGTGGTAATTGCAGGGGACTTTAACACCCCACTTACAGAAATGGATAGATCATCTAGACACACGGTCAATAAAGAAACAAGGGCCCTGAATGAGACATTGGATCAGATGGACTTGACAGATATATTTAGAACTCTGCATCCCAAAGCAACAGAATATACTTTCTTCTCGAGTGCACATGGAACATTCTCCAAGATAGATCATATATTGGGTCACAAAACAGCCCTTCATAAGTTTACCAGAATTGAAATTATACCATGCATACTTTCAGACCACAATGCAATGAAGCTTGAAATCAACCACAGAAAAAAGTCTGGAAAACCTCCAAAAGCATGGAGGTTAAAGAACACCCTACTAACGAATGAGTGGGTCAACCAGGCAATTAGAGAAGAAATTTAAAAATATATGGAAACAAACGAAAATGAAAATACAACAATCCAAACGCTTTGGGACGCAGCGAAGGCAGTCCTGAGAGGAAAATACATTGCAATCCAGGCCTATCTCAAGAAACAAGAAAAATCCCAAATACAAAATCTAACAGCACACCTAAAGGAAATGGAAGCAGAACAGCAAAGGCAGCCTAAACCCAGCAGAAGAAGAGAAATAATAAAGATCAGAGCAGAAATAAACAATATAGAGTCTAAAAAAACTGTAGAGCAGATCAACGAAACCAAGAGTTGGTTTTTTGAAAAAATAAACAAAATTGACAAACCTCTAGCCAGGCTTCTCAAAAAGAAAAGGGAGATGACCCAAATAGATAAAATCATGAATGAAAATGGAATTATTACAACCAATCCCTCAGAGATACAAACAGTTATCAGGGAATACTATGAAAAATTATATGCCAACAAATTGGACAACCTGGAAGAAATGGACAAATTCCTGAACACCCACACTCTTCCAAAACTCAATCAGGAGGAAATAGAAAGCTTGAACAGACCCATAACCAGCGAAGAAATTGAATCGGTTATCAAAAATCTCCCAACAAATAAGAGTCCAGGACCAGATGGCTTCCCAGGGGAGTTCTACCAGACGTTTAAAGCAGAGATAATACCTATCCTTCTCAAGCTATTCCAAGAAATAGAAAGGGAAGGAAAACTTCCAGACTCATTCTATGAAGCCAGTATTACTTTGATTCCTAAACCAGACAGAGACCCAGTAAAAAAAGAGAACTACCGGCCAATATCCCTGATGAATATGGATGCAAAAATTCTCAATAAGATACTAGCAAATCGAATTCAACGGCACATAAAAAGAATTATCCACCATGATCAAGTGGGATTCATTCCTGGGATGCAGGGCTGGTTCAACATTCGCAAATCAATCAACGTGATACATCACATTAACAAAAAAAAAAGAGAAGAACCATATGATCCTGTCAATCGATGCAGAAAAGGCCTTTGACAAAATCCAGCACCCTTTCTTAATAAAAACCTTGAGAGAGTCGGGATAGAAGGAACATACTTAAAGATCATAAAAGCCATTTATGAAAAGCCCACAGCTAACATCATCCTCAATGGGGAAAAACTGAGAGCTTTTTCCCTGAGATCAGGAACACGACAGGGATGCCCACTCTCACCGCTGTTGTTTAACATAGTGCTGGAAGTTCTAGCATCAGCAATCAGACAACAAAAGGAAATCAAAGGCATCAAAATTGGCAAAGATGAAGTCAAGCTTTCGCTTTTTGCAGATGACATGATATTATACATGGAAAATCCGATAGACTCCACCAAAAGTCTGCTAGAATTGATACATGAATTCAGCAAAGTTGCAGGATACAAAATCAATGTACAGAAATCAGTTGCATTCTTATACACTAACAATGAAGCAACAGAAAGACAAATAAAGAAACTGATCCCATTCACAATTGCACCAAGAAGCATAAAATACCTAGGAATATATCTAACCAAAGATGTAAAGGATCTGTATGCTGAAAACTATAGAAAACTTATGAAGGAAATTGAAGAAGATTTAAAGAAATGGAAAGACATTCCCTGCTCATGGATTGGAAAAATAAATATTGTCAAAATGTCAATACTACCCAAAGCTATCTACACATTCAATACAATCCCAATCAAAATTGCACCAGCATTCTTCTCGAAACTAGAACAAGCAATCCTAAAATTCATATGGAACCACAAAAGGCCCCGAATAGCCAAAGGAATTTTGAAGAAGAAGACCAAAGCAGGAGGCATCACAATCCCAGACTTTAGCCTCTACTACAAAGCTGTCATCATCAAGACAGCATGGTATTGGCACAAAAACAGACACATAGACCAATGGAATAGAATAGAAACCCCAGAACTAGACCCACAAATGTATGGCCAACTCATCTTCGACAAAGCAGGAAAGAACATCCAATGGAAAAAAGACAGCCTCTTTAACAAATGGTGCTGGGAGAACTGGACAGCAACATGCAGAAGGTTGGAACTAGACCACTTTCTCACACCATTCACAGAAATAAACTCAAAATGGATAAAGGACCTGAATGTGAGACAGGAAACCATCAAAACCTTAGAGGAGAAAGCAGGAAAAGACCTCTCTGACCTCAGCCGTAGCAATCTCTTACTCGACATATCCCCAAAGGCAAGGGAATTAAAAGCAAACGTGAATTACTGGGACCTTATGAAGATAAAAAGCTTCTACACAGCAAAGGAAACAACCAACAAAACTAAAAGGCAACCAACGGAATGGGAAAAGATATTTGCAAATGACATATCAGACAAAGGGTTAGTATCCAAAATCTATAAAGAGCTCACCAAACTCCACACCCGAAAAACAAATAACCCAGTGAAGAAATGGGCAGAAAACATGAATAGACACTTCTCTAAAGAAGACATCCGGATGGCCAACAGGCACATGAAAAGATGTTCAGCGTCGCTCCTTATCAGGGAAATACAAATCAAAACCACACTCAGGTATCACCTCACGCCAGTCAGAGTGGCCAAAATGAACAAATCAGGAGACTCTAGATGCTGGAGAGGATGTGGAGAAACGGGAACCCTCTTGCACTGTTGGTGGGAATGCAAATTGGTGCAGCCGCTCTGGAAAGCAGTGTGGAGGTTCCTCAGAAAATTAAAAATAGACCTACCCTATGACCCAGCAATAGCACTGCTAGGAATTTATCCAAGGGATACAGGAGTACTGATGCATAGGGGCACTTGTACCCCAATGTTCATAGCAGCACTCTCAACAATAGCCAAATTATGGAAAGAGCCTAAATGTCCATCAACTGATGAATGGATAAAGAAATTGTGGTTTATATACACAATGGAATACTACGTGGCAATGAGAAAAAATGAAATATGGCCTTTTGTAGCAACGTGGATGGAACTGGAGAGTGTGATGCTAAGTGAAATAAGCCATACAGAGAAAGACAGATACCAAATGGTTTCACTCTTATGTGGAGCCTGAGAAACTTAACAGGAACCCATGGGGGAGGGGGAGGAAAAAAGAAAAAAAAAAAAAAAAAGAGGTTAGAGTGGGAGAGAGCCAAAGCATAAGAGACTGTTAAAAACTGAGAACAAACTGAGGGTTGATGGGGGGTGGGAGGGAGGAGAGGGTGGGTAATGGGTATTGAGGAGGGCACCTTTTGGGATGAGCACTGGGTGTTGTATGGAAACCAATTTGACAATAAATTTCATATATTAAAAAAAAAAAAAAAAAAAAAAGAGGACGCTGGAATCCCAGAATGGTGAAGTACAGAAAGCAGTACTTGACAAGGAAAGGAAAGTTTGACACAATTACTATAATGTGCAGCAAGGCTGGAGTAGCATTTGAGGTCCCTTGACCAACAGCGGTCTATGGTGTTAGGTGATAGCGCATGGTGTTCCAAGAGGCAAGTTGGGAAGCTTGACTAGGATGTTGTTTGATTTCTATAATAAAAAATAAACACACACAGAGATACACACAAGAGCTGGTGAGCAGCAGAAGACTAACATCAACCACAATGGAGAATTAGAAACAGTTCTCTTGTCTCTTTTCCAGATTTAAGCCAGTTCACAGATGCAAAGCTCTATACTCAATGTATACATTAGCCAAACCCTAGAATCCCTTTGCTGTATTGTCTATTACTTCCTAGAATAGGGCCCATTCAGCCCTGCTCACACTGTAGTAAATCCTGCCCATGGTTATTGGTCTGGCAAACATGAGGGTAGTGGAGGCAGACAGAAAAGGAGGCTAACTCTTCTTGAGGAAGAATTCTACACACTAGCATAAGTATATGCAGAAAATATACCTCTCCTTCCTCCTGGAAAGAGACTTGTGACCATTTGCCTGGGTAACTTAGCCTCTGAGAAAAGGGAACATCCAGAAATTTAAAGAACTGTTAAATATAGGGTCTGAGCCAACACGAATACAAAAGGACCTAAAACATGTCACCATGATATTTTGGTTAGAGGACTTACTTAGCCTAAGTCACAGTGGTCCTAATGAGGCCAATGACTCACACTGTGGTTAGTTCCCCAGTCACTAAATATGTAATTGGGTTAGATACACTCACTAGCTAGCTGCACCCTCACATTTACTTGCTGACTTGTGGAATAGGAGCCATTGTAGTAATAAGGGCCAAATGTATCCCCTGTCAGTTCCCCCTTTTCTACCAAGATAATAAATTGGAAGCTATATTACATTCCTGAAGGAACCAAAGAGATTAATGCCACAAGCCAAGACTTGAAAGAGACAGGGATATTGGTCTGCATCATATCTCCCAATTTACCTGACTGGCCTCTGCAGGATCCAGATGTATTGTGTTTGATAACCACAGGCTACTGTAAAATTAACCAAGCAGTAGCCTCAATACCAACTGGTAGACTAGATGTAATATCATCATTAAAGCAGGCCAATATGGACGCTGGTACTTAGTATGTTGCTACTGAGTTGATGAGTGCTTTTTGCCTTTCAATACCCATTAGAGATAGATCAAAGGGAATTTTGACTTATAGTACACCTTCACCATAATAGCTTTAGGGCTTGTTAATTCTTTTGTTATAATCTAGTCTTCCGGGAACTTGACATTCTCTAGAATAACACATTGGTCCATTATTTTGATGATTATCACACTAATTGCTTTGGGGAGCAGGAAATGGCAATATCTTAGATATTTCAATAATAAGATACATGGGGAATGCAAGCTGGTGCAGCCACTCTGGAAGACAGTATGGAGGTTCCTCAAAAAACTAAAAATAGAACTACCCTATGACCCAGCGATTACACTACTAGGCATTTATCCAAGGGATACAGGTGTGATGTTTTGAAGGGACACATGAACCGCCATGTTTATAGCAGCACTATCAACAGTAGCCAAAGTATGGAAAGAGCCCAAATGTCCATCGATGGATGAATGGATAAAGAAGATGTGGTGTATATATATACAATGGAGTATTACTCGGCAATCAAGAAGAATGAAATCTTGCCATTTGCAACTATGTGAATGGAACTGGAGGGTATTATGCTAAGTGAAATCAGTCAGAGAAAGACAAAAATCATATGACTTCACTCATATGAGGACTTTAAGAGACAAAACAGATGAACGTAAGGGAAGGGAAACAAAAATAATATAAAAACAGGGAGGGGGACGAAACAGGAGACTCATAAATATGGAGAACAAACTGAGGGTTACAGGAGGGGTTGTGGGAGCAGGGAATGGGCTAAATGGGTAAGGGGCACTAAGGAATCTACTCCTGAAATCATTGTTGCACTATATGCTAACTAATTTGGATGTAAGTTTTAAAAAATAAAACAAGTTAAAAAAATAAAGATTTGTGTTCCCTAAGCTCAGGGTTCCTCTCCTTTAATGCACCCCCATGTGTGCAGGTATTACCTAACTCTGTGTCACCCTGAAGGAATTAGTCTTTGGCAAATTGGTATAAGAAAAAACAGTGATACTCTGGCAGTTGCTATTGCTGTGAATAATAAACTGTTCTTTGACCCTGAAAAAAAAAAAATAAGATTCACACATGTTGGAAAATGAGATATAAACCCCAAAGATACTTGGGGACTACCAAATAAGTGACATTTCTAGAGCTTCCAGTGCCTTGGGGCATTCCTGGACATGCCTCTCAGGAAGAAATCGGTACATCCTGTATAGCTACTACTACAAAAGCAGCAGAGTACCTGTTAGAATTCTTGAATTTTGATGCAGCACTTAGCACAATTGGAAAAACTCAGGTTTATTTATCTGGTGACTAAGAAGGCTGCCAGAAGAAGAGAAGACCCCATAGCATGTTCAGACTGTGGTACAAGCTGCCTGCCACTTGAATAGCATGTTATAGCAAACTGGGATAACATGTGGGATCCATGTGGATCAGGATACAGGGCTAATTCCAATATGAGATCTACAGTACAGACTTGTAGAGTTCTGAAACAAGACCACCTCCTTTGCAGCAAAGAACTAATTTGTTTTTAAATAGCTCCTTGTGTGTAACTGAGTCCTAGCTGAAACAAACAATGACCTTGGAACACCCAGTAACCATGTGACCTGAACTGTCCATCGTGAGCTAAGCATGACTATATCTACAGTGTTCTAAGGCCAAGATGGAATAGTAGTATTTCTTAGCTCATGATGTTGCCAAGAAATTAATTCCTTTCCCTTCCACTTTAACTCTGATGGACTATTCCAGTGGTTCTGTATGGCCTGTCCAGAGATGCCTTATGTGACCAAGGAAGTAGCTCTATCTTCATGTGATGGTGTGGCCAGCTTGGTAATAGACACTCTTGTTTCTACTTTGCCTTCTTCCCTTCTTCATGTCCTTTCTCTCCGACACTCTGTTCTGAGATTGCAGCCCTTAAGAAAGTATTAGCAGGTAGGTTTCTGCTAGGTGAGACTGCTACATGGGTCCTGATCTCCAGGAGGCAGTGGGTAGGAACTGGATTCCCAGCCAGAGTTAGGGTCCTAAGCATCATGTGTGGACTGAGCCCTACATAAATAGCTTGGACACAGACTCCAGACAAATCACAGGCAAGAAGGACCACCATAGCAGTCCAAAAATCCAGAAAAGAGAAACCCATCCTCTGCTGTCTCAGTAAGAGGTACACAAAGGAAGTCAGGTGTCGGGGGAGCAAGGAAGTCATGGGTCAGCTATCATTTAAGACCCAGGCCAAATGCTGGCACCTCCCCTAAGAAGACTTTCCTTGCCCTCTCTGTCTCCTCCTCTTAGGCTAGAAGAGATGTCAGTTCTCTGTGATTCCTTCATGTAGCTGGATCCACACATTTGCCTCATGCAGGATTGTCTATTTTCATGTCTGCCTCATATCATTCCACTGCTCAACCATAATGGTTACCAATTTTACCCAGAGAGAAGCTGAAGTTCTTACAGAGGCCAACAGAGCAATCTGTACTCTGTTCCCAACCCCACCTCTGACCTCTCCTCCTTGCCCACTCTGTTCCACTCACATTTCCTATTCCTCCATCAATGAGGCACATTCTTGCTTTAGGATTCCATGCCAGTACCCTCTGTCTGAAGGAGTCTCCCACTGGACATCTAACTCTCTCTCCTCCTCAAAATTTGGTTTCCATGTTACTTTCTCAGGGAGGTTACCCTAACTACACAACTTAATGTGAATGCCTACCTACCTTCATGCCCTCCTTCCATAGCAATCCCAATCCCCACTGCAAACAAGATGGCAGCCCCACACCTCTCCTCTGTAGAAATGGCTCACCGACACTAAGGATGTTATAGGGCACAGAGGTATTAACACCCAGTCCCTCAACCTCAGGAACAAATGCATCCTAAGACTGGAGGCAGCCATATCCACTCATGATGATAGTCCTTGCCCACATGAAGAGGAGGGTTCTAAGAAGCTATGTTTTATTTGGTCACAACATGCCTTCAGCCCATACCCTACCCCACCATACTGCAATGACTTCTCAGTACTTAAAGACTTTACATTCTTTGAATTTGCCAGACTTTTTCCATCTGCTCTGGCAGGGAGCAACTTTGCTATAACAGTGTTCACCTGTTTGTCCTTCCCTCATGCACAAGAACTTTGGGAGTTGCAGCTACCTCTGGAGAGGAAGATTGGAAACGGAAAGTTTCATCAACTGCATTTCCTCCAGTCAGCATGTAAGTGGGGCTCATCTCTAGTGGTGCTCGTAGGAGACTCCCATTAACAGTAATGGACCCTCTGGATGTTTCAAAGGCGGAACCAGCTACTGGATTCAAGCTCCCCCGGTGGGAGGGAAGGCATCTGAGCTCACTGTCTGGGGTGCAGAAATCATCCCCCTTCATTCTGTAACTCTGCCTCCTCCACGTTGCCTGCATAACCAGAGAGTCGTTTACATACACATGCTTACTGTCTTATTAAAGCCAAAGGAAGCTAAGGCCTCAGTCTCTCCGCCTGTTTCCAAAATGTGTTATTTGTGATTCAATTTCACATGGCCTGCAGAGGCAATAAAGGGCAAAGGGAATTACCCTGTAATGTATTCCAAAAGCACTCCCTGCACACCCACACTCCCAAGGATAACAATTCGCCAATATAACCTTTAATTAAATGAACAGAAATCATGCAGACCCATGGTGTAGGAAGTCACTAAATAGAAGGAAATTATGTATGAGTTGCCCCCAGCCACTCATTTTAGCTTGAATAGGATCTGTCAGCAGAGGCTGTAAAGTGCTGTAAGGTAAAAATGGGAGCCTAGCCTTTCCCTTGCATCTGCACAGGCTGTCTGCCCAATGAATGGAGTGGGCCTCCGGCCACACACACTGGGGCGAGGGAGTGGTCCCATCTAGGGGAGGTGCACAGGAAGAATGGAGCAGCTCCCAGGAAGGTGAGACACCCAAAGTCCCAGAGATGCTCCTCCAAGGCCTCCGAATCAATGAAACAACTTCCCAGCCAGATAGACTATTGCTCTCATTGTCAAATCTCAAGGGCAGCATTCCCTTTGTGGTCAAAAGCATCAGATTCCTGCAATCCTGAAATGACTGCCTATGTGACAGTGTCACCTTAGCTGGGGAGGAGAAAAGACAAGCACAGCATCCCCCGGCCTGTCTCTCTCACCTGTCCCCTCCTTCCAGGCCCACCACCACTGCCCTACTTTCAGCCTGCATTACCATCAGTGTAGGTGATTGCCAGATAGAACATTTACCAGTCCTTCTAGTGCAGTTCACCTCCCACTCTCAATTCACAGCCTTCTGCTCCACACACATGCCAGAAAAACCAGCTTAAAGTTCATGTCCCTTGCCTGCTCAAAATTCTTCCAGCATCTTCCCTGCCTCAAGGATAGGGCCCAACCTTTCAGTGTCATGTTCCAAATGCCATTCGTGGCTCCAATCTAACTGCCCTGACCCCCATGTATATCCCTGGCCCCAGCCAAACCTGGACTCTTTCCTGTTCCTGTCAGTTCTGTGGCTCTGTTCACAATGTGCCCTCTACAGCGGCTCAGTCAGTTGGGCATCCAACTTTGGCTCAGGTCATGATCTCGTAGTTCATGAGTTTGAGCCTCACGTCGGGCTCTGTGCTGACAGATTGGAGCCTGGAGCCTGCTTCGATTTCTGTGTCGCCCTCTCTATCTACCCCTCCCCTGCTCACACTCAGTCTCTCTTTCTCTCTGTCTCTCTCTCTCAAAAATAAACATTAAAAAAAATGTGCCCTATGGATGTAATGTCCAACCACCCCTGTGCTCACTGTGAATTTCCATACTTGTAAATCTCACAAGCTCCTTATGGACTTAGCCCAATCCCTCCACCTCCATGAAGCCTTCCCCCTCTGGGGTTAATCTCATCCTTCTTTGTTATGCTTCTCTCACACTCTACCCTGCAATATAGTTATTTTCTTCTCCTAGTCTGGAAGGTAAAGTCTTATGAGGTCAAGAAACTATTCACTGTTTCATCTGAGTTATATACACAGAAAAAAACCACAAGGACTTGATGAATATTGGGTATAATTTAATTTTGAAGAGTGTTTATTTTGTGGGGCTTTCACAAGGGTTGGCTTTATTTAGCTGAGAAAAGAATCCCCTATCAAGCATCAGGCAGAGTGTTAGGGGCAAGAATTCTAAGGAGAGGATACCAGGACTGAGGCTTTGAGGAATGGAAAGCATACAAGATACTCAAGAGAGGGTGAAAAAGGGGTGGAAATTAACAACTAGATTTTATCAGCTCAGGGCTACTTGGTCAATCATCTAAATTCTGGGAGATTCTCTGAAGCTTAAGAGAAATGGAAGGAGATTCACTCTAAATGGGTATGAAAAGGTAATCAGTGTAGATGCCACCTGACCCTGATATTCCATTTTCACTCTGGCCTCCTGTAACAAGCTGGGCCACTATGTTCCCTAGCTTCACGGACTTTAGGACCACACAGCTCAAAGTTTCATAGGAAGTACCCCTATCTCACCGACCTGACAACAGAGAGATTATATTTGAAGCTTCTGAATGCTCCCCAGGGGCCAATGGCCTGCAAGGTAGGAGTTGTGCTCACAACCCACCTCTGGACTGATTCACTCCTCATGGGCTTCCCATAGAGACTGAGATGCTATAGTGTCTCCACTTAGCTCCAGAAGAGGTTGGAGGAAATTTATTTTGATGTTTCCTGTTGCCTAACATTTTTCCAACTCCTACAATTCCCAATAGGTCTTCATTGCCAATTAGTAAACATATATAAGCTCTGTTTTTTGATAGGTACTTTTCAAGACATCAAAAATTACAAAACATGCAGAAAGTGAGCAGCCATGCCATGCAGGGTGAGTGAGTTTATAGTCCAGGCTGGGAGAAACAACTCCACGTACCCAGTAGAGTAAGTCAGGGTGTGCTTAGCTCAAGTAGGCTGTTGAAAAAACAAGCGCTATCTGAGTGCAAATACCATTCTCTACATCCTGGAAGTTACCCATGAAAAAACAGCCTTGAAATCCTCCACCGGTCCTTCTCCATCTAAAGTTTTACAGACCAGAAGAGAATAACAGAGGAGACTCAACAACTAATTTACACACAGTAGGAGTTCTCACTCAGCTCACTCTGCCTATGTGTTGAGTTTCTTAAAAAGGGCCCAGACCTATCAGGTTGGGGGTTATACTGCCCTCTTTGTACTTACCCTAAAAGACAAGAGCAACCCAGAAGCCTGGCACCCCAGAGGTTTTCATAGCAGACTCCGCAGAACTCAGTTGACCCTGGCCCCATGAACCATCCTCAGAGCTGCAAAGCTTGCAGGAGCCCTCCCTGACCTTTCCTGCAAAGTGCATCTCATTACTAGCTGGAAGAGAAACAAAAACTAAAACACAAGGAAAATACATTTGGAAAAAAGGACAATCACATGAGAGGAAAAGGCTTTTCTCCCCTCTTTTTTTAACATCCAGGTAGTGACCCTACTAAGAGAAAATGATTCTGGATGAAAAAAATCAAGTCAAATTGTAATTACTGAAAAATTGAGAAAATATTTGAAGTACTCTACCCATGTCAGTGACAAATAGTTCTTCACTCACTCAGTTAAGTAATGGACCCTTCTAAGCCCCTATTGATGTTAATGTACTATGACTGCTCAGAGAGACCCAAGGTCAAGAATATGTTAAGCATGGGTGACCCAGGAAAGGCTCAGCCCAAGAGACAACATGTGAGGCATGGCAAGGAGATGGCTTTTAAACTTTTAAGTTTCAAATCTTCTTTTTCTCATTATAAAGTAAATACATATTCATTACAGAAAATTCGGCCAATATTACACATATAAACAAAAAGAAAAACATATCATTTAGATTTCCATCACCTAGGACTCAAATTTAAGTATTTACATTATGCTAGGCACCAACTTATATGGATGATGCACACTGTCTCATTCTTCTTGCACTACTGCTCTGAGTTTATGACATTAAGGATCAGAGAGATTAATTAATCTACTAAAGGTCACACAGCTATGAAGTGCAGGGTAAAAGAATGAGCCCATCTCAGTTAAATTCTATGTCCCTTACTCCTCTTTTTATACAACCTTCTCCTTCTTAAACATTAAGTAGTGCTCATTCAAAAACTCTGACTACTCTAGCATGTTGGACAAACCTGCTTAAACCTGCTGAGGGAGACCCAGATGCCTCTTCCTTGGCTACCAGGTTCTTTGCCACCAGAGACTCCCCAGGAAACACCAATGGTTGCAGCAAAGGACCAGTGATAGCCCACAGCGCAACTGCTCTCACAGCCGACTGCACCGGGGCGACAGGCTAGGGACAGGGTGTGGGGAAGCAGAGCAAAGAGTTCCAGGGCTGACCTTCCCTCTATTGTAGTTACACATGCCAGCAGCCAATGCGTTCCCAAGACTGGGAGATGGTGGCCACCTGGTTTAAAAACTGAGGACACAAAGACATGCAGATTACTGGAGGCAGGTCCAGTAATCTGTTCCTACAGATTTGTTCCGGGTAACTGTCCAGTTCTGGGCAGAGCAAATGGGCTTATTTTGTGTTTGTTTTTGGTTTTGTCTCAATCCATTTCTTCCCACTTAGAGGAAGATGCTGGGCAGAGGGAACCAATCACTTCCACGTATTCCAAATTACCACCTTCTTGTTGCCAGTCAAATAAATTACACTCACAAATCCAAACATATCCCGCAAATAAGCAAATCAAATCATCATTTCAAAACGGTGGCTATAGCTAAGCCTACTGGGACCTGCTGGCTCCCAGGAAACATGACATGAGGCACAAAGAGGGGACGTAATTTGCCTAGGCCACCCAGCTAGCACATGGCCAAGCCTGGATGTGAGCCCAGGTTGCCTGTCTTGGAGTGTATACTGTTAACCACCACATCATACAGCCTCTTAAAGATAAGTCAGCCAAACTCGGAGTTAAAAAAAAAAAAAAAAAAGTATATATGAGGGAAGAGTTGGAGAAAATGGCAGGGCCAGTAGGAAGGAAAAGCAGTTTTTGTGCCTAGGGTGTAAGATCTAAAATTAAAGCTGAGTATTAGGTGCTTTCTCTAACCAAACTACCTTCTTTATCAATCAGACCACATTCAATTCCTGTTTATCACTGACTGGTAGGTTTCACTTTTGTGCCAGCCCACAAATTATCCAAATGAGTAAAATGCATCCTCCCAAAAGAGCCAGGGGCACCCCACCTTCTGATACAATAAAGTCTGTCTCCCCCAGCCCTGGTTGCTCCCTCTGTTCCTAACTGCAACCCCTGTGTGGCCCTGAGTGGCATGCAGGGTCCTCCTTACCAAGCTGTCAGTACATGTGACTGTGAAATGTCGACCTCATTTATCTAGTGTCAGATATCGTGTGTTTGGCCATCCCCATAACCCTAGGCAGGGAATCCCTCCCTCACCACAGGCCTGAAGAGGAGGTGATTACAACAGTCATGAGGATGAATTCACTAGATCTATGATGGTCTTAGCGCATCTTGGCCCCAGATAGCCTGAATGTGGTTTGTGCCATCAGGCGGCCTGTTAATGTAGGAAAGACCAGAAAATAAATTCTGGAGCTCTCAGTAACTCATATGAGGATCCCACTAATATGGTTCCAAATGTCCAAACCCTTTGGCACACCAAGGTAACAGTCACCAGGTTGATGGCTGCCAGTGGAGCCTGGGCACAAGACGCTTCACAGACACTTCTTGAATTAATACAATAAAACACTTTAATACTATGATTAGTAACTGCTTTGTGATTAAGTTCTTTGCAAACATCCCACAGTCATTAAAGTGGTTATGGGGGAAATTACTTATAACAAAAGGCTGTGTGAAAACAACAAGAAGTGAAATTGTACGTGCAATAGAGTTTCCACTAGAATTTTTAAAAAGCTAAATGCATGACGAAAATGACCAGAAGGCCATAGACCAAAATAATTATAGCAGTTGTGTTAGCAGGCTGAGGTTATTTTAAATGTTTCTTGTTCTTGCTATTTCCCAAAATTTCTAAAATGTGGTATGTCACTTTCAAAATAGAAAATGTAGTCAATAATATTTTAAAGTAAGTTCCTCTTAGGCTGGAACTGTTGTAACAACTTTTTACATCACATTACCCTAGTGTAATGTTAGCCTTTAGCAAGTACTTAGGAAATATCTACTAGGGGTAACAGGCAGAGAGAGAAAGAGCACTGTGAAATACTGTGGAAAGGATGGTGAGGTAAGAGCGCAGAGTTAAGGACTGTAACTGAGCTGTCAGCAGCTACTTCTGTAACTAGAGGCAAGCACCACATTTATCAGCACCTTGTTTTCTTCATTTACAGAATGAGAATAATATCCACAAGGGTCCCACATCATTATTCTAGGGCAAGAGTCATCAAAGGAGCCAGATGGTTTTGGAATTTACTTGGCAGGGTCAGCAGCCACTCTGTTCCTCATCCATCCCAGCTCCGCATCTCAAAACCCAAAGCAGGCCAAATGTCTTAGATACTCCATCCCTCCCCCCAAGCCTGTTCCTCTGCCAGGTATGCACAGGCTGTGCCAATGAGTTCCAGGATGTCTCTGGCAGCATGCTACTGACTCTGCTGACCCATACATCCAAAGCCTTAACCCAGAACAAGCCCCTGTCCAGAACTGGATGTGTTCCGTAGCTATGCATCTCTTTCCCATCTGGGGTTACGATAGGAGTTGCCTTACTGACATTAAACGAAATTTAAAAGACTAGTATCTCAGCAATAGTAAAGTTAAAGGTAAGGGGAAAAAAGACAGAGAAAGAGAAACTGTTGGCAGAGGTTTCAAATCTGTCGTGTTTTAGGTATACCTTCCCAGAAATTGGAAATTAACCTTTTCCTCCTCTTCTTTTTTTTTTTTTTCTTTTTGGAGAAGCAATGGTTTATTCCATTGAGTCTCCAACTGGCTGAGGTCAAAGAGGCTGCTCTGGCTTGAATTACCATTTTAGCTTCTCTGGTCCTTTATCATATTTGAAAATCTCAGTTTGAACACAGGTTCATTGATTGGTGTCAAATGTACATTTTCCATTCTGCTCTACTGGCTCCTTTTTTCCTAAAATAGTGTCTTCTTCCTCCACTCAACCCATCCCAGACACCAAGACTGACTTTAGCATTCATTGACCTTCAGATGCAACAGATCCATCTATCAGAGAAATTGTCCGTCTGTGGTTTGTAGATTATCATATGAAGGGCAAGAACAGCAAACCAGGTTGGGAGAAATGCCCAGGTCAAATGTTACCTTGAAGCACAGGCAGGAGACTGAATCATTTATCTTTAGGAGTCTGGAGGCAGAGATAGGGACACAGGTCCCTAGGAGTTTTATCAGGATTACATGGAATATTTGTGTTTGTTTTTCAAACTATCTACCCTTCAATCCTAAGTTTTGAAATGCATCTCCTTAAGCAGGGCTGAGAGTCCTATGGGGAACATTGGCCTAGTGATTCCCTTTTACTTTCAGGTGTGACACCTGGAATGTGACTAACATTTATAGGATATAGTCTATAAGGAACATCACCACATGATGACAAAGGCTCTACCGAGGGAGAGTGGTTTTAAAAGGAGCACTCACCTATATAATCCTTAAGACAACTAAAAGCTAAAGTGATTTCTAATGACATTGACCAACATCATTTAAACTCAAGAAGGGTGCTTACCCACAGTTCATTATCAGAGGCAGTATATGTGTTATAAAATCTTCATGACTGTATATCATATATAATAATGCCAAATACACAGATATTTAATTCCATAAGAACAATGCCCAGGAAGAAAATACACAAACTCAGAATTAATGAGACACGATAAAAGTATTTCAAAAATCAATGCAAACCATAATAGTAAGGGAATAGTCCATAAGCATGAATGTAGCACCTACTGCACAGAATGACTTGTGCTAGTCTAGAAAGGACACAGAGCACTCATGTTCCAGACTATGCCCCCAAATGCTCTATCATGTTTTTAAAGAAGCATACACACATGTAAAACAAAAAAATACGGAGCAATGTAAGGCAGTATTTGCTACACCCAGCATAGACTATAAGTATAATGGGGATCCAGAGGGAGATGGTCAAGGTAAAGCCTTCTGGGGACAAAGAATCTGACCTCACTTGAAAACCTGAAGAGGGCCAGAAAGGGACAAGAGAACAGCTGCTCCTTGGGAGAACCAGAAGTGTGGAAAATCAGACTTCATGATAGAGAAGAAAGAGATAGATAGCTCAGAAAGGGCTGAGGTCCTCCATTTTGAATGTGGTAGCACACAGCACTCATTCTCCTCTTTCAACAATAACTCTGAATCAAGACACAAACACAAATTCCACTCTTGATGAATCCAGAAGACAAGAAAATACGAACACACAAGAAGAAGGAAGACCAGAAAAAGAGAGAAGATGCACTTGGGCTGCCATTTCAGAAGAAGAAAGGCACATTCTAAGGTGAGGAGCACATCAAGAAGTAAAGAATCAAACTCCCTTACTTTGAATAATACAATGGAAATAGGCTGCATAATGCTGTCAGCTTGAGCCTCTCCAGACCCAGCTTTGTTCTAAGAAGCAGACGAGATTGGGTTGAATAAGGAGCCACACAGACATGTCATGTGAGCAAAATGAGTCTTTCCACATGATGAGAGAGGAAAGGAATTTAGCGTGTGAAGGGCTCTGCAGTTGCTGGCTTCATTGGCTGACAGAGGTGAGGGTGAAAAGGCCTCACGCAACACACTGGAGTGAAGGAAAAATCCCTCCTTGAATACTGATCTCTTCCTTATACAAACCTCCTATGAATTATAAATAGTTGGTCTGGAACAACAACAACAAAAAAAATCATGGAAGTCAAAACTAAGTCATCAAAAAGAAACTAGCATAGGCTGTATTAAAAAATATTGCATGAGGGCGCCTGGGTGGCGCAGTCGGTTAAGCGTCTGACTTCAGCCAGGTCACGATCTCGCGGTCCGTGAGTTCGAGCCCCGCGTCGGGCTCTGGGCTGATGGCTCAGAGCCTGGAGCCTGTTTCCGATTCTGTGTCTCCCTCTCTCTCTGCCCCTCCCCCATTCATGCTCTGTCTCTCTCTGTCCCAAAAATAAATAAACGTTGAAAAAAAAAAATTAAAAAAAAAAAAATATTGCATGAAAAATAAGGAAAAGAACAAGAAAAATAATGGCAAAGGGTACTTGCCAGAAAAATATTGCCGTGGGGCAGAAACAAAAAAAAAAACCCCACATGATTAAATATTTTGCCATAGATTTTTAAAAAGTTAATGAAGCAATCAAACACACACACATGCGTGCGCACACACAGAATACAGCAGATACATAAGAGCTCACGAAAAATGTGGTAAGACACATAATTTAAAGCATAAATTAGCTGAAATATAGAAAGTGGAGTTTTTTATTTAACTAACAGAAATAAAGGCAAAATTGAAAGCAGCACAAGGAAAACAAGACACTCTTAAAAACACAGAAGGAATAGAAAAGGAAGGATAATAATAGGAAATATGAGGGGAAAAAATGAAATAAAAATATATGAATTTAAAGGGATTAAAGAGAAAATGATAAAAAAGGAAGATTGGTAGAGTACAGAAAAGAGTATTTAAAATAAGATTCAGTAAATCTTCCCAGACACAGAAGACTTGGATACATTGAAGGTCACAGAATATTCAGGGAAGAAACCGACAAAGTCATCTGGTACATTTATAAGACTTCAAAGAAAGAATCTTTGGGCATCTAGGCACCCCTCACTGATGATGGGGGTAATAAGACACTGGCCTCAGACTTTAACACTGCATCATTTACTGTCAGAAGATGGCAGGTTGACAGCTTTGTAGTTCGTCCTCAAGAACACAAAGTGTGACAAGAGTTTTATACCCAGATAAACTATCATTCATTACAATGATAACAAACCAACATTTTTGAACGTGCATGAATTTAAGGCATTTTGTACCATGAGCCTATCCTGAAGAAACTATTAAAGAACTTTCCAGCTCTCTAAGAGATGAGTGGAAAATAATAGCAAAAGCCTGGGGGAGAACACTGAATCTATTTAAATATAGGGGTAGGACTCAAATAAGTTGGGATTTATGACTAAGAAATGGGTTATAAATGCTATAATCCCTGACAGCATAGATCTGATCTCACAGGAGAGGAAGGAGGAAGAACCTATAGTACTCATTGTCTTTTATAGCTGGAAGGTAAAGATATTAAAGCCTAATAAACATATTTATTTAACAGCAGAAAGGGAAATACTAAGAAAACTAGTATAACCATAAAATAGAGTGAAAGATGAGAGGAAAAGGAAGAAGAATGTACTAGCAGAAGATCAATCTGATAGCTTTCCTTCCCATTTTCTGCCAAGTCTATGTCATATAATAACCTCTCACCTTTCTGCCTGCTGCCCCAGACACTCTAACATTTACCTACCCATTCACTCATTCAACAAATATTCATTAAGTGCCTAGCATGTGCCAGTGCTGAGGATAAGGCAATGAGCCAAATGGACAAGATTCCTGCCCTCATGGAGTTTACAGACATTTAATGGGGAGAGACATAATATAAACAAATAGCTGTGCAATAAAATGCCAAGTCGTGGTGAGTACTATGAAGAAAAATTAAGCAGAGTGAGGACTGAGAGTAAGGAGGTGCTAGTGGAGAGAAGCTATTGGAGGTCAGAAATAAAGGACAGGTGAGCTTGCCATGAAGATGAACCATCAAGGGCAAACATCTAGGGGCAGATAAGGACCTAGCAAATGCCTGAGCCAGTCAGGCCTACAATTTAGGTAGCTGGGTTTTCCTCCCCAAAATTAGGCAGTTTACCTCTGTAGATGTGAGTCCTCCACCCCCTCCACACACATGCATGCACACATGTACACACTCACGCACCCCCCCACACACACACACACACACATGCCCTCCACAGTAGAAATGTGCTCTTGCTTCCAACAGCTTCCGGGTCCCCTTGCCTCCTGTCTTCATCATCTCTGTTCAAGCTCTCTGGGGCAGCTCACAGACTCACCAGCCCTTTTCCTTGGGCCTCCACCTGTGAGCACTGGAAAAGCTAGAATCTGGGCTGAAAATCAGATAAAATCAAGCTCACATGGCAAACAGAGTCAGACTGCTACGGAAAACGTGGGGACCTTTCACCAAATTAGCTGCAGAGTATTTTCTAAGCAAACTAAAAACTAAACCCTGCAGTCTGCTGGAGCTGTTTGAAGCCTCAGAATTGGAGATACCAATTAAAAGGAAATGGTTGGCTGTTATTGATCTTATGTTAGCTCAGCTAGCTGGCAGAGGGAAGGGAAAAAGTTCAAACACAATACAGAAAGCTTTCTTGTCCATTCTCCAGTGGCACTCAATTTGGTGCCTATTCCCTAGGCACCTACTAGCACCCAGCTGCCTGGCTGGAGCTTCAGACAGTGTAAGTGAAAGAAGCAGGGAGAGAGGAATCAACAGTTATGGAGAGGCCGCCAAATGTCCGGCTCTGCGCCAGGTATTTAATGTATGCTTTCCTGCCGAACTTTTACAAATCCCAGGCATAGGTAATAACAATAATGCGGGTAAGAAAATGGAAGTTCAGAAGATTAATGTCAAAAAATGTACAAACCTCTCAGCCAAGCTCCCATAATAAAATGTCTATTACAAAGTGGGTGCCAGCAACAAAAAGAATAAAATATTTAGGAATAAACTTAACCATAGAGGTGAAAGACCTATACTCTGAAAACTATAAATCACTGATGAGAGAAATCGAAGATGACACCAACAAATGTAAACATATTCCACCCTCATGAATTAAAAGAACAAATATTATTAAAATGTCCATAATACCCAAAGCAATCTACAGGCTTAATGCAATTCTTATCAAAATACCAAGAATATTTTTCACAGAGCTAGAATTAATACTAAAATTTGTATGGAACCACAAAAGACCCTGAACAGCCAAAGCAATCTTGGGAAGAACAAGGCTGGAGGTATCACAATCCCAGATTTTAAGATTTCCTACAAAGTTGTCATGACCAAAACAGAATACTACCAGCACAAAAACAGACACATAACATCAATGGAACAGAACAGAGAGCCCAGAAATAAACCAATGCTTATATGGTCAATTAATCTACAACAAAGAGGACAAGAATATACGAGGGGGAAAAGACTGTCTCTTCGACAAATGGTGTTGGGAAAACTGGACAGCTACACACAAAAGAATGAAATTGGACCACTTCCTTACACAATACAGATAAATAAACTCAAAATGGCTGAAAGACCTAATATGAGACCTGAAGCTGTAAAACTCCTAAAAGAAAACAGAGGCAATCATTTCTTTGACATTGGGTATAGAAACATTTTTCTAGATATATCTTTTCAGGCAAGGGAAATACAAGCAAAAATAAACTACTGGGACTACATCAAAGTAAAAAGCTTTTAAACAATGAAGGAAACAATCAACAAAACATCAGGGCAATACACTAAATGGGAGAAGATATTTGCAAATGATATATTCAAGGAGTTAACTATATATATATATACTTATACCACTCAACTCCCAAAAAAAACAAAAATAAACAACCCAGTTATAAAATGGGCAGAGGATGTGAATAGACATTTTTCCAAAGAAGACATTCAGATGGCCAACAGACACATGAGAAGATTCTCAACATCACTCATCACCAGGAAAAGGCAAATCACAACCACAGTGAGATACCACCTTACAAGTATCAGAATGGCTAGAATCACAAACACAAGAAATAAGAAGTGTTGGTGAGGATGTGGAGAAAAAGAAATCCTTGTACACTGTTGGTGGGAATGCAAACTGGTGCAGCCACTGTGGAAAACAGTATGAAGTTTCCTCAAAAAATTAAAAATAGAAATACCATACAATCCAGTAATTACACTACTGGGTATTTGCCCAAAGAATACAAAAACACTATTTCAAAAAGATATATGCATTATATGTTTACTATGTTTACTATAGTATGTTTACTATAGCATCATTTAGAATAACGAAGATATGGAAGCAACCTAAGTGTCCATCAAAAGATGAATGAATAAAGAAGATGTGGTTTATATATGTAATGGAATATTACTCAACCATAAAAAATAATGAAATTTTGCCATTTGCAACAGCATAGATGGACCTAGAAGGTATAATGCTAAGTGAAATAAGTCAGAGAAAAGACAAACACAATATGATTTCACTCATACATGGAATTTAAGAAATAAACAAACAAAAAAGGGACAAACAACAACAACAAAAACAACAACAACAACAACAACAACAACAGATTCTTCAATACATATAACAGATGGTTGCCAGAAGGGAGGTGGGTGGGGAGATGGGTAAAACAGACGGAGAGGATTAAGAGTACACTTACCATGATAAGCACTGAGTAATATATAGACTTGCTAAAGCATTATATTGTACACCCAAAACTAATAAAACACTATATGCTAATTATACTCCAATCCAAAAAAGAAAAAAATGGTTTTCTCAGTTAAAAAACAAAAAAAACAAAGTGGGTGTCAGCAGAAAGATGGAGGTCAACTCCCCTTACTTTGAAATTCTGCAAAGCGCAACCAGGGAAGGATGACAGCAGAAAACACAGTGCTGGTGGCCATCTGCTTTGCATGAATTCTGTGATCAGCGGTGGAGATCGCTGAAGGCACAGTTGCAATATCGGGATTAAAGAGCTCCGTCCAGACTCCTATCAGGCAATTTTGATTCCAGCACACTGCTACAAACCTCAGCCCCAGGGACTGTAATTTCAGGCCTTCTTTAACTGTGCTGGGGCCTGGGTCATGACCAAAGGATGTTGACATTGACAGAGGGCAATGGGAACCCTGATAGGTCCGTGCCATAAGCTACCAGCAGCAAGCTGACAGACCAGATTCTGCCATGGATCCTCTCTGCCTGGACCTTCTTTCTTTTTCAACTGTCTGAGTCAGCCCAGCTACTTCCACCCTACAGATTATGAAGAGCCTCCATATCAGGAGGTGCTCCGTATCAGGAGGTGCTGAGAGGTTTAGGGAAAGAAGACAAGCAGAGGAAATGGCGGGGGGTGGGGGATAAGCAGGGAAGAAGTGACATCACACTGGGTCCCTAGTAAAGGTGAGAAAATAACTCCAAAGATCCTCTACATTTTACGCAGAAGGTGGACAGAAAATGATAATAAATGCCAATCATGTAGGCCTGGTGAAAAGCACTTAAAAAAAAAAAAAAAAACAGATCAGTGCTTCATTAAAAACACACTTGTTCTCAGGAACTGAGGAACAAAGATGATGAGAACTGAAATAGAATGGTTTTGAAAAGTAAAAATAACAGAAAAAGGCTGGTGAGAAGCCCTCATATCCAAGATAAACATGTGGAATTTCAAACAGCTCCATTAAGAAAGGGAGGGGCCACATGTTTTGTTGGGGAGGAAGGACGTTTGCTGGAACCTTGTGCGTCACTGCCCACCTGTTATTACTCAGAAACTCAATCACTTATTTTGACTATTTACTGCTTGACTTGGACTGCAAGAAGAGGGTTTAATACCATCTAAGGTGGTATGTGAAAAGCTGCCATCAGCAAACTGCCTGGAGGTGGGGGGCGTTGCAGAGAACAGGCTGGGAGAGGTAAAGTTGTTTTGTTTTGTTTTTCCCTGAAATTTGGATCAGCCCACATGACAAGGGGCTGACCTCCCATTTCACCACAAGGGGACCAAAAAGGTGTCTGGAGCTGCACCGTCTGGACAGAAAGGATGAGAAATCAATTTCAGATTCCTTGGGTGAGATTTTGCCACATGATTAAAGAAAGGAATGATTCCCTCACAGTGCATTTAGAGGTGAGTTGGTTGTAGTAGGCATGAAATGGAAGAGCCATGGCAGTTTTTGGACTTAATGAAATACGAAATACAGTATCCGGAGGTTGTTAGACGTTTTCATCTGGTGAGTGCCTGCATTAGCAGACATCCTCTAGATGTCATGAGAAAGATAAATGTCATGAGAAAGATGTGACACAGGAACAAGGGATGACAGAGACTTGCCACGTCGCTGGATTGCAGCAGGCCTGGTATTCGCTATGAGTTAGGACAGAAAGTCAGGATGCCGGGTGCATGTGACAAGCCCCCAAGGGTCAGCACCCAGCCACCTGTCAACAAATCTGATCTCCTCTGTGGAGCACATCTTCATGGACAGAAGGCCCCGTTTGCTTCTGTATGTGCCTAAGCAAAACCCCAGATCCCAAACAAAACTTTAGAGAAAGCCTTCCCTGACTTTTTCTTCCTGCCATCAATTACCTCCTGCTTGGCTAAGATCCAAAGCCATCCACCCTGCACACAGCTTACCGTCTACGTTAGCATGACTGCACTATTTCACTGTCATAGTTACAATTTGACTATTCCAGGAGACTCCTGCTCAGGCACATAATGATTGTTCATCACAGGAATTTCCAGAAGGACCCATCAACTTTTCCACAGAAAGCATTCATCAACAGCTTACATCCTAAAATTCTTGGGATCCCTTGCTTCCAATATCCTTGCCTTGCTGTTTCCATCAATCCTGAATGGTTACATCGGGATCCTTAGCCATCCCTATTAAATCTTCCCATTGACGGGTGCCTGGGTGGCTTAGTCAGTTAAGCGTCAGACTTCAACTCAGGTCATGATCTCGTGGTTTGTGACTTTGAGCCCTGCGTCAGGCTCTGTGGTGACAGCTCAAAGCCTGGAGCCTGCTTCAGATTCTGTATCTCCCCCTCTCTCTGCCCCTCCCCCACTCACACTCTGTCTCTCAATAATCAATAAACGTTTAAAAAATTTTTTAAATCTTCCCATTGAAAGATCTAGATCTGCTTTAGGCCAAACTTCCAACTCTTAGCAAATTTCAACCATGCCTTTCTGTTCTTAGATGCCACCAAAGCTATGAAGGCTTTGTTCTCCCATACTGCACAAATAGTAAACATAGCTTTGTCTTATCAACAGATTGCATTCTGTTGGTGATATTTGGAGAGCTGGCACTTAACAAAAGGAATCAAAGAGGGCACCTGGGAAGCTCAGTCAGTTAAGCATCCAATTCTTGATTGTGGCTCAGGTCATGATCTCATGGTTGGTGAGATCAAGCCCCACATCAGCCTCTGCACTGACAACATGGACCCTACTTGGGATTCTCTCTCTACCTCTCTTTCTGCCCCTCCCTGGTTCATTCTCCCTGTCTCTCTCACTCGCTCTCTCTCTCTCTCTCCCTGTCTCTCTCTCAGAATAAATAAGCATTTTTTAAAAGGAATCAAAGGACTAATAGCTTTATCAAAAAGCCACATGCTTTTTACTCTTACATTCTAAAGATTTTTTTCATGAATTCTTCCCAGTACTCCAACTGTGGGAAAATATTTTGGAACACCTGCACCAGTGCCCAGAGAAGGCTCTGAAAGAAGTCTCCTATCCTCAAGCCACTTGCAGTTCTAACTGGGACATGTATTCAGTCAATTATTATAATACTAGCCTTTGGAGAAATTCATGAACATGGACTGTTGTCAGACCACAGCTGAGCATCTCCATAAGCAAAAGCGTGGGGAGCAGGCTTCAGCAAAACGACAGACAAGAATGAGGCATTAAGAAATTAAAACCACATGTTGTCGGCCACAAAGCCCTACTGAAAATGTCAGCCAGACCCTCTACATTCCATTCAGATTTCAGATGAAACAATGCTCTTTGCTCCTGGGTATTGCATACATTTACCTTCATCTTCTAATAGCTACGAAGTCCTAGAAGGACAGACTCCTTTTAAATTATCACTACCTTCATATGGGCAGAATCTACTGTGCCCAGGACTCAGGAGCTGCTGGGAAATATTTCACAACTGACTAGAGGGATGGGCTGGGTGAGGACTTAGGTATGGAGACCAGATCAAGGGTTGCTGCAGCAGGCTGGCTACTCGGATTCTGCTGCTGAGCAATGTGCACCCGGGGCTGCAAAATTCAGCACCTTCTTCCACCAGGCCATACAAGGACTTTATCTGTTTCACCCATTTCCCTTGTCTGCCCAACATCGTTCATATAGCCCATGGCACCAGGATCTCTCCTCACAAATGGAACGTATATTCAGGCCTAAACAAGTTGCTTTGAATCTTAGTGCCATTATATTCACTGTGCTAGAAAAACATCTGCTCCTCCCACATGCCACTGCCCTCCCTGCCTCCACACCACACCATCAGCACCCCCCATTCTACCCCCACCCCAACCCTCCACTCCACTCTATCCCACCTCTGCCCCCATCCCACCTCTATCACTGGCCCCTACTCTACCTCCATCGCTCTTCCATTCCTGCCCCCACCCTACCTTCATTCCTGCTACCCCACTCCTACTTCTCTTTAAACTTGGCGCCTGGGTGTCTCAGTTGGTTAAGGGTCAGACTTCAGCTCAGGTCACGATCTCAGGGTTTGTGAGTTTGCGCCCTGCATGGGGCTCTCTGCTGTCAGCGCGAAGCCCACTTTGGATCCTCTGTCTCTGTCTCTTCCCCTCCCACCCCCCTTTCGAAAATAAATAAACTTGAAAAAATATAAGAATGAACTTAGCCTTGGCAGCATCTCCTCCAAGAAGGCTTCCAGGACCCAGGTGGAAACCACAAAACCCTTTATCTGGGGGAATCCTGGCATCACTGAACCCTAAGTTCCACGAGGCAGAGACTGTTACCCACTTTGTTCTCTCCTGTACCCCGGCACCTTGCATAGTACTTGGTGCACAGCAGAAAATCGAAAGACACGCTGAGCGAATGAGTGCTTCCATGGTGACTTGCCAAGGCCCTGTGTTAGCACTTTTTGTTCAGTCTTCACAGTCCGTTCCGAATTGCAGCATCTGGTTTATATGTGTGTCTGTCCCATTGAACCAGAAGAAGATAGAAGGTAGAGGCCATGTCTTAGTGAACGTGCGCCTCTGAGGCCCCACACATTTCTGGCACAAATAGCATGCTCAACAACAGCTGAGCGAATGAAACGCTGAGCACAGTGTGTCAGCACGGGGCCAGGCACCTGATACAGATTTCAGCCTAGGGTTTCCCATGCCAATTAAGAAAATCTTGAAAACGTGATTTAAAAATCGGTTTTAATCCACTAAGCCTTCCCTATTATTTCAAGACTTGCCCACATGTTTCTCTCATGAGTCCTATCTCTGCACTCCCTTGCTTTCCTAAAGCAGCCCCCACCACTCCTGGCTTGCCTTGCCTCCCCCACACTTTCCTGAATGATGCCTACAGCTACATAAATGTTTGTGGGAGAGACTATGCCACACAATTCTGAGGCTCCTCTTGACCAGTGACCATCACTTCTCATCAGTACAGGGGGCCGTCCTCAACTGGTATCTATCTGGTACAAACACAGCAGTGGCTACTTTTTAACCCAGAAGTGTCTAGAAGGCAGACCATTAGAGTGCAGACCTCATTTCCCCATAGGATGAGTGTTGCATTGAAGAGTTACATTTCAAGGTTGTTCATTCTGAGAATGAATTAGTAAAAAATAAATCACAGGTATGACCAACAATTTGTCATAGAAGCAAAGACACAACAATAAATCTCTGTATTGCGTTTAAAAGCCTCATGAAACAATGGAAGAAAAGACCTAGAAAACAGGCTTAAATGTCCAATGCACGTCAATTATATGGGGGTTCATACACCAAGGTTAAGTCCATTATATCATAAAATTTGACCTGAAAGAAATATGACAACTCTGATACGTACCTTTATTAGTGAACCTTGATTGCCAAATCAGTTTCCTGGCCAAGTTGAAATCAGTAGGGCTTTTTGTTTTGTTTAAAAAAATTCTTTTTAATGCTTATTTATTTTTGAGAGAGAGAGACAGAGGGAAAGTGGGGGAAGGGCAGAGAGAGGGGGAGACACAGAATCGGAAGTAGGCACCAGGTTCTGAGCTGTCAGCTCAGGGCCGGATGTGGGGCTCAAACTCACAAACCGAGAGATCATGACCTGAGTTGAAGTCGGGAGTTTAACCAACTGAGCCACCCAGGTGCCCCAAATCAGCAGGGGTTTTAAGGAGTGACTGGGAAGCCACAGGGCTAATAAAAACTCAAAGCTCTATAAGGGATATGAACTAGTCCCCTCTTTTACTCTCACATTTCCATCTAACAAAAAAGAGATCTAAAATCATCCCACCGTATTATGCAGATTCTAAAAATGGAAATTGTGGGGACCACAGGAACACAGTAAAAATACATAACATATAATACAAAGAAAATACAAATAACATGCACATGCTGATTGGAATAATGCAATCATGTGTGTGTGTATGTGTGTGTGTGTGTGTGTGTGTGTCAATACGTCAAAATGAAACCAATGTATCAGGATGATGAATCAAGAATGATTTTCAAATGACAGTTTTATCATTTATCTCTTTAGGATTTTTTAATGGTTATTTGTTTTTTAGAGAGAGAGAGACAGAGTGTGAGTGGAGGAGGGGCAGAGAGAGGAAGAGACAGAATCTGAAGCAGGCTCCACGCTCAGCGCCGTCAGCACAAAGCCCGATGTGGGGCTCGAACCCACGGACTGCGAGATCATGACCTGAGCTGAAGTCAGATGCTTAACTGACTGAGCCACCCAGGTGCCCCGACAGTTTTGTCATTTAAAAAAAATGCAGTAATGTCATCCAATTTCAAAAAGGGACTGAGAAGTGGATTGCTGGCATCATTAAACAGACCTGAGAGTTGTAACCCATGAGCTGAGGGCAAGTTATCTGGTTCCCAGTAAGGGAGACATGCCACCCAGTGATTTTGTCCTTCTTTAATGAAGACTGACTCAACATTTGTTCACTGGACGCGTCGCGATGTTCCATGTTGCTTCTAATCTGGAAGGGCCCCTGCTACTCTGAACTAAATTACAAGGACGGCAAAAGAAACTGGAGATACGAAGCCATTCTCTCCTCCTTCATGACACTCCCAGCTGATAGCTCTGGGCACTTCATCAATGTACATCTTTGAAACAATGACCAGGCCTAACAAGTTTTCTAAAGCAACTGCAAAATGCCCTCTCTCTCCATTCCACAAGTAGGCATAATCCAGACTCTAGCAAATGGCTGGTTTTTAGCAGCCTCACTAGATCACAGTGTTAGAGGAGCATCTCATAGCCCTACCCACTAGGAACTAACAGAATTGAACTATTTGCCATGAGATGAGAGAATAATTGAATAGTTTGAGTGATTCTGGCTTGGCGTCAGTCCAAGAGTACAAATGGAAGCCCACATAAATATTTAAGTTACGAGTCAAGCTGCCAAATTATTCAATAAAATGTGTTCTCTCTTCCTTCCTTGACCAATACACCTTCATAAAGATGGTATTTTAAATGTGTTTAAGGTTTTTTTTACGGGGCTGCAAGTTGCAAAATATCAAAGATGAACAAATTTACTGATCATTACACATGTCTGTGTGTTCTGTTAATACTTCAGCAATGCTGAATGAGCATAAATAATTCATAAATTATACATTTGTTTCATACAACTTATGTTCCCTCATTTCAGAAAAAATGCTAATTATGTTGTTAAAAATCAAGTGTTTTACAGAAGAAATGACAGGTGCTGGCAAGGATGTGGAGAAAGGGGAACCCTCTCACAGTGCTGGTGGGAATGCAAACTGGTGCAGCCACTCTGAAAAACAGTGTGGAGGTTCCTCAAAAAGTTAAAAATAGAACTACCTTATGATCCAGTAATCGCACTGCTAGGTATTCACTTATGCAAAGGGATGCATGCACGCTGATGTTTATAGCAGCATTACTTACCATAGCCTCTTGGAAGCAGCCCCGTGTTCATCAATAAATGAATGGATAAGGGAGATGTCAAGAAAATACACATAATATTAAAACACTTAATTTTTTTTAAGTTTTTCTTTTAATTCCAGCTAGTCAACAGTGTTTTATTAGTTTCAGGTGTAGTGACTCAACACTTCCACACAACACCTGATGCTCATCACAAGTGCCTTCCTTAATCCCCATCCCCCACCCACCTATCTCCCCTCTGGTAACCATCAGTTTGTTCTCTATAGTTAAGAGTCTATTTCTTGTTTTGCCTCTCTCTTTCCTTTCTTCCTCTTTGCTCATTTGTTTTGTTTCCTAAATTCCACATATGAGTGAAATCACATGGTATTTGTCTTTCTCTGACTGGCTTATTTTGCTTAGCATTATACTCTCTAGCCCCATCCATAATGTTGCAGTTAGCAAGATTTCACTTTTTTATGGATGAATAATATTCCGTTACATATATCTCACATCTTTACCCATTCATCTAACGATGGACACTTGGGCTGCTTCCATAATTCAGATGTTGTAGATAATGCTGCTATAAATATCAGGGTGCGTGTATCCCTTTGAATTAGTCTTTTTGTATTCTTTGGGTAAACACCTAGTAGTGTGATTGCTGGATCATGGAGCTGGGTGTTCTATTTTTAACTTTTTGAGGAACCTCCGTACTGTTCCCCGGAATGGCTGCACCAGTTTGCATTCCCACCATTGTATGCAAGATGGTTCATTTTTCTCCACATCCTCACCAACACTTGGTTCTTGTGTTTTTGATTTTAGCCATTCTGACAGGTGTAAGAGGGATATCTCATTGCAGTTTTGATCTGCATTTTCCTGATGATGAGTGATGCTGGGCATGTTTTCATGTGTCTGGCCATCTGTATGTCTTCTTTGGCATATTGATGATTTTAAATAAAAGTTACTTAAGAAACAGTCAGCACAAGGACACCCAAACCCTCCTCTGTCCCCCTGAAAGCAGGAAACAAACCTCCCATATGAAAAATACCTTCCCTACACTGACAAGTAAAAAGACAGAGATAGGGACTCTAAAGCTAAGAAATCTGTAAAACACCAAACCTTGTCACTTTTTCACTAATCTACTACCTCAGCCCAAATTCCACTTAGACTTCCTTACTAACTAAATTTCCCAAACACCTGTTTTCCTTCTCTTGTAAATTATCCATAAATTTCTTATCTCTTTATGTAAAACATATAAAAACTGCCTACCTTGGTCATTTCTTTTGGTCTCATTTCACTATTAGGGCTCTGTGTGCAAGTGATAAATCTCTGGGGGGTTTTTTCCTCCCATTTACCTGTCTCATGTGAATTTAGTTCTAAGCTAGAAGACCCTGAAGGTAGAGGAAGATTTCTCCCTCCCCTACAGTTCTTTTTTTTTTTTAATGTTTATTTATTTATTTTGAAAGAGAGAGCACACACACAGGTGAGGGGCAAAGAGAGAGGGGGAGAGAGGCAGAGCCTGATGTGGGGCTTGATCTCATGAACCATGACATCATGACCTGAGCAGAAATCAACAGTCAGAAGTTTAACTGCCTGAGCCACCCAGGCACCCTCCCCTGCCTTTCTTAGTTACCATATGCAACCGTTGGGGATCCAGGAGTACCTCTGCTACCACAAATTGGAAGAGAAAGAGAAGCAAGAAAATGGGCAGTCAGCACTACTAGAAAACCAGTATTCATCACGCAAAAATCCACTGCATCTGTTCTATAAGAGAGGAGAAATTTGACAAGATAATTAATTTGTTTTTTCCTCTTACTTAAACACTTCTGCCATTCAAATCTTCCCTGCACTCCAAAGCAGCGTCTGACTCTTGCAGTGGTAAAACCCAAAAATCTTCACAGCACTCACACAGGCTCACCTGCTTTCAAGGACACAGGGCAAGAGCTGAGGGAAAGCATTTCCCTGGGACCTGAGCAGTGGTAATCGTGGTCAAGAGAGCACATGTTTAAAGTGATGGGTCATGAAACAGGTTCTAAGTGGCAGAGTGTCTGTGTTTACTGAGTTTGTGTGTATATTTGTGATTCTAAAGCACAGCCCAGGGCTGGAGCCCCTCAGACCCACACACAAAGACCAAAGTGCAGAATTTCCATGCCCCTGAGACATGGAGTGAGTTTGACATGACATCTGGGAATCAACACTGGTCTCAATGGGCTCCTGTCACCAAGGGCCTCCAAGGGCCCACACTGAGCGCAATTTTAGTGTTTTCACAATTTGTAGTTTTCTGTTTATTTCTTCTACCCATCCATTTTGCCTGCTTTCTGAATGAACAATCACAAGATCTGTTCCTGCAGGAAGGGAAACGTGGTTGCACTTACTGAAAGAAGGTAATTTGATTTCCAGTGTGGGACCTTTGTGACTTCAAGAGCAATTGGGGCCACACTGGCCTTTTGCCTTTACACTGATTTTAGGGCCTAGTCTCCAAATAAGAGATAACTCCACCACGAAGGAGAAACACCCCGGTAGCAGGTATGATGGGGACTGAAGCAAAATACTATCAAGAGCAGGTACAAATTCATTCATGAGCTTGAGTCAGAGCAAAGGGTAAATGATCCTCTCTGCCTGAAGAGTCTCTTTCCAGGGCCAGACCTTGGAGAATCTGAGTCTTAGCTCATTAAGACACAGAAAATTCCCTTTGGCAGGGAGGGTACTGACAACCCCCTAAAGTCATAGTCACATGTAAATTCAAATGAAATGAGTTGATTTCCTTCCAACACCTAGCACAATGGATGAACTGAAGAAATGGAAGCTTGGAGCTGATGAAGAAGAGGAAGAAAATGAGGCAATTCAGGTGTATTAACACCTCCATGTATCAGAGCCCACCCTGGTACCCCTACACAGCTCCCTCAATGTAAAGGACCAACCCCAGCATTTCACCACATTGGTTTCTTAAGGACAGTTATCTCCCCCACTTGAAGGACATTGCAAGGCTTATTCTTCCTGGTATTCTCAGTTCCTTCTATGGTAGGTATTCAATAAATATCTTCTGTCTAAAAAAAAGTGCATTCATGCACGAAAAGAAGGTCTCAACTGGCAAATGAGTCCAGTTTTTAAACCAAGGCTTTATAAACTAACTTGTGGAATGCCACATATTTGCAAGGAGGGAACTGCCTGCCTGACCACCATACCACACAGGGTCTAGCTTCCAAGTCACTTATATACACTTCTCATTTCTAGTACTGGAAGCTGCTGGGTAGAACTGGGGGTGGGGGTGGGGGTTGGAGGGCAGGCCATATTCCCGTCACTTTGAGGTCCAGAGTAGAGGTTATCAAGAAATGGGAACACTGTACTTATTTTTGGAAAGAATCAAGAAATGAAGAATAGTGATAATCACTCAAGACAGGCTTATTACAAGCTAAAGATGAGCCTGCCTGGGCTTTTAATTGAAATAGTAATGGCTGTTTGCTGAGGCCTTCACTCACATAGACAAAAGGCAGAGAGCAGAGTGTCCTTCAGGGGGACAAAGAGGGCAGGGCCAGACGGACCGTCAGTTCTGAGCACTCCCATGCCCTATGGTTGCTGAAAACCCACCCTATCCAGGGCGTGAGTGCCTCTCATCTCCATTCTGGTCCCAGCCAGACACTTTCATCTCTGTCTCTCTAATGACAGACCTACGATTATTTCTTTTAAACCCCAATGACTGAAAAGGTTTCAAACCCGAATATGCTCTAAAGTACTTAAGCTGTGTTCACTATTAATCCCTTCCTCACCATTGACCTGACATCAGTCACCATTAAACTCTGTTAACTGGTAGATCTCTTTCTTGTGCCCATCAAGCCATTAATCCAAGTACTGGGCTGGCATTTACTTGCCTACTTCTGGAACTCACATTAATGTCAAGGGCATCTCCACTTGCTATTCCCCTTCCCTCTACCAATCTCTCACCCAGCTCACCACGCTCCTCCCCTCAGAAGCCAGGCAGGCCTCTCAGCTCACACCCCCAGCGAGGGGCAGAAAGAAAACTGGAGCCAAGAAACCCATGCTCCTCACTCAGCAACCCCTTGGCCCTGTCTAGCCAAGAACCACAGCTCAGCCTATTGTGGAGCAGGTGGAAGCAGCTTTATAGAACTTTCTGTTACAATACTACTCGCTGTAATTAGCCACTGCCAGAAAACGATCACCAGCCCTTCACCTCACATTTCTTCCAGGGATGGCAGCAGCAATAGAACTCTGTCCTTTGGAGAAGGCTGGGGTTTGTGACTTGCCATCAGCATAGTGGGTCTCGGAGCTGTTTCCCTACAAGTAAGCCTGAGCCTCAGGGACCCGCCTGCTGGGGTTCTATAGTCACAAGCTGCTGGGGTGGGAAGGTGCCATGTTTTGGTGCAGCCCCCAAACCTTGACCATGCATCCTGAGCTCCCATTCCTTCCTAGACAAACGTGTGAAACAGCCTGATGCAGCCGAACAGGGCTGCCCGCGGCAAGCTGGAGGCAACTCGTGCTATCTGGTGGTAGTCAAGTTCTTTAACAAATGCACAGATAAACACTGGGCCCAACAAACAAAGCTTATCCTGGCCACCTCTCGTCTCTACACTGTGTTTTGTGAGATGTGCTTCAGGACTCGGAAAAATGGATGAACACTCTGTGTTCCCTGGAATTAAAAAAAAAAAAAAAAATCACTTCGCTCTTCAGAGCCATCTAAGCCTGTATCAGAATGAAACCACTTCAGGAATGAGCCCCCAAACAATCATCAGAAGCAAATTGAAGTGTTTCTCCCAAAAGCATCCCTTTTATGGAAGGCGTTCAATCAGGATGTTTCTTCAACTTTCTGTTCTAAGTGGTGGCGTTTTTCTATATGGAAAAGACAAGGACAATCTCAGACCCATCCAAAGGTATCTAATCTTCCTGTAACAAAAGTCCCACCATTGTCAAGTATAGTCGTGTCTGAGCCACCTGCACAGGACAACTCTCTATTTTCAACAGAGCTGTTAAAGTAATCTGTCCTCCTTCACCACCATTTGCTAAAAGCCCCTTGGCATATTGTCTCAGTGTGTCTGAAAGGCCATTTCTATCCACAATACTTTTATTTTGAGCTGCACATTAGCTTGTCATCAAGATGCCATTAGTAAAACACACACACACACACACACACACACACACACACCAAGTAGCCACTCACCTTTGGTTTTCTCTTGATTTTTAAAATAAATGATGGGCCTGACTACATTATGATTTTCCAGGTTGAACTTCTTGTTTAAGATCAAATTTCACATTGCCTTCTTATTACAAATGGCCAGGTGAAGCATGAAGAGAAATCATGTTTGCAATTTGGCCTCCCAGGTTATTTATGTTGGAAAACTGGAAAGTTGTATCACGGGGGAATATTCTTATGAATGTTATTATAAATGGCATCACGGCTGTAGCCCAGCATTTTGGCATTTGGCACTAATCACTGATGTGCCACACGTCAAAAGAACTAAATATACACATGCTCAGTGCTACATATTAATGTGCCATGAGACAAAAGCAGGGGAATTCCTGACAGCCGTGCTGTGAGAAAATGAGCAATTACGTGCATATTTTCCCCTTCTCTCCAGTGCCCTTAGGTTGTGACAGAAGGACAGGAAGAATGAGTAAAGGGTGATTCAGAACTAAGTAAGGCCTTCAACATAAAACAACGATCACGCACTTTGGGGCCTAAGGCACAAGTTGGCCAACTTCTTTAAAGGGCCAGGTGGTACATTTCTTAGCCTTTTAGGGCCGCATAGTTGCTGTCACACATTCCTCCTTATTTTTCCCTACAGTTCTTTAAAAATGTAAAATTCAGGCTTATATTATAGGTCATGAACTACCAATAACAGATCTTGCCCATGGGTTCGCTGAACCCTGGCCTCAGCAAATTACGTGGTTGTGTGCTAGTGACCTCGGGCCAAGAGGGCACGTAGAACTCCAGAAGGAGCCCAGGATCCTCTTACTTGAGTCAGAGTTATGATCTGATTAGACATAAGCGTGAATCAAACACGACTGGTCGGACTTGGCGTATCTCTGTCCACCCCTCGAGTGCAGCCACGATCCTTCTGGCCAGAAACTGAAAATGCTCCTTCAGATTCAGCTCAAATGCTGCCTCCTCCAAGAAGTCTTCATGGACTATTACAGCATGCCCATTCCCTACTCCTGCTACATACCAGGTTCTCAGTATGTGGCAATACCACTTGTGACAAAGGCTGCTCCCCTCCTCCTAACACTTTATGCGCTACCAAACACTTCCCTGTTCTCTCACTCAAACTTCGATTGTAGCCAGAGGAGAGAGGCTCTGAAAAGGCAAGCGTGTCATCCAAGGTCTCATTACTAGGAGGAGCCAAGCAGGACTTGAATCCGAGGCTCTCTGGCTCCCCTCACCTCTCAGCTGCCTCTGGTTCTCCCTTCCCCTGTCTGTCTGCCTTCCTGAGGGCTTGCAGTTTCCTTTCAAGTCAGGACCCCTCCCAGACAGAGCCTGAGAAGTACGGGCCCAGCACATACTGGCTGCTCCGTGAAGACCTCGGTTTAATTTCGAGCTGAAGCCCAGGCACGCAGGCTGAGAAGACACTAAAGACCCTTACAGTGCAAGGCAGGAGACAACAGTGAGGTGGCCCCTGCTCACGCCCACCCACCCATAGGCCCAGGTACACTCCTGCAGACACAAAACGGTCATCCCCGGAGGCGACGCTGTGGGAGCAGCGCTGGGGCCACCCCTCATGCTTTCTGGCCTTCTCCGAGCCCCCATGCCCCCCGCCACAAACACCACGCGTCTCCCTTCCCAAGCTTGTTTCCACGAGCATGCACCAGGTGTAGGGTATAGTGCAAAGCTTTTCGAAGTGTGGTTCAAGTCTTACCCGTGACCATAAAATCAGTTTAGTGGCTCCGGCTGGCATTTTTATTAACGAAATGAATAGAAAATACCAAACTGCGTTTCACATTGTCAAAGGTGGGTGAATACTGTCCGGTGAAAGTTCCATTTGCTGTGTGTGCAAGTGTACCCATGTGCAACTGTGTACTGTTTGCAGTATAAAAGCCCATGCAACTTTGTTTTACAGTTTGTTTGTTTGTTTGTTTTGAGAGAGAGAGAGAACATGAGCAGGGGAGGGGCAGAGAGAGGAGAGAGAGAATCCCAAGCAGACTCCATGCTGTCAGCACCGAGCCCCATGCGGGGTTCCATCCCACCAACTGCGAGATCATGACCTGAGCCAAAATCAAGAGTCTGATGCTTAACAGGCTAAGCCACCCAGCTGCTCCCAAAGAACTCTTTTTTTTTTTTTTTTAATTTTTTTTTTCAACGTTTATTTATTTTTGGGACAGAGAGAGACGGAGCATGAACGGGGGAGGGGCAGAGAGAGAGGGAGACACAGAATCAGAAACAGGCTCCAGGCTCTGAGCCATCAGCCCAGAGCCCGACGCGGGGCTCGAACTCCCGGACCGCGAGATCGTGACCTGGCTGAAGTCGGCCGCTTAACCGACTGCGCCACCCAGGCGCCCCCCAAAGAACTCTTAAGGAAGTGGGAACACCACAGGCTCTGGGGCCTGTCTCCCAGGGTCAAGCCCACCTCTGCCCCTTAATTGCCGTGTGACCTTAGGCAGGTTCCTTAACCTCCCTGCATTTCAAGTTGCTTTTTCTGTAAATTATTATACCCACCTCACAGGGTCTTTGTGAAAATTCAATGAGTATACAAAAGGCTCTTACAATACCTGGCACATAGCGGCTCCTGGGTGATAGTCAGTTGAGTGTCAGTCTCTTGAACTTTGCTCAGGTCGTGATCGCAGGGTTATGAGTTTAAGACTCTCATTGACCATCACATTGGGCCTGAAGACTTCTTTAAAAAAAAAAAAAAAAAAAAAGGAACACCTGGTACAAAGCGAGTACTCAAAAGACCACAAAGTTAGCTAACAGGATTAGCACACACAAGCATCCACATCACACTGCTGAGGGATATGGGGTATTATCCCATTTGACAGATAGAAGTGAGGCCAGGAGGGATGTGTAAAGCAGAGAGCCAAACCTGCACTCAGAGTTTCCACCTCTTCTCTACCCACAAGGCAGCATTATCCCCTATCACCAGAATTCTTCCAGCCCAGGGGGCTCTTTACTAAGTTGAATATAATTGCAAATGTTACCTGCTACCAACATCCCACCATTTTGTGATAAGGATTGATGAGACACTGTCTGGAAAGTGCTCAGAGCGCCATGCAGACAAGTGCAATATAAATTCAAAATGTCATTTTAACGTTCTCATTATTATTATTAGAATGGGCGAAATGGAGAGAACATGATTTCAGTGCTGCGAGTTTTAATGGGTGTCGGGAATGTGGATTCTGGGAACAATTGGTTACCACACAGCCTACATCTCAGATCAAGTAGCGCGACGTAAGTAATGTCTAAGCCATCAACTTTGTTTATTTCACAATGAAAGTCATCTTTCCCTCCCCAGGGCAGAGTTTTTTTTCGTGTTTTTGGAAATAAAGCTCAGCTTGATGACACTCTTCCAAAAATTCATTTTGATATATTGATTGCCATGGCCAATAATGCCCTGGCCTTACAGGTGCGTGAAGAAAACATCAGCACATTCATTCATCAACAGCTCCCACCCAGAATGGGCTGCCAGGGCCTGAAGCTGCTCGTGTTCTTCCAGTAACTTCCCATGGAGTAAAGGTCAAAGGCAAACAATTTCTTAAGTGTAGGGAGCTTCTAAGCCTAAACCTCTCCAGCCGGGATGAACACACAGCTAGGGCCACCTGAGAATGTTCCAGAAGCTCCTCAAAGCCATCAAGAGTCACTTTTCCTTGGCTGCCACCTTTACTCTGTGGAAGGGAACTGAAAACATTTTTACATTGCATCCAGCAATGCTCTATAGTGGAATGAAACGCAAATGGCCACGCATCTTTACAGTGAAGAGGTGACTTCACAGATTTTCTACTCCATGGAGTGAAGACTAGAACCCAGATCCCCCTTTTGGGTTATTTCTGTGGAGACTCTTCAGACAAACTCCTCAAATTCACCCCTTTCACCCCCTTCAGGCTTCCTCAAAGAGAAAAGCTGAGATGCACTGAAGAAGATAACACCAGCAGGCTAGCAAGAACTAAAAGAAAGTTCTTTCACGTCCTCAACCAGAATTCTTTCTGCACTACAACAAGGTCACTCTATTTTACTGAGGACCTACCTCATGCCAGGCTATGCCCTGGAGGCCTCCACATGCTTCCCACTGGAACTCAAATCAACCTTTGAGGTCAGAGTCTGTCCAACCTATGGATGATGCAGTTGAAGTTCTGAGCCACTTTGCCTAAGGTCACACCCACTTGTAAGTGATGGAAAGGGGATTGGAACATAGTTCTTTTGTCATGTCCCACAGCATTTCTTCATGGCTCAGGAGACTATGATCACATACTACGTTCAATTTACACTTTCTGCAACCCTTTGCCTCCTGTAGTAGACTGAGAAAGGTCCCCCAGAAAGCCGCATCCTAATCCCTAGAGTCTGTGTTACCTGATAAAGAAAAAACATCTTCGCACATGTGATTAAACTAAGGATCCTGAGCCAGAGAGATTATCCTGAATTAAGAGCATGGGCCATAATTCTTCAGATGTACCCACGGGAGAAGGAAAGAAAGAGAGACAGATGACCCATGCAGAGGAGAAGACAAAGTGAAGATTCTGGCCCTGAAGACTGGAGTGAGGCGGCCACAGCCAAGGAGGTCAGCAACAACCAAACACTTGGAGGGCCAAGGGAGGGTCTCTCCCTCCCAGTCTCCAGAGGTCGAACGGCCTGTAGGCACCTTTGTTTTAGCCTGGTAAAACAGATTTCAGACTTCTGGCCTCCAGAACCGTGAGAGCACACATTTCTGCTGTTTTAAGCCACCAGGTTTGTGGCACTTGGTCACAGGAGCCATGGGAAACTAACACACCACTCTTGCCATCATCACACAACTCAAGATAGAGTACTTGAGCACTTACTGCCCCGTCCTCTGACTGTGAGGGCCACGGGCGCCTTCCTCCTGCCACCTGCTCTCTCTATACAGCACATGTCCGACTCCCTGGAGAGGGCTCAGGGTGCTTTCCCACCCTGGAACCACCACCACGGGGACAGACCGTGAGACTGTGCTTGGGAGGGCAGGCTCCTTGCTTCTCAACTTGCTGGGATAGAAAACAGCAACTGGACTGGTAATGGAATCTAGCTGATCTAAAAATCAAAGAATAATCAGCATTACAACATGAAACTAAAACATTTTCTAAACCAAATTCCTCACAAGTGGCTTTTTTCTTTCTTACATACTGCTTTGAATTTCCAGAAGGCAATGAATGCACCTGTCTTACTCCCTACTTTGCATGGGAAATACACTTGACATCAAAGGTGGGATTTTACATCTGAAACAAGGAGCCTGGCTTAAGGTTGGCCTGGTATTCAGACATAATTGGGAAATTCCCCGAGGAAGCAGAGGGCACAGGTGACCTGGAGACACCACCAGAGACCTTTGTTTTCCAGGTCGAGGTTCAGATAGAAACTGATTTTGTGGTGACGACAAACCACAATCTAATACCTGGTCAGCAACCTGGGTGAATGAGTCAGGTTCCCAGGCAGGAAGCATGCCGCGTGGATTTGGTATTAACCAGCCTCCCAGCAGCCACATTTAGGAACACAGAGGCTCTGCTGCTAGTCTCTGGGCTGTCCCTCCAGCTGGCTCACACACTAAGATGACCTGGGCCCTGGGAAACATCCCTAAAGACTCAACAAGGGGCAAGAGGAGGTACAGAGAGATAACCCACAAGAACAGAGTTCGGGAAGTCTATAGGGAGTGAAGAAACGCCACCATGATGATGCTAATCACCGAGCTTCATGAGGCCCTGCAGAGGGGGTCTGTTTTCTGCACCTGTCTCTGTCACTGGCTTTCCTGTGGGGACCACGCCTCTCATCGCATGCAGTCTTGCTGGCACTGCCCACCACGCTGTTCACCAGGGAGCACAGCGAAACCCTGGCCAGTCCAGAAAGAGTCACCTGTGGGAATCTGACCTTGGATGCAGCGACAAGACACAGGAGGATGCCTGAAGCTAGTCTCTCCGTGATGGTGGAGCCTGAGCAGGCTGTCCACGAACTTCTTTCCCCTGGATCCCTGAACAGTCTGGTTCTTTACCCTTTTTCTGGCTCTGTGAACTACTCCTTACACTTCCACAAAACTCTTTTTTCCTTCAAGAAGAATCAGAATCAGGTTTTGTGGCTTGCAGCCAAAGAACCTTAGTGCAGCCACCAAAGTGGAGGTCTCTAGGCCCAGCCTGCTTTTCCAAACCCCTCATCCCCAGCTCTCAGTCCTGGCCCCACACGGGAATCACCTACAGAACTGATATAATACAAATGCCCAGGGACCCATCCCCAAAGGTTTTGAGGGACATGGTTTAACACCACACATGATTCTAATGTGTAGCACGGTTCACAACTACCACCCCTCATAATGCTTCAGGGGCAAACCTGTCCATTCACCATCATTAGAACCCACAGCACAAGGACCACTTCCATACCCACACCCCTCACATCGCCTCCCCTGCCTGCAACACACACCATGGCTGCATTAGTCTTCTTGTACTTCCTCCTGCCACTCCTCTTCTCTAAAGCCTTCTGTGGCTCCCCACTGCTTCTACTATGTAGCGTGAATCCTTTTCACTAGCTATCAACTTCCTTCCTATTTGACCCCACCTACTTTCCAATCTAGGTTCACTATTCACTGCTCCCCTTTGGGCCCCCCACTGCAATCCAATTGTTCTATTACCTATAATCTGGACACGCAGAGTTCTTAGTGCAAACAACAAAGCTCATTCCAGTTTAAACTGGAAATGAAGTCATTGGGGTTTTTTGTTGTTGTTGTTGTTTGTTGTTGTTGTTGTTGTTGTTTTACATAAGCCCTGGGAGGGCCAGAGAATTGGGTATGCAACCAACAATCACATCAGGCTATCCCACCAAAATGCCAATGGAGACCTTTCCACAGAGACACTGCCAACCCCTGGCCTGGGATGCTACCCTTATTTCTTTTGTCTTTGCTCTCTCTAAAAGCAACCTTGCTCTCAATATCACTTTGTCACACACTGGCCCTGTCCCCAAGGAGACTCCATATGATTGCTGCTCCTTCCCATCACTCTCTTACAAAGGAGCATCTCATGCCAGTGCAGCTGACCGATATGGCCCAGGCCACGTGCTGCACTCTAGATGCAAGGGATGCTGGGAAAGCAAGTTTCTGACCACCACCTTTGGGAAGCAGGACTCAAAGAGAGGGAAGTCCTCCAAACACAAGAAGGATATTCAAAAGCTGCCGGCTAGCCTAAAAGCAAGACAAATGTACCTCAGACTTGGCATTGTGGTTTCTTTCTTCCCATCCCTCACTGCCCATAAAAAGTCCCCCAGCTGGAATACATCTTCTTTTAAGAGCCCATCTTTGGGGCACCTGGGTGGCGCAGTCGGTTAAGCGTCCGACTTCAGCCAGGTCACGATCTTGCGGTCCGGGAGTTCGAGCCCCGCGTCGGGCTCTGGGCTGATGGCTCAGAGCCTAGAGCCTGTTTCCGAATCTGTGTCTCCCTCTCTCTCTGCCCCTCCCCCGTTCATGCTCTGTCTCTCTCTGTACCAAAAAAATAAATAAACGTTGAAAAAAAAAATTTTTAAAAAAGAGCCCATCTTTCTACTCAGGGAAACAGCATGCACTTTGGAGTGAGATCCCAGCTCAAATCTCAATGGGTGATGACCTTGAGCAATTCTCAAAAGTGCATATAGTTCTACCCTCATGATGGTGATGTGATATACAGGCTGGCCAGTCCCCGTACTTGATGCAGCCTTGGAAGCAGAATCCTCGAATCTTCATAGCCCATGAGGAAGGGGAAGCCTTCCCCACACTTTCCTGAGATTGAATTTTCACTATTCTACAATGGAGGCTAGGAGCCAGATTTAACTTTCCTTTTTTTTTTTTTTTAATTTTTTATGTTTATTTATTGTTGAGAGAGAGACAGACAGAGAGAGAGCATGAGCAGGGGAAAAGCAGAGAGAGAAGAAGACACAGAATACGAAGCAGGCTCCAGGATCTGAGCTGTCAGCACAGAGCCCCGTAGGCTCGAACCCATGAACCGTGAGATTATGACCTCAGCCGAAGTCTGATGCTTAATGGACTGAGCCACCCAGGCACCCCATTAAGTTTCTTTTTAAAAACAATGTGAAGTTTCTTGCAGCCAAGTGTCCTGCAGCAAATTCCTACCAGTCACAACTACACTGCAAGGTGTTCATAGTTGTTATTACAAATGGTGAGGTTAGCCATTCTCAGCTCATCCTTCTCTGTTCCTTTTGAGTTAAAGAATCCCCTTCAAGCATCAGAGATAAGGGCTTCTCATACTTTCAATGTGCGGAGCAATCACAGGGTCCTGCTTATAATACAGACTGAAATTCAATCGGTATGGGGTGGGCCCAAAACTCAGTTTATTCTGCAATTTCCCAGGTGATGTTGATGCTGCAAATCCATACACCATGCTGTGAATATCGGAATCATAGACAATATCTCTGGGGTGAGTGAAGTCCAATTAATTACCCTATTAAAAATTCTGGAATCAGCTTACTTGATAAATAGCCACTACCCATCCCCCTTCACCAAGGGTATTTTTAGGCTTCCTTCTATAAGGCTCTACCTCTACACCCTGATGCTCCAACTACAGAAATACTAAGTTCCTTGAAGGGGGTAATCAGTACCTTGATCTCTGCGGTCCAAATGATATCATGCACATCTTAGGCTTTCATAAATACTTGAATAAACCACCAAAATGAAACTCAAAGACCTGATAGGGGCAAGTCAGTCCAGAAAGTCTTCCCAGAGGAAGTAGGTCTTTCAATTGATTCGGTAGTGAGGAAACCCCAAGTCCAAGAAGGAAAACAGCCTGCTTCTGTGTACATTTCCTTTATCCTCTGGAAAACAACCTTCAATCACCAAGGCCTCCCATTTGCCTCCCCTGTAGAGACAACTTGAACTTGAGAAACAGTGACAACCCATCAGCTATCCTTTAAATAAACAAAATACGCAGCTGTCATTTCCACACGATATTTAATCCTTCAGAATTGCAGCATATAAAAAGTAAACCCATAAATTTCCCAGAAAGCTTTGTTTCTTCTGAGTTTACCGTGTCCTCCAAAGAATAATAATACATAAACTCAACGACCAAATGACTTCAGCTCTGCCCAAACATCCCATGGATAGTGTTTTATTTCTAAGGTAATTTGGATGTTTTTCCCCCCTCACTAGAAAAAGAAGACGGCTTTTCTCTACGAGTTCAATGAACCTCATTGCTCCCAACTGGGCCTGACTCCCATTTCTGCATGCCTCGGGTTTCATAGCCAGTTAGACATTTAACAAGTACAATAGCAATCTGACACTGTACCCTTGCCTCCTGATCCCCATCTGTCAGATTCTGGTAACGCCACTGCTCTCCAAGTACCCAGCCACCCTTGAGATGCGTAAAGCAGTGTGATGAGGTATCTAAAAAGCCTCTGGCTGCCAGAATGGCTCTTAAACACAGGAAATACAAACAGGAAATGTTGTCAAGTTTTTCAATTGGCAGTAACTCTAATGTCAGAAAATGGTAAAGTTTGTCAGCCTGAGACATCTCTCTTATTGAGACTTGCCTTCAACAATGGGGTTGGCTTTCTCCCCCAAAACCCATTTGGAGCTAAATGACCAAGGATGTAGGCATTCTCTCCTCCAGTGAGGAAGGCTCCAGGAAGCAGCAAAGCTGCCCAGACACTCATAGATTCACCAAACATTTATTCAGCACCTACTAAGTGCCAGCCTAGGGGGAAAAAGAGCTACCCAAAGGACGGTAATTAGATCAATCCACTACAGTCTTCCTCTTTGAGAACCAAGGTATCCAAGATTCCAAAAATCTAGCTGGTGGGACTCAAACCTATACATTCTCAATTCCCCAAATAAGAATCTAAAAGCCTAGTGAAAATTCTATGGTGCCCTGAAGCTTGGTAAACTTCCATTCACGGAGTGCTTCACAGAGGGCCAATCAATGGGAAGTGAATCAATGAATGCTTGGGCCAAGAGTGCAGTTCTTGGAAGGTGAGACTTATCAAACATAAGCTTCTAGAGACTGGGCCTTTCTAGAAAGAAATAACTAAGGCAGGACATATGTTTACCTTGGAGCCCCTCTATCAGAGTTCAGGGAATGTGTTGTTTTTTGACTGTTACATAATACATTAATACAAATTTAGTGGCTTAAAACAAATCTTTTATCTCAGAGTTCTGTAGATCAGAACTCCAGACATGGCATGCCTGGGATCTCTGCTCAGGGTCTCAAGTTACTGGCCAGGCTAGTTCTTTTCTAGAGGCTCTTGGGGGAAATCCACCTGAGCTCATTCAGGTCCCCATTGCCATGCTGGCTCTCAGCTCCTCTGGGCCACCTACATTCCCTTCCAGGGGTCCCCTCAAACTCCAAAGCCAGTGTGGAGAATTTCTTGCTCATCAAACCCTACCTCTGCTTTAAATCTCTGACTTTTCCTGTCTCTGACCTCTAGACCCAGATTTAAAGGGTCACGTGACTTGACTAAGCCCATAAGGAAAATCTCCCTACTTTAAGGTGAACCAATCTGAGACCTCCTTTACTTCTGCAAAATCCCTTCACGGTGCCACCTCAACTGAGTAAGTGGGGCAAGTATGTGTACTCCAGGTCTAGGAACTTCTGGAGCCATCTGCGATTTCTGCCCACCCCAGGGAAGGAGAGGGAAAAGGCAGATAAAGTCAAAGCGCCTCCCTGAGTATCACAGTTTATGTGGCTTCCCTCTTCTCCGGAGCAGCAGCCAGTGTCTGGGGATTTCATTCTCTAAACCTACAAAACAATGTACAGCCACTGTGTCCCCAGCCTCAGCCTCATAGGGAAGGTTGAAAAAATAGGAGTGTGCAACATCCCTGGTCTCATGGAGCTCCAAGGAGAGTCGGGAGATCACATCTATGCCCCCCTCTGAGAAATGTCTAACATGGCTCATCATTTGTAGGAAGATCAGCGCAGGAGGCTTCATGGAAGAAGCGAGGACTTGAGATTGTTGGTGAAGAACAGGCAGGCCACCCACCATAGAGATAGTTGGATTCTGTGGCCTTGCTCAGCAGTCTGGAGCTGCCTCCCAACTGGAGCCGAAGCAATGCTGAGCAGTAGGGGCCTCTGTGCCAGGATGATGTGAGGAGCCGGGCAGAAGGAGAGTGGGTCTCTGGCTGTGGAGGTCTGCAACAGCATCAAGACTGGCCAACACCAAGAGCCAGAGGTCTGGCTGCCGGCAGGAAGAACTGACTGGTGACAGCGGCTCTACCAGGACTGTGGCCCAATGAAAGGGTTTCCTCTTTTTCAAACTGGGAACACATCTGGGCCTACATGTTGACTCGAAGTGCCGTGCAAGACATGCTGTCACCCCACCAGCGGCACCACAAATTTCACTCTACTGCCTTACTCCTTAATATCCTCCAATGGCTTCCAAGGAGGAATTTCGAGCCCTTAGCTAAGGTCTTCCCTGGCAGTGGCTGTGTGGTGGCTAATCAGCACACTAGGCCAAGCTGGTGATACATTAAAGGAAGAGCTACATATTTCAGCAGCCCCTGTGCACCCGTTGCAAAGGGTGAAAGAGGTCAAGCAATCCGGCTTCCGGACTGAACGCTGATCAACAATACCTCTGTACCAGGCAGTTCCTGCTTTTTGTCCCCCTTGGGGGAGAAGGCTCATGGCTCAGACAGCGGGCGGATGGCTACAAGTGCATGCAATTTAAGAGTAAAGAGAAAACATATGGGTTGAATTATTTTTAAAATATTACCCCCACGGCACCCTCTTCCCCTTTATCCTGAGAACCCCCTTCTGAACAGGTGGCGAAAGGGCCTGCCAAGAGATAATTTTGAGAGCTGTCTCACTGCATTAACATCTTGTTAAACAGGGTTTAACAAGGACTGTTAAACATCACCCTAATCACTTTCATTTCATGGTTACTTCTGGCAGGTACATATGGTGAAAGCTGATACTCAGGGGCTGATTAACAGACTATTTCTTTGCTCAGGGGAGAGAAAATTTTATGTGTCCTCCATGACGGCCTGAGTTTCTGGAAGCCTGGGAGGAATCGTATTCCTTTCAAAGAGAGCATCTTTCACTTCAGACTGACCAAATGTATTGTGTAGTGTGATACACTTCTATAGGAGCACCTGCCCAAGGGAAAACAGGACGCTGCTTCCCAATTCCAAGGCGAGGCTTGCTCATTTATGTATTCAGTCAACCAACACCCATTGAACATGTGCTGTGTGCGGGGGGGGGGGTGGGGAGGGGGAGACGGGGAATGGGCACTATGCTGGGATGGAGGTGCAGTGTTGAGCAAAATTAGGAAGGGCTCATATGCCCTCAAGAAATGAGAAGGCAGACAGACGTCAAACGAATAATCTCATAGAGCAAATTGTAAAAGAAAATTAGAAAAAAAGAAAGTGAAGAGGAAAAATAAAAGTAACACTATGACTATGAGTCTTATTTGAAGGGTTAGTCAAGTCAGGGAGGATGGGCCAAGCTTCCTGGGGGCCGGTCTGAAGACATTAACTTTGAGGCCAGGTGGTAGGAAAGAGCACGACTGTGATCTGTCTGAGGAACTGAAGAGAGCCCACTGGGGTGGAGCGATTAAGGGATGCTATGGACTGAAACATGTACCCCCTAAAATACATATGTGGAATCCCGAACCCCCACTGTGACTGTATATGGAAATGAGGCCTTCAGGGAGGTAATTAAGCTCAATGAGGTCATAAGGGTGGACCCCTAATCCAAGACAACTGGTGCCTTTATAAGAAGAGATACCAGAGGACTCTCTCTTTCTCTTTGCATGCACACAGGAAAAGCCAAGTGAGGACACAGTGAGAAGGTGGCTATTTGCAAACCAAAGAAGTCTCACCAGAAAGCAACCCTACCAGCACCTTGATCTCAGATTTCTAAGCTTCCAGAGCTGTGACAAAATAAATATCTACTGCTTAAGCCACTCAGCCTGTGGTATTTTGTCACAACACCCACACCTACAAATATAAGGGGAAAACTGTCCTCTGTAAAGGTGGAGAGGCGGCTGCCCATGAGGGGCCTCATGTTAAGGATTCTGATCCTTGACATAAGAGCCATGGGAAGCCGTTCAGAGGTCCGAATTTAATGGGGTTGGGGAGGGGGGTGTCAGCGAGATCCTAGTGGCTGTGCAATGAATAACAGCCACTCGGACAAGGGCGAGAGTCGATGCAGATATTCTTCCAGCCATGACGCATCAATTCCAGGTCTCTCATCCGGAGAGCACATGTGCTGGAAACAAGATAGGAGAGGCATTCCAGAAGCTCATGCCTCTCGAAGGCACTTGCCAAGGAAGGTGCTCACCAAACAGGGGGCCCAGGTGAGGCTGAACACTTGTTATTTGCAGGAACTTTCGGCAGCAATGATGAGCACTCTTTGCTCCAGGGCAAAGAAAGCAAGGAGTAGGGGTGGGGAGTTCGCTGGGTTGGCCCAGGGTTGCAGCACGGCAGGGGAGGTGGACAGAAGGAAAAGGCAGTGAGAGATGACAGTGTCATCCACGTGATCGGGGGACCTGGTCTATTGGGGCAGAATGGGGATCCTTGATTCCTAATTCAATATTCTTCCTCTGTGCTGTCTCCACTCACAAATGGCTTTTATTCTGAGTGGTTTTAGCATTAATAAGCTGAACACTTTGCTCAGTTGAGGCTTCTGCTGCCTTATTACACTGTGGCAGCCCCCATGAGGCGTGCAACTAAGACGGATGAACCGGCACGCTAATGAATAAGGACTGAGATTCCAATGTCCCTTTCCATGGGAACTATGCATCTCTCCAACGGAGAAATGAAATCTTTGAGACAGCCTGATTATAAAAATAAAGGAGCATTATTATATTTGTCTGCCAGGATGATCAGAGGACTCTTGCAATTTATGACAGATATCACAAATAGAAAAACACACATGAAATACTATTTATTACAGTCACATCTACACCAATAAATTCCCTTCTAGAATAGAGGGGGTAACCTGAATACTTGAGGCAAAACGTTTTCCTGAAATATCCAAATATTGGAGCCAAAATAATATCTCACATCTGAAAAGTCACTAAGTTAATTTTCGTGATATTTCCCTGCGAGACTGCACTGGCACAGGGCTTCACAGCAAAGAAATAGCCTTTGATAAGAAAATTAATGATATAAACGTGATTGTAAGATCAGTTTTTAAACTAGTCAAGAAAAAGCAACTCCAGTTGACTCCTGTACACTACAGAGGTTAGGGGCACCAACCCCCACCCAGTCAGAAATCTGCATTTTACTTTTGACTGCCCAGAAACTGAATTAATAGCCTACTTTTGACCAGAAGCCTTACCCATAACAAACACTTGATTGACACATATCTTGTATGTTATATGTATTACATACTATATTCTTACAAAAAAGTAAGCTAGAGAAAAGAAAACACTATTAAGAAAATCATGGGGCACCTAGGTGGCTTAGTTGGTTAAGCGTCCAACTTCAGCTCAGGTCATGATCTCACAGTTCATGAGTTCCAGTCCCACATCGGACTCTGAGCTGACAGCTCAGAGCCTGGAGCCTGCTTCGGATTCTGTGTCTCCCTCTCTCTCTGCCCCTCCCCTGCTCACGCTCTGTCCTTCTCTCTCTCTCTCTCTCTCTCAAAAATAAACATTAAGGGGCGCCTGGGTGGCGCAGTCGGTTAAGCGTCCGACTTCAGCCAGGTCACGATCTCGCGGTCCGTGAGTTCGAGCCCCGCGTCGGGCTCTGGGCTGATGGCTCAGAGCCTGGAGCCGGTTTCCGATTCTGTGTCTCCCTCTCACTCTGCCCCTCCCCCGTTCATGCTCTGTCTCTCTCTGTCCCAAAAATAAATAAACGTTGAAAAAAAAAAATTAAAAAAATAAATAAATAAAAATAAATAAACATTAAAAAAATTTTTTAAAAGAAAAGAAAATCATAAGATGGAGGGGAGGGCACCTGGGTGTCTCAATTGGTTGAGCATCTGACTCTTGACTTCAGCTCAGGTCATGATCCCAGGGTTGTGGGATCAAGCCCTGAGTCGGGCTCTGTGCTGATCATGGAGCCTGCTTGGGATTCTCTCTCTCCCCTGCTGCCCCTCCCCCACCTCTCTCTAAACTAACAAATAAAATCATAAGGAAGAGAAAATACACTTTCAGTACTATACTGTAATTACTGAAAAAAATCCACATAGAAATAGACCCTCTCAGTTCATGCCTGTGTTATTCAAGGGTCAGCTGTAGTTAAAATTTGTTTGGTGGGGGGCACCTGTGTGGCTCAGTCGGTTAAGCATCTGACTTCGGCTCAGGTCATGATCTCATAGTTTGTGAGTTCCAGCCCCGCGTGGGGCTCTGTGCTGACAGCTCGGAGCCTGGAGCCTGCTTCGGATTCTGTGTCTCCTTCTCTCTCTGCTCCTCCCTGACTTGTGCTCTGTCCCTGTCTCCCATAAATAAATAAATAAATAAATAAATAAATAAATAAATAAATAAATAAATAAATAAATAAATATTTGTTTCGCACCTCAGAAACATTTTCCATGTAATCAGTTGATACACATTAGTGTATAGGGGTTGATTTTTCAATTATATTTTGGGGTATGGTCTGCACACGAGGTGCAAAATTTCATGAAGTCAGTGACAAAGGAGCTGAAGAAACACATGAATCACATGGCGAGTCACTGACAAAGGAAGGTCTGGCCACATAGACCAGTTAGTCCTGACAGAATGGAAAACTGACAAGAAAGATGCCAAGGAGAGGTGCTTCAGTGAGGGTGATTTAAATAGCAAAGAATTAGGAGAAGCCCTTGGGAGAAAGCCCTCTTTACCATCTTGCTGAGAAAATCAAACACAAAGGCTATCACAGAATTTTGTCAGGAAAATCAGGCCCTCAAAAAAGCCACATTCTGGCAAATTATTCTGAGAATTAACATATAATTATAAGCTATGTTTTATAAAATAGGAGACAAATTTCTTTTCATGATTTTTGCCTTTGTTTTTCACGATGGAAGTCCCAATCAAACCTGTTTCCACATGAAATTTTGGACTCAGTTTTAAGGAGCTAATTTTGGGGTGCCTGGGTGGCTCAGTCGGTTAAGTGGCCAACTTCGGCTCAGGTCATGATCTCGCGGTCCGTGAGTTCGAGCCCCGCGTCGGGCTCTGTGCTGACAGCTCAGAGCCTGGAGCCTGTTTCAGATTCTGTGTCTCCCTCTCTCTGACCCTCCCCTGTTCATGCTCTGTCTCTCCCTGTCTCAAAAATAAATAAAATGTTAAAAATATATATATTAAAAAAAAAAAAGGAGCTAATTTTAACAGTTCTTTTTAGGTCCTCACCGTCCTCAGATGAAGAAGACCTACTGCCACCATCTCAGCTCCCACCCCTGCGCCACTTTCTGACTTGCACACACAGGAGACATGACTTGACCTCCAAATCTGGGGTCTAAAACCCAGAGGACATGATTCTTACCTCCTTCTCTCAACCCACACACTATCTAAATACACATCAACCTTCTTTTTAGAGCACTCCATTACAGCAGCAACGCTTTTTCTTTCTAATGTTTACTTACTTTTGAAAGAGAGAGAGAGAGGCACGAGCAGGGTAGGGACAGAGAGGGAGACACAGAATCCGAAGCAGGCTCCAGGCTCTGAGCTGTCAGCACAGAGCCTGACGTGGGGCTCGAACTCACGGACCCGGACATCATGACCTGAGCTGACGTCAGAAGCTTCACCAACTGAGCCACTCAGGCGCCCCTACAGCAGCAACTCTTAATCTTTTTTCCGCCCAGATGCACTTGACTGGGTGATGTCTATATTCAAGATAGTCTCCTATAAGCTACCCACGTTGGTATTGCAGTTCCTGCCCCTACATTTAACTCCCCTTTCTGTCACTCAGGAGAAGAAATCGGAATGCAAAGAAGTATAATCATTACAGAGTTCTGAATTTTGTATGATGTTTCCTGAATTTTGTAATTTCCTGATTCTCTGTAAAGCTTTTTGGTTTCATGATCACAGTTGAAAGCCAATCACTGCCTACAGATCTCTCAGAGGTAACTATAACCTAGTCTCTACCACTTAACGCTCTTGAAAGTTACTAATTAAAACTATACTTCTTTTAAACTACTCTGTTGTTCCACTTTGAGCAGGTGACATTTGGACAGCAAGCCTCATGTGCCACAGACACAAACATGGGTGTCTGTGGACCCAGATGCCACATGTGGTGCGGATAACTCCAAGTGAGAGTTCAGAAAGATAAAATGGAAGGTCTGGGAAAATGTTTTGAAAGGAAGGTTTATTTTGCATATCCTTAACATCCAAGGAATAAATAACTCAGCAGTTTCTCTTCTCCAGGCCAACAACGTCTGTTCTGGCATCACCAAGTATTACCATGGCCATATCAGCCATAACCTTGCAAATGGAAATTTATCTGGTACTGATTTCTCACTGGGCTGACAAGAGGCAAGAGACACTCACGTTTCCCGGAATGTTCACTTTTACATTACTATTGTTTTCTCCTGCTAACTGCTTGAGAGCCAGGAGGCAGCCCTGCATCTCTTTCTTTCCCTGATTTCCCAATTTGTTTTCATGATTCACCCAGCTGAGAACCTCAACCAGAATGAGGCACAATAGCAAAAGAGGCAGAAAGGAAAATTAATATTTTCTACATAGACTTCCTCATCTCGGGTAGATTTATGAATTTTGCTTCCGTTGTGCAGAAGTTAGCATTTTTAACAATGAGGGGGGAAAATCTTTAATTGTTTTTTTTATTGCCTCAAGAGCTCCAAAGACATCTTGTGCTATGTCGTCATTTACATTTCACATTAAATGCAAAATATGTTTGAAATGAGCAAATATTTGTTTTAATTTGATACATCTGTTAACTGAAATGCTAAAAAGACAGCTAAATCACTATACTAAATTCAGCGATTTGTAAACAACTTATATATTCAGTTGTTCTGGGTTAAAAATGCCCCAAAGCCTAAGTTTTATGACACCCACAAAGTAAATTGCATTGTATTAATCTGATGGAGGCAGGCCGTGATTTCTTCCTCTTCACTCCATTAATTTATTTCCTAACTTGAGTTAATTAGCGAGGTTCCTATTTTTAAAAGCTCTTTGAAATTCATTGGGATAGAGGGACATTTGCAAGAACTGCTTTGAAAACCCACTGCAAAGGAAATGAGCTAATACAAACGGTAAATTCCCCCAAGACATGATCGCACATTGAGCACCTGATTGCCAGTCAACAATCTTTCTGCCTGGGAAAGCAGTGGGCGATGAATACATAGTTGTTTTAATAAAGAAGGAGAGAAGCGGAAGGAAAGAATGAGAGCAGCAGTGAGAACAAACTCCTCACAGGCAATTGCTAACTGGAGGAGAGGATCCCCAAGGTCCTATTCATCTCCAAGTATAAGTCTGTGGTATTCCAATTTGATGCTACAAAATGAAGACTGACTTCAACTTGGAACAATACCCATTGGGATAAATACAAAAATTACCCACTATTCAGAGAAATGATAACAAAAAAAAAAAAAATACAGAGATTGGCCCAACAGAAAACAAAGATAAATAAATTATTTTTCCTTGGTGAAATGAAGCCTTAATTCCTAAATTAGACCGGGAGGTAGTGCACTTTACTCAGAAAAAAAAAGGGGGGGGATTCATTCACACTATAGTATAAATTACTGCTAAAAGTTTAAGATATGCCTAAGGGTACACCAGGGAAGAGAGAACTAGCCTTTCAATGGATATTCAAGCCAATCTAATATCCATTCCTTCCTGGAATACTCTGGGAAGCAGGAGGTGGGTGAGAGATTGAGTTGGGTTGGGTGTCCTTCCCAAGTCCCCAGATGTCAACACCTGCCACAGACTCCTTACTCCAACTTCCAGAGGCTGGCCCTAGGAGGCAGCAACACCTCCAACCTAATCTAGGTAGCACCTTCCTTTTCAAAGTCCTTTTTTGTTTCATTTTCACTTCAGCATGAGCCTGTGTAAGCCACTGGGAACCACTCATTTCCCAGCCCTGGGAAGCAAGGTCACAATGTAGGAGCTGTGCTTATTTGAATTAGATCTTCTCTCTCCTAGACTCAAATTCCTCCTCTAGGAAATGGAAATATAAACCATCTAGCACAGCCCCTGATGCAGAGTAGGCATCCAAAAATTGCAAGCTCTTCCTCTCATTTTACACAGAACAGAAAAGTCAAGTCTGCTGTACAGACACAGCAGAAGCCAGGGGCAGGGCTGGGACAAGACCAGGTTCTTTCCATCCCTTCTCAAGTGCCTTCACATTTTCTTCCATGTCAACCCCCTGGCCCTTGAACCTGTTACTCAGGTTTCCCACACCAAAACAAACAGTGCCATGATTTATTCCTTTTCCTCATGCCACATTAGAAAGGGCTCCTTCCTTCTTTCCTGACACACAGAAGGACCTGGCTTTAAATATTTGCACCACAACAAAAGTTTGGAAAGCAAACAGCTTTCTCTGCAGTGGAATTGAGTATTTGGGATGATCAATCAAGTCCCAGGAACCTGTGACACCAGATTTTCTGGATCAAACAGGCTGGCCATACCTGCCACGTTTCTCTGTTCTGATAAAGGTATAGAGCCAACACAAGGGAAACTTGAGAAGTACCCTGAGGACCGTGTGTCTGAAAGCTCCAGTTTCTTAAGACTTGGGTAGATCTCTCCAGGGGAACATAACTGCAGCCTGAGAGTGTGTGTTTCTGGCAGCCTGCTTCTCCCAAGGAGGAGAAAAATGGGAACAAAATCCAATTGCCTGAGGAAGGTTCTCCAGGGTAAAGACAGCTAGATAAGAATGCCCCCTTTTATCTCCACAGACCTTGATCCTTCTCAGAGGACTTTCACCTCTCCCACATTACCTAATTTGACCATCACACTTCTCAGTATGTTTAACTCGGCTTTACTCCAGGTATTCTGTGACTTGCCAGAGTCACAGAGCTGCTGTCCTGAAACATATGCAGACTCCGGCTCCTGGTCTAGGGTTCTTTTCTCCGTTACCCAAGTCCCCAAAACACAGGAAAGAAGCATGCAGAGGTTCAGAGCAATGCCTCTTCAGCCCCAGCAAAGGGAGGTGTACACCCGCAAGGCAGGACGACCGGCTAAGAGGAGCACAGGGAATGGGGGGTGGGGAGGGGGAGGCCAGCTCCCTGGTTATCCCCTCCCCCCCGCCCCAGGACTCACTCAGGAAGATAATGGTCTGCCTCCTGGCTGTCTTGCTCTCCTCGCTCTCTGACTTGTTCAACTGCGGCCGCCGTCCCTTCCCGGCCAGCGTGCCCTGGCTGCTCCTCAGAAGCGCCTGCATCATGTTCCAGCACATGAACGCCACAGAGACCAGGACCAAGAGGTAGATGACGAAGGCGCCGAAGATGCTGGACTGGAAGACAGTCCAGCGGTTGGAAAGGTTGGTACAGATGGACATGTTGGAGGTCTCCGGCCGCTCGTGGTGCCGCGTGCGGGAGACGTTGCACGAGAGACGCGGGTGATTGGGCACGGTCACCAGGGGGTACTCGACTCCCATGGCAAAAAGCAGAGGCAACGCCACCAGGGCGGAGGTGACCCAGACGAAGCCAATCAGCAGCTTCACCTGGCAGGGCCCCGACACGGCCTTGTACCTGAAGGGGTGGCAGATGGCAACGTAGCGCTCAAAGCTGAGCGTCAGCACGTGCAGCAGCGTGGCATAGCTGCAGGCCTCGAAGAGGAAAGTGTGAATCTTACAGGACGCGGCGTAGCTGGGCGTGGTCAGGGGGTTCCAGATGATGCTGTAGAACTCCATGGGCATGCCGACGAGGAAGACCAAGATGTCCGAGCAAGCCAGGCTCACCATGTGATCCGTCACCTCCTTCTGCAAGTAACCTTTCTTCTGCAGCACCTGGGTGACCCGAATGGTGACACTATTCCCCAGAATGCCCACCACGAAGATGGCCAGGTACACCAGGATGAGGGTGATTTTGATCCAGGTGGCCACCTCGAACTCGGGGACGTGGGTGTGATCGATGACATAGGAGCAGTCACTGCTGGGGCCCTTGTGAGAAGCCATGAGGGTGAAAGCCACGCCACGGGGTCCAAAGACCTCCTCAGCTTGCCTTCTTCCTGCCAGCAGAGCCCAGAGCTCTGGGCTGCAACTCACCAGGGCCGGCCCAGCGCTTTCTCATCCGCGCTCACCTGGAAAGAGTAACTTAGTACTTCTGGTGCTTTCATGGAAACTTCCTGGAGCAGCCCAACCTAGCAGGGGCCCGGGAGGCGCCTGGGGGTGGAGTTTGGGGTGTGTGTGTGTGTGTGTGTGTGTGTGTGTGTGTACGAGCCAGGAGGGGAGAGAGGAGGAAGGAGGTCGTACTCTCCCCGCGGGGAGTGACTTCCGCGGCACCCCCAGCGCCCGCCCTTCCCCTCGCTGCCCCCGCTCGGCGCGCCCCGCCAGGGAGTCCCCCGCCCCGGCTCCGGGCTCCTTGCCGTTGCGGGCCCCAACCCACCCCCCTGCAGCACCCTCTCCAGAGCTGCGGGGGGAGGAGTGGTCAGCGATTAATCATTAACTTCCGCGCACTGTGCTCCGGGGCCCCGCTGCAGACCCAGCCCGGCAGCGGGGTTTGACTCAGCACGCAGTCGTGGTCCCCAAATCAGATCTTGGCCCCAAAGCACAGGGCAACGAGTGGCCCCACCGCCCACGCGGCCACCGCCGGGGCAGCGGTCGCCTCCTGTCCCGAAGCGCATTCCGGAGAGGCGCGGCCGCGGGAAGCTGGAGTGCGTTCCCGGACTTGCAGTCCAGGGCTGAGGCTGGCGACGACGAACTTCCCCTCCCTGCCCTAATGTCCCTTCAGACTCTGTGCCACCGCCAGCATGGGAGCGGCGGGACCCAGGTGCCCGCGTCCCTGGCCTGCCGCCCTGGGGGAGCCAGCAAGCAGTTGCCTCCTTGGTGCCCTATCTTCCGACGCTCGGGGTGCTTCCAGCTGCCTCACGAAGTGAGCCCCAAGGAAGCTACCAGGAGCTCCCTAAAAGCCCTGCCTTGGGGCGCCTGGGTGGCGCAGTCGGTTAAGCGTCCGACTTCAGCCAGGTCACGATCTCGCGGTCCGTGAGTTCGAGCCCCGCGTCAGGCTCTGGGCTGATGGCTCAGAGCCTGGAACCTGTTTCCGATTCTGTGTCTCCCTCTCTCTCTGCCCCTCCCCCGTTCATGCTCTGTCTCTCTCTGTCCCAAAAATAAATAAACGTTGAAAAAAAAAAAAAAAAAAAAAAAAAACGAAGCCCTGCCTTTCTCCAGAGCCTCCCTTGCTGCGGAGGGACCGGAGGAACGCGACCCCCGCCCCTCAGTTGTGCTCCTCCGCACTGCAGGGGCCCTCGCGAAGTCTTTAACTGGGAGCAGGTGTATGTGAGAATGTCACACTCCTCCAGGATGCCCCACATGGGAGGAGCGTCCTTTTGAGGGACCTGCGACCAAGACACCAAGGCCACCCCAACAGGGACACAGTGTAAAAATGGCATTAAGGATCAGGACATTTTCCCTCTCTTCAGTGAAGAGAGGAAAACCTCTAATGGACCCATTTCAGCTCCTAATTCCAAAATCATAGGTAAATCATAGGTAATGGATGCGGAGGAGGAGAAGGCTGTCCTGTGAACTGTGGGGTGTTTAGCTCCTACATGCCCGCCCCCCAACAGTGATAGCCAAAATGCCTCCAGACGTCACCAAATGTCCTTTAGGGGGGACAAAATCCTCCCAGGTGGAGAACCACTGCCTGGAAGGAAGAAAATAGATCCCATTTATGTGTCCATCCCAAGGGACTAGCTGAGGCCCTGTGCTAAAAACAGCCTTGAAGAATCTCAGGAACCACCCTGCGGTGTGATGATTTTAAAGATGAAGAAACTGCAGTGGCCACATAGATACTTCCCCAAAAAGATAAAAGAGTTGGAAACTTGAAAATTAGCCCGGATCTATCAAACCCTGAGCCTGCACTCCTAACAGGGAGGGAATTCTGGGAGCACAATGGGGGCTATACAAAGAACTCCTGAATGATGCACATAGAGACACAGGGATTGTGTTTTCTCAACCCAAACCTGGGCACATAGTGTGAGGGTCACAGGGAATATTTGATTTTGACCCTGTCTCAGGGAGTTAAAAAAAAAAAAATGCTAACTCATCTCCTTATTAGTGCACTGAGCTTAGCTAAATGACCTCCGTGGCCTTAAAGCTGCCACCACAAAATGCACAGGGCAAGCATGGACTCTTGGGGCTTCAAAACTACACATCAGAGTCCTGAATGGACTCCTCTGCAAAAGGCGCTGGTTGTTTGCTGTCCCAGAGAAACTGAGAAGGAGGTTTAGGAAGAACCTTGCCTCCACCACCACCACCAGCAGCATAAGGTGCCGCATCCCCAGCCCTGCCCACTTCTTTCTTCTCAATAGAAAACAGTTGGGAACCCCACAGTATTCAGCCCAGCCACAGACCCTTCCTTTGAAATGCTCCTCTTGGTTATTCTCTGAGCCCCTATTGCATGCCAGGCATTTTCACACTATTCATTTCTTTCATTCTGTGAGGCTACAAGGAGGATGTTTTTATTCTGTTTTACAGATGAAGAAATTGAGGATCAGGGGAATTAAGCGACTTACTATAAAGGGTCAGAGGCAGGATTTGAACCCAAAACTGCCTGGCACTAAAGCACTTTCCACTCTAAAACGCGCTGTCTCTGTGCAGGGCAAAACTGTGCCAGGCTGGACAGGCGCATGTTAGGGAAAGGCATTTTTTTTCTTCTCTCCCCAGATGCAGTGTGCCAGTCATCCTGCAACGTAATTGATAATTTCAATTTGTTCTGCTCAGACAAGATTTCCAGTATTGTCTAATTTCTTTCATCAAAATGTTCGTTCCCAAAGTGTGAACAAAGATCACAAATGCATGGCCAAACAGTGAAAATCAAGCTAATTAAAATGTGTTCCTTACAATGCAGATGGAAAAATGCCTTTTGAACAAAGGGCTGGGGGAATTAAATTTTCACTTCACCTTTGCTTTTCCTAAGACCAATTAAAAACTGTTTAATGTGCTCTCACTTGTTGATAACAGACTGGCGTAATACTCAGCCTGGGTCTGTGTAATCTAGATTTTTTTAATTAGCAAATTGTATAGAGGGGAAAAAAGAACAGGAATGGAAAGTGAGACAAAGAATATTTTAAGTGCCCTTTGATACCATCCCCACTCAGGGGTCACCTAAGGTCTTCAGAAATTTATATTCACGTTTCACACATTCTAGATGACCTTTGAGGTCATCTAGGCTAGTGGCTTTCACACCCTTCTTTGCACTAAATCTAATTTTTAAGATGAAATTTTACACTGGCATCCAAAATAAACATACACACACACACACACACACACACACGCACACTTATGCATACACATACATTGCATTTTTATAAATTTAAATTTATTTTGAATGCTCAAATTGTTAACATTTACTAAAAATCAATCAACAATTTATACTCTAAAAAGTGAGTAACACCTTGTTTACAGAAATTAATGGTATAACCACAGTGACTTTATTAGGCTACAAAGAACACTTCAATAATTTTCAAAAAGTATAGTATAAATAACTTTATTTATAATGCAATGTAACTAAAAAGTAATAATAGAACCAGAAAACTGAAAGATAAAATTCCAAAACTTCACCATCTCAAAATTTTAAAAAATCTCTGAAACAATTGGTCAAAGAGAAAACCCAAACCAAAATTGCAAAATATGTAAAGAATAATAAACACAAAAATGCCTCATATCAGTAAGCCAAACAATTCCCAAAGTCACACCGAGCTAAAAGATGCTGAAGTTCCAACCAATGAGTGAAGATGTCTCATTGAACCGAACCTGGAAGGGCCAGACCTTATGAGGAGGACTAAATTAGCCAAAAAACTAAGGCTACAGTAAACCTGCCTGAACAAAAATATTGACGTCAGCTGTCTAACAAGGTAGCCACTAGCCACACGTGGCTCCATACACTTGAAATATGGCTAATCCCACCTGACAGGTGTTGTAAGAATAAAATATACACCACATGTTGAAGACTTTATATGAAAAAAATAATGTAAATGTAATTGCTTTTATATATTGATTTCATGTTGAAATAATACAATGGCTATAGTAGATTAAATAAAATATATTACTAAAAATAATTTCACATCTTTTTTTTACTTTTTGTAATGAGGTTACTAGGATATTTTAAATTAAATGTGGCTTGCATTTGTGGCTAACATGATATTCCTATGGAACAATGATATTATAAACAGCTAATGAAACAAAAGAGACATTCCAAGAAAAGAACAAATACTTACAGGAATTTTATTTATGATAATGGTGGCATTTAATATCAGTAGGTAAAGACATATTGTTCAATTATTGTTACTGCGATCATAGGTTAGCCATCTTGAAAAAAAAAGAAAGTTCGATGCCTACATCCATACTTTATTATAATATAAATTCCAGGTGGATCAAAAATTAAAATTTTTGGATTTTAATCAATAAGGAAATCATTAAATGATAGAACAGAGAATATTAGGGGCACCTGGGTGGCTCAGTCGGCTGAGCATCTGACTTCAGCTCAGGTCATGATCTCATGATCCATGACATCGAGCCACACATCAGGCTCTGTGCTGACAGCTCAGAGCCTGAAGCCTGCTTTGGATTCTGTATCTCACTCTCTCTCTGCCCCTCCCCCCCCCTCAAGAATGAATAAAACATTAAAAATTTAAAAAAAAAGAATAGAGAATTTTAAAACCTAAACTGGAATTTTAATCTTATGACATAAATCCTAGAATCTGTAAAGAAAAAGGTTGATAAACTTTTTTGATAAAAATAAAGTCCTGCAAGGCAAGTAACCCTGTAGCCATAGGTAAATGACAGATTTCAACAGATTTGTCTTTAAAACTAGGTAAGCCGGTTCCAAAATTTTAAATGTTAAGCGCCAAGAATGAGCAAGATACTCTTAGCAGGTAAGAGAACTTGCTCTACCAGATATCAAGACTTATTATAAACCTATAGTTTATAAGGCAGTATGGTATTGACATGGGGATAGACAAAGGAAAAGATGATACAGAAGACATAGCACGGAAATAAATCCACATGTATATGGACAGGATTTATGATAGAGATGAAACTGTGGCAGTGCATAAGAGATGGTATTTTCCGTTGGTGTAGCAGTTGACTGACTCTCTATGGACTGAAGGTGAGGGAATGCCCTGATTAGTAGCATCTGTCGATATCCAGAGCACAAATACTCCCAGTATGGCTTATTTTGAGCTACCCACATGTTAAAAATCTTCTCACAAAACTCCTGAAATTTTAAGAATCAACTCTTGTGAGTTCCAGGACACCAGTCAATAAATGCTATTAGAGACAATAAAGTATCCATTTGGATAAAATTCATTAAGAAAGAAGACAGACAACCCATTTTAAAAAATGAGCCAGAGAGATAAACAGGCACTTCACAAAAGAGGAATCCAGATGGACAATAAACAATGAAAAGCTCTCCAACCTCCTTAGTAGTTGGGGAAATGCAAACTAAAATCACAATTAAATACAACTGCACACCTAACAGATTGACTAACATTCAGAGATGACCAATACCATCTGTCCATAAAGCTGTGAAGTAATGGTGATTTGTACATTGTGGATGAGGGAGTATGTTGGTGCAACCACTTAGGAAAAAAGTTGGGCAAGGCCTACTAAAGTTAAATACATACATATCTTGTGACCCAGGAATGCCTATATCCTACAGCTCATGTCACCAAAATGCATATACAAGAATGTGTATAGCAACATTGTCAGTAATTACCCCAACCTAAAAAACACCTAAATATCTATCTGTAGAAGAATAGAGAGTAAAATGAAACATATTCATATTCTACATAGCCACAAAAATAGATACATCACTGCTACTAATGTGTTTGAATCTAACAACTATAATGATGCATAAAAGAAACAAGGCACAAAAGAATAAATATGTCCACTTATATAACTTAAACATAGACAAAAGAATAATATCGGGGGAATAGTATATATTATATAGGGATATGTATAATAAAGCAATTAATTAGTTAAGCAAAAATGTCATTTCCATGAATGGATAGAAGTCACCTCATGTGAGGTGGGGAGGTGCATGACCTGGAAAGGACCTATCTAACACAGGTGAGAACTTCTGAGTGCTGACAATGTCTATTTCTTAACCTGGGTAGGAATTACATGATAGTAATTGCATCATGCTTTGCTTTATGATTTTTATTATGCAGTTATTTATATCTTATATACTCTGTGAATGCTATATTTCATAATATTGCAAAATAAATTTTGTTAAAAAGTAAGAATACCAACACAGCTAATTGGATAAGTTCAGTTAACCTTGCTTTTAATCCTGTGGTATGAAAGTGTTGCAGCCAGAACACTCTCAAGTGATAACAACAGTAACAACTTCCATGATTAAACACCTACTATGACCAGACACCATGCTTATTCAATGATCAAAATAGTCCTGCAAGTTGAGGGTCATTATTTCTATGTACATGTCTGGTACATGTACAAATAATCCATCAAGTGGCTTCTCTCCAGTCTACACAGGACTTGGTCTATATCCATAGCTTGCAGGCCTACAGCCTGAATGTCCACATTTCTTTTAGCATTCAATATCTAGATGAGTATAGGAGCAATGGCAAGTTGGACCCTCAGGAGCCATTCTCATGTAACCTGGAGACTTTCTCCTTCCTTCACCCCTGGAATGCCAACAGGCAAACAGGATCCAGCTTCCTGGACCACAGGAACAAGGCTGAGGGAGGTTCTATGAAACATGGTATGTCTTCATGGAGGCTTCCAGCTTCACAAATTTGGAGGGTTAAGGTCCTGCCCATGGAACTTATGGAATGTTGTGCCACATTGATACTTAGGTGAGCCCTTGCCAGGAGGCTCTGGATTTCTGAGAAATTATGTTCTCTCTCTTAGAAATGTTTTATGTGTTAGGTTCTGTGACAGTACTCACAATACTGACTCTATCTTTGGCCCTCCGTCTTGTTCATGTCCTTCTTTGGGGCTATGTGTTTGCAGCTCCTTGAAGATTAATATACATACCTTAGAAATGCCTACCAAGGCCAGAATGCAAAGAGTCTGGCTTTGGCCCTCTGTAAATTTGTTAAAGATAACATAGTATCTCCCCTTCCTGATGCACAGATGGCACCACAAGATCAAACTAAAGGGTAGCTTCCAGTTTGGTGCATGCAAGCCCTTTGAGGTGTGCACAAATCCTTTGATCTCACTACACTGCCCTTCTGTGTATCCCTTCACTCTATAAATTTCACAAAGTCCAGACCTTGTGAAAAATAGCTTCCTAGGTGCCTGGATGGTCACCCACCCAATCCCCCCTGTCAGTAAGTTACCCTAAATAAAACTTTGTGTAGGGACACCTTGGTGGCTCGGTCGGTTAAGTTTCCAATCCTTGATTTCAGCTCAGGTCATGATCTCACAATTCGTGAGTTTGAGCCCTGCATAAGGCTCTGTGCTGACAATGTGGAGTCTGCTTGGGATTTTCTTTCCCTCTCCCCCTGCCCCTCCCTAGTTTGCTCACTCTTCCTCTCTCCTCTCTCAAAAAATAAACATAAAAATTGAAAAAAAAAAACTTTGTGTAAACCGTACAGAGTCACCTGCTCCATTTTCTGACCTCAAAGTGCCTCTCAATTTGAGGACTACTTACTTTACTGCCCCTCCCTCCCCTTTTACCAGGTTCCCTCTCTATTCCCATCTAGAAAAAGTGATGAAGAATAGAAAAATTGTCTCATTGGTTTGGGTAAGCTGATGAGTTATGGTTTTAGTTCAGCACATATCTTTTTTCTTCCTTTAACATGGATATCTTGAGCTCATTAAAATGGGCTCCTCCCCTGTAAGGGAGTCTCCCTGTTATTTGTTAGGCTTTTCATCCCTGGGAGGTCAGAGAGAGTGGCCATTCAGGCCCAGGCCGTCCAGGGGGAGACAAGTGCCTGGGTAGTCACCCCTGTTTCTCCCTGTTTGTTTTTGCACAGCTGCCGCCGGCTGGCACACACCAGAGGACACCTACCTCCTGGGCTGCTCCTAGCTGTGTCCTCTTCACAGGGCACGCCCAGAGCCCAGGGAAACAGCAGTGCCACAGCTTCCCGTGCTTCTCCCATATCAAAGCCCTTACGAAGAAACCAATACCTCCAGGCCTTGATATTTTTTTATTTTAAAATCCTCCAAACAAAGATCAAACTATCTTTTCTTGACTGGCACTATTTTTCCAGCCCACTGAAGCAGAAACCTTGCATGTCCCCAGCCCAGTGGTTGTTCAGGGATATAGTGCTTCTCAGCCTTGATGAAAATTTCAGTGATGTCTTTTAATAAAGTAGTCTATGATCCACCACCTCTTGCTAGGTAAACCTATACAAATCGATTCGGGATTGACATTCTATTCATGGACTCCTCTGAGCATGCTATAGCATGGTGAGTACAACAATAGACTTAGAAGCCAGAACCCTTAGGTTTACATCTGGGCCCTTCCATGCAGCTTCTTGATGCCTTAGTTTCCTCATCTGTAAAATGCAAATAATAATAGAACTTATCTCCTGGGTTTGCTGTGAGGATTAATGGAGTTTACATAAAGAGTGTCTGGCATATAATATGAACCCGTATATATAATCAGCACTTGTCAAAGGAGCAGTATAATTCAGTGCATAAAAGTGCAGACCTTGCAGCCTAACTGCCTGGGTTTGCATCTGCTACTCCCTAGTTGCATAACCTTGGCACTTTTCTTACCTCTGTGTCTCAGGTTCCTCATCTGTCGACTTGAGGATAAGTAACAGCACCCACCCGAAAGTGTTGTTTGCAGGACCAAATGGTGAAACATAGGTAAAGCACTTAGAACAAAGCACTTAGACACAGGAAAGTGGTAGGTGAGAGTTAGCTATCATTAATGCCATGTCCACGGTCCATTAGTGGTTGCTGCTCATATTGTTGTACCTAGGGTCCACAAGCGTCCTGAGGCACATTCTAAATACTCCAGGTGTCATTATAGGTGAGCTAGAATTATTTGCGTGCTAAGTACATCTTACTGAATTCCACTCGAACTAAATCAACAGATCACGAGTTCAGCATATCCTTTCTGGAAAGCACTGTGGAGAATTTTAGGCAGGACGACAGTCACTTCTCTAAAGGGGTTTATCTGGAAGTCAAGCCACAAGCATGTAAATTGTTAGCTATCTAAGACAGCAGTTGCCAGTTTAATGGTGGTGGCAGGAAATGCTACAGATACTTAAATGAGGCATCTGTCCCCACCAGAGACACAAGATTCCTAGTCTCTGAAAATTGGAACACATGTATGACACATAGGGCATCTTTGTAACAGCCAGATATTTCATCCGGCAGAACTCCCTATTTTGAAACAGATCACACAACCCACAGAACTTACAGAAAAACAGGGACTCTACATTGTCCAACTTTATCTTCAGTAAGTATGAGCTTCATGTGGTTTGCAGAGCGGTGGCAATTGAGTGGCAACAGATCGCATCAACACGAATTTTTGTAGCCTTACAATGCTTTTTCTAAGTTCAAAATGAACCAGCCACTCTAAGAGTGATTGCAAGCACTGGGGCATCCGTGTGTACTGGTGGAATTAGCCAGCCTACTGGACAGGCTTCAGGACAGGCAGTACTGTCCTGGTGACTTCCTTCTATGTGTAGGCTTCACTGTAAAACCTTTTGGTGCATTAAAAAAACAACCAACCAACCAACCAAAGGAAAAACACACCAATTTCCTGAACTGACATCAGCTACTCAAAGCCATAGTTGCTCACTTTCAAAAATGCAGACAGCCATTGTCCTACGAGTGACTATGCTTAGCAATGGCCACCCCCGTGCTCCCCGCTGTCAGACCCTCATTGTCTCTGCCCTTAGCGCTCACACCTCATGAGGAAAGTGATGGTTGGAATCAAATGTACAGAAAGGAAAAAAGGGCTGGCGTAAGATAGCTGCCTCAAGCATTTTGGCTGAACTAACTTGCCTGCTGGTTGATGTCTACCTTCCTCCCTCAGCTTACATTATGGGTGAAATGTGCATTTGTGGGCCTGTCCAGCACTGTTATTCTTGGGATGTGGTTTGTTCTGAGCTTCCAACTTTTGAACTCAACCCATTTTGAGTTGGGAACAAAAGGAAAGACTTTATTATTTATAATATTGTCCCTGTTCTTACAACCATCTTCTCTCCACTGGGGAACATCTGCCGTTTGACAAATATGAGGAAGAACAAACTCTGTCATGATTCCTTTCAACAGCTGCCTTACAGCAATAAACAGATTTCCCACTGTTGCAAAGGGAAAGTCAAAGTGAATGGAGGACAGAGGACACTAATCTGAAACTCAAATAGCAGCTCTTCCCCATCTCTGTCTCAGAAAAAACAAATTATGTTTTATGAGAATTACGTCCTTGTCTCTCACTTTTCAAGCAGACTGGATGGAGACCCTTTAGAAGGAGACACCAGAGTTTTGAATGGAAGCAACTAGTGGACTGGGATCCATGACTATGAAAATTGCATTTGCTCTAGATCCAGCATTCTCTGGTAGATGGAATAAATACTATGTGTTACATGTTCTGAAGGAATCGACACTAGAATTGGACACTTCTTTGAGCAGGTGGGCAGTAAGCCCAGAGTCAATCTCGATGTACTCTGACAGTTTGATACTCAGTGCTGTCACCAGTGTATCCCATCATGGGCCACCTCAATATCACCAGCTCTAGCATGCTAGAACATGTGGGTTTGTGCCACTTGAGGGTAGGCAAGAAACCCATCTGGTCTGATTTGCCGTCATTGCTTGCTTGAGCAGACAGGCACTTGTGTTTCATGTACTGAGGAGGAATCAAATGCAAAGCCTTGACAAGTTAGGAAGTTTAAAAAAATACATGAGGTGCAATTGCTTCTCCCTGTCAGTCTTGCAGGCCTTCTGGGGATGATGAACCTACACAGATGAAACCCTGGAGGATAGTCAGCAACCAGTAAGTGAATTGCCCCCCAAAAAGGAAAAGAACAAACACTTCAGTATGACATTCAAGACCTGTTCCAATCTTCCCTCACCCAATTTTTGAACCTTACATATACCGTGTGTGGCAGCTTTTATTTTCCAGAAGTACCCATCAACCACTCCAACATATATATATATGTGTGTGTGTGTCTAATATGAATATATATATATATATAATGTGAATATATATATATAATGTGAATATATATATATGTGTGTGTATATATATATACATAATGTGAATGTCACTTTACTCCCTGAGAGGTGGGGTCTAGGTTTCCTTTTCATGAATCTGAGTAGAAACCTGTAATTGCTTTGACCAATAAAGTATGGCATAGTGATACTACATTACTTCCAAGGCTTGGTCAGCCAGAGGCTACAGTTTCTTCCTGGCTCATTCTCCTTAGGATACACATCTTGGAAGCCCTGATCTAGGATGAAGAAATGCAGTCACTCCATGGCTGCCACTCTGGAAGACCTCACAAAGAGACCTCATAGAATTAGAGAGGTGTCCACAGAATTCCAGCTACTTCAAACCCCACATATTTGAGTCATCCCTGCCCAACAGCCAGTTAAGTGAGGGATCCTTCAAATGATTACAGTCCCCTTCAAGCCATTCTGGTTGATGCCAAGTACAGCAGAGATGAGCTGACCTTACTGAGTCCTGTTTGAATTCTACACTCATGATCAAAATAAATATGTTGATGTTTTAAGGTATTAAGATTTACAGTGGTTTGTTATGTAGCCATAATAACTAGAATACCTCACTTCCCAACACTGTACTCTAGCAAGAATGGATTGCTGACTGAACCCCAAACCCAGTAAGTGCTTAACAATGAGGTCTGCCCACAGCACACAGCAGTTGTAACAGATAGAGCTGAGGAAGGAAGGGGAAAGAAATCATCTATATTTATTTCAGGTGTATTCAGTCCAGGAAGACTTCCCAGAGACACTATAAGTTATGGTTGGCATTGAAGACTGAAGGAGAAAGAGCTGAGGGAACTCACATTACAGATGATGCTAGATGCTCGTGTACTTGTATGTATTCCCATTTCCAATTCCCCTTTTCAATAACTTTCTAGGTTCTACAATATTATCCCCCTGCAGGGCACATGAATGATTGACGTAGGGCTAGATATTGGTTAAATGAATTTTCCTGACTCGTCCAGCTTTCCTTTCTATGAAACCATTACAACAAAGTACTTTAAGTTCTACCTCTAAAAGGACTTACTTTTTATCTTACAGATGTTGGGAGGTTTTATTTGGAGGATCCTGCTAGCTATAATTGTCTGTGAAATGGTTTTGGACAAACAAAGCAAGGAACTCATGGGGAGTGCCCACCTTGGGCTGTGTAAAGTTAGTTTCTCTTCATTACTCAGGAGCGACACCCCACTGCTTGATGACAAGGCTATTTTCTGGCCATCGGAAGGGCCAGCTGTCAAAAAGACTGAATTTCTTCAGCAGCCTCAGCTCAGCATGTGAACATCTCTTTCTCCAGTCCTTCATCTTTATTCTTACTTTATTCTACTTACTTTTCAACTGTTCCCTAGTAGAAAAGTCCCTAATTGGTAATTTTCTTCAAAGAGTCATTGATAACTAAGACAGGAATGTCTTGGCATTGTCATGAATGTGTCAACAGAGGTGTCCTGGGGTAGAAGAAAAAACACAGGTTTGGAGCAAGATGATTCTGGATTTGATATGCAGCTCTACTATCTTATTCTGGGTTCATAAGCACTGTCATCCTCAATTTCATCATATATAAAATAGGAGTAAAACCTACTTCAGACAAATGATGTAAGAATTCAATAAAATATGTAATACATAATAACAGGCACAAAACCTAACATCTATTAACCAATAGTTCTTTTGCTACCTAAAAAGCGAAAAATACTTCCTAAGAACTGGGTGGCAACTAGGGTCATACTCAGAGAAACTTGAAACATGTCAGACATGGTACCTGGCATACCTAACATCCCATTATAATTGAGGTGTTTAAGAAAGTAGTTGTAGTGATTCTGTATGCATGGATGAGTGGTCATTGGATAAACAGGGTGGGAATCAGACTCATTCCTTAACCTGGCCAAAGATCCACGAGGCCCTGTCCATTGGAGGAAAATAATGAGTGAAATCAAAGTTATTACTTCCTTCAGAATCTGAACCAGATCTCTGAAGGAGGGAATAAGCCAAGACAGGGAAGAAGTAGGGATGCCAAATGACAGAGACCATGGGAGTCACAAGAGAAAGATGACTCCACTCTGGAAGAGAGAAGCCATGGATGGTTTCTTGCCTGTCTTTCCAGATCCAGTAGCATCATTGCATCCTAGCACTAAGCCCCTTTTTGCCTGAGTTGACTTGAATAAGTCTGTTTCTTGGAACCAAGCAATCTTTCACATATATTTGATAGCATACATTAATGCAAGGGAATAAAGTTTGCTCTTCTTTTTGAGAGAAATGGGTCTGCATTTCAGACTAGGCAGTCACAATTTGTAGAGTAAAAAGAATTTTTACATGAGTAAAAAGACCTGGGACCTCCTACAATACCACCCTTAGAAAAAACACACATGAATAGAGCAAGAGTATGATTCATGTGGTACAGAAGATTGGGCAGTGGATGCTTATCAAGTTTTGTTGTGGCCCAGCACATGAACCTCCTTTCTAATTCTTTGATTCCCACACAGTGTGAATCTTGGTGGTAGGCAGGGCACAGCCAGTTATAACAGAAAGATTACCTTTCTTCCCATGTCCTGGCATTGAGGGTGGGGGCACATGGCCTCAGCCCAGACAATTGAGGGCTCACAGAAGGATTCTAAATCTCCAATGAGCAGATACATAAAGCCATACCATTGCATTAGATGTGCAGTGGCAGTCATATATAACAGAAGTGATAACTGGATTGAATGCCACAAGGGAGGTTACAGTGGGAGCTGTGTTCAGGAGCAGTGTGTGTATAGTGGGACGGTGGGTTGAGGATCGGGAGGGTATTCAATTGCACAATTTCTCATCAGTATTATTTCTGCTATCCTTCTTCCCTTGAAGGATGGCTACCAGCCATCCTTCTCATAAATTCCTTTTATGCCTACATTACCCACGGTTGGTTTCTATTGTTTGCAACCAAGATCTTTTGGCTGGTACTTATTGCAAGGAAAACAAACAGTCTGGATAGGAATTACAGAAGGCATGAGGGGAGGGGAGATTTTAGCTGGGTTTGTGCTCTAAAGTTTTAGACCTAATAAATGAAAATGACGGACTGGCTGATTATTAAGGCCTGGCCTACCATGCAGGAGGGATCAATCAGAGAAGCACCATGGGAAAGTCTATCCCAAACCCACCATAGTGGATGCTGTGATGTGCAACCCAGGTGTCTTCCAGACCCAAGGCACTCATTTCCCCAGAAATGAGAGCTACAGAGAATGTTCACTGTCGGTGGATGGATCACAGCTGAGTCCTCTCAGGGCTTCACCTCAGCCAAAGGCAAAGGCATGGCGATGCCTCCTCCCCAGGGACAGTTCGCATCCAATAATCAGTCCTTGAACAACTCTAAAGGACGCCCCCACTTCAGATTCCTCTGTGGGATCAGCTGAGTGTTGGATGTCACAGCGTCATAGTTCAGCTGCTTCCCCTACCTGTTGGGCTTCCTTCTCCCTCTCATAGGTCTTGTTCCTCATACAAATATCTATTACAGTGAGTTTTCCAGGAAACCCACAATAAGACCCCTACCTACCCCATTTCAGAAACCACTTCCCCCTCTCCTTTGGCAGAGCCATGACTCTTGCCCAGCATTGAAACCAGTGATATTATGACACCTTGCCTCTCTTTCAGACAGGTGATCTGGCCAGCTTGTTCACTGCACCTGGAGACTAAATCTAATACGTAGCTCTTCAGCATTACTCCCAGTGGTAGAAGTAGAATGTTCTGGATAACAGAAGGCTAACCCACAAAAGAACTAGACTAATTTTGTTTCAAACTTTTGGAACGCAGCTTTAACACCTATCACACACACACACATCTGTCCTGGGAAATCACACGCATTTGTATTGTAACTTTTTGGTTGCCTTGGGGATTATTACACCACTATATATATAACAAGAAATAGCCACCATCTGTTAAGTCCTATTATTTGTAGCAAGCACATTAATGGGTGCTTTAGACATATCATCTCTAATGGTTTTAATGATTCTGCAAAATTTTATTTTTATCAGTGGGGTGCTGCTAAACCAACTCTCAAAAAAAAAAATCTCTGATTTGTATCTTTTGCCAAATTCTATGGTGAAAATATTCCCACCCAGACTTATTCCAAGTCACCAACATGATGTCACAGAAACTAACACTGTGATGTTATTGAATGTAAAGTGAGAAAGAGATGCCCACAATTGGCTGGTATGAGTCAGTTCCAATACACCATTGTTATTTCCCTTTAGCAGATGATGGGTCAGAGGTTCAGAGAGTCTCCTTGGGATGCTTTCATTGACATAACATAAAACTCTGACTGCATTGCCTTTAAAAATAAGCAAAGATTAATACCTCACATAAAAAGAAATCTGTAAGCATCTCACTTCCAAGAATAGTTAACGTCCCTCCTAATATTCATCTCTGAAACCTGGAATCTTTCCATCCTTCTCTGCTGCCATCCTACAGTGCTGGTTCGGCACCCCTAATGGCCACGAAAGGCTTTTCCATGCACCTCGCACAGACATGACAATATCTGATAAGCAAAAGAAACAGAACAGTTTCTGCTTTTGTATCTTTTTATGTATTTTTTATCAGAAAAAAAAAATCAGATTTTAATCTGATTAAATCAGGTTTTAATATCTGTGTATTTCACCAGGCTCAGAACACACATACTGGTTCATAAACAGAAAAGTTAGAATTTTCTTTCCTTGCACAAGAAGGAAAAGTTTTATCTTTTGCACAATTATTTCCACCAACGTCCCCTGACCTTTTGGCAGCATCTTAAATGCCCCCTGGGTCTCACAGACAGGGAGACTGGTGTGAGGGAGGCAAGAGGGCCCGGTGCTTGTCCTCTTTCTAATAACTGACCAGTCATGTGACTTCTCTCATTTGTAGAAGGAAAAGATTGGATCAGCTGAGGTAAAAATTTTCCAACTTCATATTTCTATGATCAGACTCATCCTGGGATCTTGTAAAGATAAGCCCAAGTCGAGGAAAATGAAATACTGGATGCAATGCACCAAGCCCAGTGCCAGAATCGCATCCAATCCTCCTCTTCTTTCTCTTCCTACCCACACTAACCCTCTACCACTTCTGTGAAACTTCTAAAAAAATTCAAAAACTAAACGAGAGTATATCAAAACATTGAAATAAACTGGAAGTATTTAAAAGCCATTATTAAGGGGAAAACCGTGCTTTGAGAAGCAACGGGAAAGCTGGTGGAGAAAGCCTCAGGGTCGTCATTGACACTTTTCACTCCCCTGCCTTTGTTTATCTGCCGGTCATAACTGTTAATAAGGAAGCTCCAAAGCGTTCATTTGCTTTACTTTGCTGCTAATGATGGAAATAAATGGCTCCGATTTAATGCGGCAGGATCGCAGGGCGCCACCGGGCAAGTTTGAGGTTCCTGGCACTTGCGGAGTCCCGCAAAGCTGTCTGAGCAATCTGTCTTGTCAGCAAATTCTACCTTGTCCCATTTTTCAGGGTGGCCCGCCTGCTCATCCATCCCTGACTCTCTGGTGGGCCTCATCCCTGGCAGCTGAAACACTGACAACTCAATGTAAAAAGTCACTTTTCAAGACAAGGTCTTCTGGGATTGAGACAGTGTTTGAAAGTAGAAAGAACAAGGCATGGCCACCCAGTGGCTTTGGGCTTAGAAAACAATTACCAGGCACTCCTACAAACTATTGTTAATACTCTCAGCCATAAAAGAAGATGTTGTGTCCATTTCATGGGTGTGGCAGGCCAGGGACATTCAATGCTTTCCCCAGGGCCCACTGCTAACTCCGGATTTGAATCATAGCTTCTTTGCACACAGTAAAGCCTCTGAGCTTAATCTTGGAATGGGACCTTGAGAGAAAAGGTGAGCTAGAGAGAGATTTGGGAGACACCAGCCAAGAGTCAGTTGGTGGACTCCAGAATACATGAGCTATCTCAGGGAGAAAATCCAGAGAGAAAAGCCCAAAGAATAAAGAGGGGGATTTATCAGTCAAGGGAAGAAGGATCCAGACAGCCCAGAATAGCCAGAAGAGAGGTGAGAAGGGCAAGAAGAGAAGCTATACTCACCCTACTTCTCATTTTTTTTCCAATGGCATTTAAAAACTGACAGGATAATTTATCCACCATTCATCAAGCAGTTTTGGCTAAGTGCTTGTGTCATAAATTCACAAAACGAACTTCCTCTGGGGCCAGGGTGGATAACTATAACCAAATGCTGTGGCTGTCAACAGGGAGAGGTGGAGACTACAGAGAACACATATCTGTCAGAAAGGGGCAGCCAGCACTCAGGTCCAGCTGACTATGGCCAATTTTTTTTTTTTTTTGAGGAGGAGGAGCTGAATTCTCAGTTTTTCATGTTCTGCCAACAAAATAGTTCAGCAGCTTGGAAGCAGCCTACAGACACAAGTTTGATGAATTGGCCCTAAAGAGTGAGAGCATTTCTACCTTCAAGAAATTTAAGCATCAGCCCCAACATTTCCCAGGCTCTGGGGAGTCCTAGAGCCCAAAACTAAATGCTAATTTTTTACATATACTTTTTAAATTATGGGGAAAAATTCATGTGTTATTTCCATGATGTGATCTGATTAGGCAAAGCAGAACCCTGTGGTAGAAGTAATTAGTGTTAAATCATGACTATACCAGAGAAAAATGGCACTAATAAGAAGTACATGTTATGATGAAGGTCAAAGGTAACATTCTAATTGCTTGTTGATGCCAAAGGCTGGAAACAGGGCATTTTGAATGACTTAGTGAACAAGGAATTTGATAGAAGGATAAAACATGGGTGACAGTCAATGAGAAGCACACTCCAGACAGCAAGGGCCTTTCATTTTTCCCTCTCAACTTTCTCCCTTAATGAGTACATGTTGGGGTTGAATAACAGCTTACTACTTTTTGAACCATCCAAACCATTTTTTAAAAGAAGAAAAAAGAAAAACTCATCTAAAGACAGTCACTACTTAATAAACCATAAGAGAACTGTCTTGAGGGCTATCCGAGGGAACTTTCATTTGCTATCCAGTATGTTTATGAGAGACTTTGACCTGCATCAGTCAATGGGTGCAAGCAAAATAAATGTAAGGTTAATATTCTGGATTCCTCTGCATGTGTATGTGTGTGTGTGTGTATGTGTGTGCATGCGCGTGCATGCATGCGTATGTGTGCATGCATATGTGTGCATGTGTGTATGCATATATGTGTATGCGTGTGTATGTGCCTGTGTGTGTGTGTATAGATCCACTGCACTGCATTAGCTACATCATTGGTTTGCAGAGACTAACAGCTCCATTTCCTGGACTGGAATGGGTAATCTGTGTTAAGCTCTTCCTGATTTATGGTTTCTACCTACATGCCTCCAGAGTTAGGATCCCTGGGCCAGCTGAGCTCCCCTGAGGTCTCAGTCTTCTAATTCCATCCTCTAGGATTTGACATTAAGGCACCCTTGTTGTTAGTTTAACTCTTAGCCCTTACCTTTGCCTCAGTTCCCACACTTTGTGCCTTGAGTCCTCTTCCACCCTTCCACTCTGTCTCGTTGGATCTGGAATCCTGTCTTACTTTTGGAAGCAGCACCCTCCCCCTTCCAAACTGCAATTCATTATATGGACAAGACTGGTGACAGACTTTTCTGGTATTTTATGTCTGCCTGGACTTTCCAGTATTGCCTCCTTTGGCATCTTGGGGCAATTGTCTGCCTGCCTGGTGGGATGCCCACCTCCTCCTGGCACATCCTTCCCACAGCTCCACAATCTCACTGCAGGAGCTGTACTACTGCATTGCCTTTGATGTTTGCCTACAGGACGGTTTTGCATCCCAGCCTTACACCAGCCCTTGCAGCTAGACCTGTCTCCCTAGCTCCCACCTACCTTAAGGACAAGTTTAGGTTCTGTATCTGCCCCTTTCTGATTACTATGGCCCAATGCAGTTAACCAGACCATAACTGGTTCTGATTCAAGATGGTACCACGGAAAACTGATACCATGAGAACCATGAGATCTGCTTGCCTCCTTCTGTTTTTCAGTTGTACTTTTCAATGAAATGTTTGATGTAGAGTAAAAAAATTCCTGTCAGACAAAGGAAATAATAGTAACCATGGTACTTTAGGATATAGATTGATTTTGACTAATACACTTTGCAAGACTTATGAAGGAAAGAACAGGTACAGTTGAATCTGAGAATGATAAAAATAACAATGTCTCCAGGAGATACTATTTATTTTTTTCAGAACACTTTCATTTAATTAATTCAACAAATATTTACCAAATTCCTAGTATTACCCTACACTTTTATCAGGCACCAGGCTAGGCATCGAGTAAACAAAGAACAATAGAAATTAAGACAAGTCTCTCTTACCAAAGAGTTTATATTGAGCCATCATTTATTACAGTGATTTTCTAACATTTTTTTCAGCAAAATATTTTTCATATAATTGTACTTGGTCAGGATAGGCATGCTTATGCTGTAGTAACAAACAACCCTGACACTTTTGTGGCTGACAACAACAAAGGCTTATTTCTCATTCATGTTTCATGCCCAACATGTGTCAGCAGAAGCTCTTCTTTATGTCCTCTTTGTTTCTTGACCCAAGCTGATGGAGCAGCCTCTGCCTGGAACACTCCTTGTCTCACAACAGAGGAAAAAGAGAACATAGATGAGAATATAGAGCCCATACCCTAGCTCTTAAAGCTTTTGCCCAGAAATAACCCGTGTCAGTTTTACTAGTATTTCATTGGCCAGAGGAGATCTCATGTCCAAGCTTGGCATCTTCAAGGCAAGGGAATAGAATCTTCTCCAGGAAAGTGCTGCAAATAATTTTTAAGGATAATGCCCACAGCACCTCCATGTAGAAAGTAAATTAACAGATTGAAGCAGCATCTGTCTTCCTGAGGGACTCAGTTGAGAAACTATCAATCAATTATCTAAACTGAAATTCACAGAAAAACCTATAAAGGAAGTAGGAAAGTGTAATTATCCTCATCTGAAAGGCCAGGAAACTCTCTGAGGCCCAGGATATTTATGTAACTTCCCAGAAGACAGACTAGGATGGAGGACAGGTGCCTCCTACTTCATAGATCTTCCCACGAGGCCTTGCTGGAGTACATGGCCCTGTGCACGTGAAGCCCTTTTCTTTTTTTTATTTTTTAATTTTTTTTAATGTGTATTTATTTTTGAGACATAGAGAGACAGAGCATGAATGGGGGAGGGTCAGAGAGAGGGAGACACAGAATCTGAAACAGGCTCCAGGTTCTGAGCTGTCAGCACAGAGCTCAACGCGGGGCTCTAACTCACGGACCCCGAAATCATTACCTGAGCCGAAGTACCGACTGAGCCACCCAGGCACCCTGTGAAGCCCTTTTCATGACAGTCATGGAATCTCTAAAACCCAAGGAAACTGTCTCTTATCTGCTCACTTGGGGCACAACTGCACTTTGTCCTCGGTGTCCAGCTGCATCCAGGCCACGCCATGCAAAATCTCTGCAGAAATCTTGGCTTGGCTTGACCTTCAGAGTGTGCTTTCAACACATTTTGAAAAGCAACAGATTGTGCCAGCTCCACCACCAAGCAATTCAGAAAATGAGACTTAAGGAAGGCCTAAAGAGAGAACAATTCAGCCTGAAGACATGGTAACAGGGGCTGGGTGACAGAGATGAGTAACAGTAGTTTTCTCTTCTGAGATGTTCATTCTTGTTCTTTGGAACAGAAACCAGGCTGCTTTCAGCAGACGGTTACTGAGTACTAACTGTGTACCAGGCAAGGTAATAAGAGACAAGAACAGAGGTGACTAAGACACAGTCCCTGCCCCAGAGATTTCAGAGGAACAGGGAAGATGGACTTGGCAACGATGCTGAGTGCCATTACTGTTTAGAGAGGTCGCACAGGATGCAGCCTCTGGGAGTGGGGAGGAGAAGAAAAGTGGGATCACCACTGAATTCAGAAGCCAGATGGCCAGCATTTATGGGGGTGAGTGAGCCACATGCTTACTGGCACCACCTTTATGTACAAACAATTACCCACGTGTAGGAAAAAGCCTGGACTCAGTCAAGGATCAGGCTGGACTTCCAGTCCTGTCATTTATTTTCCCTACAACCTTAGGCCAACCTCTAAGCCCATGAGCCTCAGTTCCTTGTTTATAAACAGGAAATAAGGAAAACTTGCTGTAACTACTTCACAAGGTGGTAGGGACAAATCCATTGTGAATGAGAAATTGCTCTGTTAAATGTGAACTTGGCCTATTTTCTTTTTTAAAAATTTTTTTTTCAACGTTTATTTATTTTTGGGACAGAGAGAGACAGAGCATGAACGGGGGAGGGGCAGAGAGAGAGGGAGACACAGAATTGGAAACAGGCTCCAGGCTCTGAGCCATCAGCCCAGAGCCTGACGCGGGGCTCGAACTCAAGGACCGCAAGATCGTGACCTGGCTGAAGTCGGACGCTTAACCGACTGCGCCACCCAGGCGCCCCTTCGCCTATTTTCATTGTCATTGCTGAACATAGTCTCAGTACACACTAGGGTAACCAAGTTATCTTGGTTTGACTGGAACTGTCCCGGTCTCAGTAGTGACAGTCCCACATCTCAGGAACTTCCTCAGGCCCAGACAAACCTGGACAATTGGTTGTCTATCACATATTCCGAGAGGAGGAGTTGTTAGGTCCCTGCTGACCATAACATTGTTTTAAAATTCCCTAAGGTATATTATTCAATACATCTTAGCACATTCACAGGATTGTGCAACCATTACCACTATCTAATTCCAGAACATTTTCATCACCCCAAAGAGAACTCGTTAGCAGTCAGTACCAATTCCACCCTACCCTCAGCTATTGTCATCCACAAAATCCACTTACTATCTCTAGATTTGTGTATTCTGGGGATTTCATATAAATGACATCAAACAGGGATGCCTGAGTGGCCCAGTCAGTTAAGCATCTGACTCTTGATTTCTGCTCAGGTCATGAGCTCACAGTTTGTGAGATCAAGCCCCATGTTGCGCTCCATGCTGACAGTGCGGATCCTCCTTGGAATGTTTCTCTCTCTCTCTCTCTCTCTCTCTCTCTCTGTCTCTCTCTCTCCCAAAATAAACAAATAAACTTAAAAAACTAAATGGCACCCAACAATATATGGTCCTTTGTGTCTGCTTCTCTCACCTAGCTTAATGATATCAGGTTCACCTATATTGTGGCATGTATCATTCATTCATTTTTGTGGATGAAAAATATTCCATTGTATGGACACCCCACATTTTGTTTATCCATTAATCAGTTGATAAACATGTAGGTTGCTTCTACTTTTTAGCTGCTATGAATAGTGCTGCTATAAACATTTCATGTACGAGTTCTTGGGTGACCATATGTTTCCATTTCTCTTAGGTGGTCATTTAGGAAAGAAACTGCTGAGTCATATGGTAACTGTGTGTTTAACTTTTTGAGGAATCACCAAACTTTGCCAAAGCAGCTGCAACATGTTATATCCCACCAACAATGTATGAACATTCCAATTTCTCTGTATCTTCACCAACATTTGTTACCGTCTTTTTTATTATAGTCATTCCAGTAAGTGGAAAATGGCAACACATTATTGTTTTGATATGCATTTCCCTGATGGCTAATGATGCTGAGCATTTTTCATGCTCTTATTTGGCTATAACACTTAAATTTCAAAACAAATGTTCCTGTCACTTTCCTGACCCTCCTTATTGAGAACATGGGAGCTCCAGCGAGTTACTCGCTCTTATATAGAGGAGGAGAAGACCTCTGTCGCGGTCGTGCTCAAGACAGAGGCTCAAATACCTGTCCATGGCTACAGAATAAAATCCAAATTCTTTCAAGGTATCCAAAACCCTCAACTATCACTGATTTACTTTTACTCCTCATCCCCTTTTTTTCCCTACATGAAGTTTCCACTCCAACAGAGCAGATCTATTTATTGTCCCCGGAACACATCACTCACGTTTCCTCCTTTCAATCAGCTGCCAATGGGAATCTCGTTCATAAACTCAAGAGTGTGAGAAATGTCACATCTTCTCACTTCCTATCAATCAACATGTTCTATCCCCAACTAGTTTCCTGTGAAATTGATGAAAAATTCTGCTTCAGTCATCCTGAGGATTCTCCCAAGTTCTAGAAGAATGTGAAGGTTTCAGGAACTTCCACATTGTCAAAACATGGAGGAGGGGAGACAGAATTTGATGATGAAGATTACCACAAAGACAGCCACTGTTCTGGTTCTCACGGCCCCTTCTGTTTTGGTGTTTCTTCCAGGCATGTCAGAGATACTGCAGTCTGCCCGTGTCTTGCCTAGGCTGCAAGCCCTGTGCCTAGAAGCTGCCATCCCTGTAAGAACCAACCCCTACACACACACACACACATGCACACACAGAGTTCTGTCACAGGACTATACTCATGGAACCTACAGACTCTCTACTTCTCTGTGAAAAACTTCTCTCTACTCACACCCCTCCCCCACATTTGGGAATGGAGAGGTTTCCTCTATGGGTCTGGGAAGTCCTTGGAGCCACTCCTGGGCATCTCTATTTCCTCCCCACCTACTGCTAGTCTCCTAGGGCTTTCTGCTTCCTGACTGCCTCTCTGAGGTAAACTGGCCTGACACACCATGCAAGCAACTACTATATGCCTTCAGAGATTGCAGCGATATGACTTTCTGTTTCCCTTTATTTGACATCACTCTTTCTAGGATTCCTTGAATGAATCTAAGACTGGAGCATCAGAGAAACAATCTGAAGTGAACATATCATGCTCTACTCAAAGTTCTTTTTCCTGGTTACCATATGTTCTAGCAGTTCCACCTCTAAGTATATATACCAAGAGAAGTAAAAACATGTCCACACAAATATTGGTAAATGAATGTTTATAGCAGCTTATTCATAATAATCAATACAGTACAAAGAACCCAATTCATGACTCCATCGACTGATGAATGGATAAACAAATTGTGCGTTCATACGATGAAACATTATTCATCCGTAAAAACGAATGAAGTGCCGATATACGCTACAACATGGGTGAACCTTGAAGATATTATGATAAATGAAAGATACTGGACAAAAAATATCACATATTGTCTGATTGCATTCATATGAGATGTTCAGAATAGGTGGATCCATAGAGACAGAAGGTAGATGAGTGTTTGCTAGGGCTGGAGGAATTGATGGCCAAAGGATACAAGGTTTCTTTCTGCGGTGATGAAAACTTTCTAAATTTCACTGTGGTGATGGTTATACAACTCTGTGATTATACTAAAAACCATTGAATTGTAGCTTTAAATGGGTGAATTGTAATGTATGTAAATTACATATGTCCCAGTAAAGCTGTTGAAAAAAAAAATCTCCCTCTCCCTTCTTCCTTAACCCATTGTCCTTAAACCCAATTTGAATGCTTGTCCTCTCTCTCCCTTAGGATAGGATCCTTCCCATGAGGCCCCTTCATTCTTTGTGAAAATGAAGCCCCACTGGACATTCCAAACATACAAACATTTCTCAGTTTTCAACAGGTACACCACTTAGGCTGCCCTCTGGGATCCCAGCTACAAGTGTTGTTACCAAACATTGTTTGAACTTTTCCCCTAGTTTGAAAAGAAGTTAGCATCTAAGAACCTTGAATTCTGCTTCTTCTTTAGCTCTGACATCACTGTTAAGTACTTTCTGTATCACAAGAAGTATCACCAATGTCAATCCACTTCCTCACCTTTGTCTTACTCTGAAGTGTGACCATGGATGTCAAATGCAGGTCTTCTCACACCCCCTGGTGTAAAAACACCAAGAGATGGTTCTACACCTTAGCCATCTAGGTACAATTATTTTTTATGATACTTCATATCTTTGTGCCACATTCACAACGCTGAGCATGAATCGCTTGCAAATGGGGGAAGGTTTGATATTATTGCACAGGAAATATGGCTGGATTCCCCAGAAGGGATTTCATTTTTCCATCATGGTGGAGAAGTTGGAAGACAGAGAAAGAGTGTAAAAGATGCCCCTTTGATCACCACTATGAAACATGCTGAGCTTACGAAGGGAGCTGAAGAAGACAGTAGCTGGAGGGAACACATATGCCAAGTACTCAGGCCAGAGAAAATGAAAGGTGTGGCATCAGAAGCCAATTTCATGAATGACTGAAGCTTTCAACCAGCACTCTTACAAGGAAATTAGAAGGGAACAAAATAGAGTGAATCAAAGCCTTTTATACAATCAATTGAAAGATTTGGTAAAGTCTGCACAATGAGACAATGCTTAGGCCAGGATGAACAACGAGGCTCCTCCCCCTCCAGCCTTCTCAGCATGGTCCTGCCCACATCACCTCACCTCTCCCCCAGGCACACAGGACCTTCAGTGGCACTAAGTCAACACTGCTAGAAATAGAGGGAGCCAGATGGCTAAGGCCACCCCCAGACTTGGGCTGGAGCAGTCCCAGAGTTTCTTTGAGGGAGAGCTACGTTCCATTCTCTGAAAGCTTTTGGTGAGAGGGGGAAGGGGAGGAAGTCTAGAGTGTTAACCAATGAAATTCCCAAACAGAAAGGGAAGTTCATCTTTACCACGCAAAATACAAGCTAGAGGTTTAGAGACCTATGGATAAACATCATGTGACTTCACAGGTACCCGACAGGCACAGAGGAACCCAGGCCGGGGAGGGGGTGCGGGCAGTGATCAACAGGGATCTGAGGCTAGAAGCACATTTGCAGCCTGGCCTGCGTCTTCCTGAAAGTCAATGCTCGGCAAAGGGTCAGAACCAGATAGGCCAGCTAAAGGCAAGGCATACTAGAACATAAAAGGTCAGGGCTTTTATATATTCCTCCAAATATATAATCCCCTGGATCTCCACTGGTGGATTTAGGGAGCCCAGAGTCTCTCCTTGAACTGCGGGAGGAAACAGATGGTAACAAGAAGCAAGCTGGGCTGACTTCCAGTGCAGCTTTCTAGTCTGATCCTTAACATATTAATAATACATTGCAACAGCCTCACATGACAGCAGCCTCACATGCAACAGACCCCATGGCTCTCAGTCCCAGGTTCTGAGGGCTGGATTAAAGATGTGCCGTTCACTTGCCTTCCACTTGACTTTATGTGACCTGTCCCCTGTAGCATATTTCCTTGCTGGAATTTAATTTCAGAAGGGTGAATTCATCATTTAATGACCTTTTTGTGCCTTATTGATGAGGGCATCGTGGGAATAGGGCATAAGGGCATTTGTGAGGTTCGCAAAGGGAACACAATGAATTTCCAGAGTTTCTGGGCTTGAGACACATATTCACCAAAGTTCTGGCAAGGGGTATAGCTCAGTGGTAGAACATTTGACTGCACAAAAGTACTGGCAACCCACACTAAGGCAGAAAAGACCAACTGAATAAACTAGACTCAGGGAGAAAGAACTACATAGTTGAATAAAGAACAGAAACAGGGCATAGGAGATTTGCAAAACCAAAGGGAAAGTGCAGGGCCAGACAAGGGGGAATGCTGCTGTGAAATGCTGGTATAAGAGCACTGGGGTCAGACCTCTGCTTTTCCCTGAAGCTCTACTGTGCCTCCTGCTGGCATGGGAACAAGTGGCAGCCCAGCCAGTCTCCCCATGATGAGCAAAGCAACTGGAGTCCTGGCTTCTGGCAGACAATGTTAACGACAATTGATGGGAGGCTCCAAACCCAGGTTTACTGAGAGGTAAGATCACAGACATCTTTAGCACGGCTACCTCAACCCATATGGGCACAGGAAGTTCAACAGGCCACCCAGGAGGTAAGGCATCTGTGGTATTCACACATGTCCTTCTTCTCACATGTAACCACCTTTTCTGAAAATTCTTTCCCAGTGCCTAATGTTTACCTTCCAATTTCCAGCACAAATGAGATGAATAGCAATGACAAAGACTCTCTTTGACTGAACTTTAGTTGGGCTCCTCTGAGCCCATTTCTCAAGCAGGCCTCGACCTTGGCTTTTGTGTCCTTCCTCGGGGAGCCTAGTTTTAGCAAGAATCCTGCTACATCAACTCCCAAACCTTGATATCTGATCACCCAAGCTCCCCATCTCTGCCCCTGATGACATTTAGTCCTTTCTTGTCCTTAACAAGAGCAATGTCAGGCCAGTTTAACAAGAACCCCTATCCTTGATGTCTCCACTTCGTGATTTTCCATCTGCTGACACCCTTGTTCTGCTCCTTGGCTATATCCCCAGCTACCTTTGCTGTATTCAGAGTTGTGCTCAGTCTCTCTCCCCTCTTGCAATAGAGTTGACTCATGTTACAACAGTCCTGCATAAAGCCTTCCTTACCATTTTAAGGAGCATCTCGTGAAGAACTTTTCTTTTACAGCAACCTCCATCACAGTCTTTTCCAAAAATGCTCTTTTTTCAAGAAAGGTAGCAAGCAACCCATAGTTCCCTCATCTTCCATTCAAATAGTCCAATGACCATCACATTTCACACAGATCTTCTTCCCCACCCTCCTGGCAAAGTCTGTCTCTTTTGCCTGAGGATCTGATGGTTTTGTTGATTAATGCAAATGGTACTAAATACCCTAAATGTTTCATTTGAAAGTTAAGTGGAAAAGCAAATTGTGCATTATGTATCTAAAATTACTTTCATTGGAATGGAATTATCAAGTCTTTCTTTAATTAATTTGGTACAGAAGTTTATTGTGAGGGGCTTCTGGGACAGAGCCACTGCTCTGATAAGAGAGTCAAACAACTGCCATTCAAGTGCTTGAAAGTCGGGGTCTTAGAGTTGGGAGGAGCACCTCCCCTGATTCTGTTACCCAGCAACTCACAAATGGGCTGGATTGCAGACAGACGTCAAAATGGAAGGCCAGTGATGGCTTGCTTGGTGCCTTCCTCAATTGTAAATGAGACTATTATGGAGATAAGTTGAAAATGAATGTTGGTGGGCTTTGTCAGCCTACTACAGGAGCCAGACATGTCAGGAAGGTAAATGGATAAATAAAATGAAAGAGACTCAGAGTGAAAGTCTCACCCTTAAGGGGGAAAAAAAAACCATACTTGGAATCTGAAAATCCATTTTCTTTCTAAAAGTGAAGGCTTTTTCACTTCCTAGCAGGGAGGAGATTAATCACTTTGACAACCCTAATCCCACATTGGTGAACCCTGCCAGCCCTTCCCAGAGCACTGCGCACAGATGTAGCACCCAGCCATGGAAGTGGGGTGGGTGTGCATGTCTCCACCAAAACTTTAGCTGGATCTACCTCTTTAAAGAGTTTGAAATTTTCAAGCTTTTCCTCAAAATATGCTTTTGGTTGTAAAGAATTTCTCAGAATACCTCCCAGGAAGATATTTTAACATACACTTTGCTTTTGTAGAAGATGGAAAACTTTTCCTCTACCTTCTTAAGTTCATGCAATGAGGGCATGCAAATTAAACTAATACTGGACAGATAAACAGGAAAGAGGGAATATGAACTTATTAATTTTACATGTATCAGGGCATCCCAGAAGGAAGTGAATACCCAACTAAGAGGTGAAATTCAGTTTATATACTGATGGGATTCATGACATGCTAACCGAAAATATGGCACCTTGGCATACTGAGTATTTAAAGCTGAAGGAATCTGAGAAAGAGCATGTACAGGAAGACTTTCTGACTTTTTCCTAAGGCAGGTCATAAAACCCTCATGTGAGAGGTGTTCCCCTTTACGGAGGAAAGGAATAGCCTCATCTCCAAGGTACCCAAGAAAAATCTAAATAAATAAGCTTTGCTATTTCCTCCAGTTTACTACATTTAGCTCATACGCTTTTTGGTCCTGACACAGTTTTTCCATGACTGTCCACCCTTCAGCAAACCTAGAAACACTCAGGTTTTAACAATTTCCTTGAGTCTTCATTTCCTTATAAAGAGTCCCATGTCACATAAAACTTATATCATCTGTCTTTTGTCATAGAGGCTCCAGCTAAGCATTTAGAAGAGTAGAGTAAAAAAAAATACTTTCTGTCCCTGCAATACCATGTTAAAAGGGAATGGGGAGGGCAGTGGGGTACTTCTGAGGGAACAAATGACTTCTTAGAAGGGGTCAAGAGACAGGATGCATGAGGCAGCACAAATGATTTTTTTAAAGGTAAAGGGGCCCTTAGGAGATTAGGTAGGAGACTTGACACTTTTCTGACAATGTCTGTCTGGGTGTGGTGTCCACTCTCTCTAAGAAAAGATCAGAGTTAGTTCCTGGGAAAGGATTTATGACAATTGAGTTCTTTGGGGACGCTCTGCTTTTAGACAGATAAGGGATTTCAGGAACTCAGATGCCTTCAGCTCAAAACAATTCTTTTGCCAAAGTGGCACATTCCAGGAGTGGCATATCCTGATCTCCTTCACTATGAAAAGATTGTTTTTCCTATTTACAAAGTTAGTATTTTCTTCATTTTGTACATTACTTCTGATTTTTTTTGAACATCAAGTTACCAAAATGTCTTCAAGTGAACTTGGACCCTAATCCTAGGAGTTGAATTAGCTGGAAAGGGAGGACTTCTCTATGTCAAATCTGTGAGAAACCTCAGAAAACACCCGGCACAGAGGTTTCCCAAAGTTTTGTCCTGGACCACTGTCTCCCAGTGAAAGCTGTCATGGACAGCCATTATGCAAACCTGATAAACCGCTCGGGGCAAAGCTGCGGTCTGGGGTGGGATCTTGGAAGGGGACCCCAAGGCTCTAACCCTGCACCATCCCCTTTCCATTTCTTTTTTTTTTTTTTTTTAATGTTTATTTATTTTTGAGAGAGAGAGAGACAAAGCGCAAACAGGGGAGGGGCAGAGAGAGAGAGAGACACACAGAATCCAAAGCAGGCTCCAGACTCTAAGCTGTAAGCAAAGAGCCTGATGCGAGGCTTAACTCTCAGACCACAAGATCATGACCTGAGCCAACGACAGAACCGACTGAGCCACCCAGGTACCCCTCCCCTTTCCATTTCTACCAGAGATCAGTTGGCAGCAGAGAATAGGTTGCAAACCATTGATCTAGCTCAGGGATTTCTAAACTCTTCTGTGAAGGATAGAGAGGAAATATCCTAGGCTATGCGAGCCGAGAAGAAAAATGGAAGATATTATGTAGATACTTACATGACCATTTAAAATATAACCATTTACCACTGTAAAAATCATTCTTAAATCAGGGTCATACAAAAACTAGGTGGAACGAAAGACAAATGCTGTAGATTTCACCTATACAAATATGCAGAAGAGTCAAAATCATTGAGAGAGAAAGTGCAGCGGTGGGCGCCAGGGGTGGGGAGCGGAGTTAATGGAAAGTTGGTGTTTAATGGGAACAGAGTTTCAATTTTACAAGATGAAGAGAGTGCTGGAGACAGTGCACAACAATATGAATCTCCTGAATACCACTCAACTGCACACTTAAAATGGCTAAGATGGTAAATGTTATGTTCTGTGTATTTTACCACAATTTTTTTGATTTTTTTAATGTTCATTTATTTTTGAGAGAGTGAGGGAGCATGAGCAGGGGATGGGCAGAGAGAGAGGGAGACACAGAACCTGAAGCAGGCTCCAGGCTCTGAGCTGTCAGCACAGAGCCAGACGTGGGGCTTGAACTCACGAGCCATGAGATCATGGCCTGAGCTGAAGTTAGACGCTTAACTGACTAAGCCACCCAGGTGCCCCTATTTTAGCACAGTTTTTAAGAGTTGACAGGAGGGGTGCCTGGGTGGCTCAGGCGGTTGAGCATCTGACTTTGGCTCAGGTCATGATCTCAGGATGTGTGATTTCGAGCCCGCATCAGGCTCACTACTGTCAGTGAGGAGCCCACCTGGGATTCATTCTCTCTCTCTCTCTCTCTCTCTCTCTCTCTCTCTCTCTCTCTCTCTCCTCTCTCTCTCCTCCCCTTCCCCCACTCGTGCTCTCTCTCAAAAAAGAAAAAAAAAAAGGAGGGGTGGTGGTTGGCAGGAAGAGAAGCCCCAGGATGTGATTATGCTAGTGGTGACACTTAGCTGTATGAGGGGCCACCTGGGTTGAGGCCAGACATGAGACCCTGAGACAATAAAGCAGCCTGGAGTCACTCCACCTTCAGCCTTCTATTGTTTAAACTTGTGAGTGAGATGCTTTGCTATTTGCAAGTGAAAGCATCCCAGCTGATAGAGCATTCAGTATATGCTCACTATTAACATTTTATATTAGCTATTCTTCTGCTCCCTCTCCCCCTTTCCCCAAAGCTTCCCATTCCTGGCCTTTTACCTGAACCTTGGACAGCTACCTTCCAAATCTGTGTGCTTTGTGATCACGTCTGAAGGCCTGACTTTTCACCTGGTGCCTGTCATGTGTAGAAAAGAGTGGTAGCTATTGCCTCCTCTCCCCCCGTCTGCAAACACTATCCCCACTTCTTTGCTAGGTAGCTCCATCCACATAGAGGTCTCTTGGACAAAATTGTGGGCACATGATTGAGGGCTAGTCAATCGATACCCTCCCCAGGACTTTGACTGACACTATTGGGGAGGAGGCTCTGTCTCCTGGGGTCTCCAGGAGCTGCTAGTGGCCCCAGTCCCCCGGGCTCCATCACTGTGGCAGGAGTCACCCTGGAGATGGCCACACTCAGCTCTCAGACAGCTCCCATGTGCCCCATCCAAAAGCTGCCCACGTGCCTCAAGGATATGGCAACTCCATGACTTTGAGCACAAATGAACAGAAGTAGGATTAATTTTTACTTGAAGCCATGAGCTAAACATAGAAGTTTCCTGGGGAGTTACCAGTCTTGAGCCAAGAATAGTGTGGGCTCAGGAAGAAAGTTCACACTCAACTGTGATTCTTTCATCAATTTCATTACTATCAGCATAGCCTTTTGCCACTGCTGTTGCTTCTATCCTTAGAGAAACGGGAGAGGGTGGACAAAGAAAATAAAAGAAGTCCCAAATTTGAAATAAAATGGGATGTATCTACTTTCCACTAAGTCTCCTCCCTGACCATCCCTTGCCATCTGAGAAAAGATGTATTAGAGGATGAAGGAGAAAGAGGAGGGGTGAGTTCAAGGCAAGATGCACTCTGACACCTGAGAACAAGAGAGGGAAGGATGGGAAGGAAGGAGCATTATACCAACAGTGGGGTTCTGAGAAAGCTTCAGCCAGGCTAGTGCAGAGCCCCAGGACAGAGACTTCCCATCAGAAAGGTCCAACACCGAGCAGTAGGACCAGCCCAGCTCTGGGCACCTGTCATGCTCAATATTGGCTGGGGGGCAGTGTGGGGGAAGACATGGTCTCAGTGAAAACCCAAAAGAGTGGCAACTGATGACCATCCACCAGCTACCTCACACAGCAGGTTCTCTGGCAGGGAGGTCTGAATGGTGCACCTCCATGCCAACTACAGCTGTGCCCCAATACTGCTGCCTCCCCTGATTCCCAAATGCTGTATCTCTGCTGCTGCCCTGTCTCCCATCTTTGACAACCATAGGCTGCCCTGCTCCCTAGTTATCTTAGTTTATTAACCATTTCAACAAATACCCATCAGCAAGGAGATATAGGCAATCCACAGATAAATTCATTCAACTGTTATCAAGAACTTACCCCCACTGTATATGGGGATACAATGATACATCAGATCTGTAGTTCAAGAGATTCAAAGTATAGGCTAGGGGTTCTCCACACTGGCTGCACATTAGAATGAGCTGGGAAGTTTTAAACAGGGGCTGGTAAACCGTGGCCTCCCTGCCAAATCCAGCCCACCACCTGTTTTTCTGTGACCCACAAGCTAAGAACGGTTTCTATATTTTTAAATGCTTTCACAAAAATTAAAAGAAAAATATTTCCTAACATGTGAAATTATATGAAATTCAAATTTCAGTGTCCATAAATAAAGTTTTATTGGAACACAGCCATATTCATTCGTTTATCTTTGGCTGCTTTCATGCTATAATGGCAGAGCTGGGTAGTTGCAATGGGGAAACCATATGGCCCACAAGCCTAGAATATTTACTTATCTGGCCCTTTACAAAAGAAATTTGCCAAGCTCTGAGCTAAGGCACTGCAATTGTCCACAGGATTTTGCTGCTGGAAGCTTCCTGGGACATTACTGAAAGCAGCTTTGGAGGTACCCCAAACCAGGTGCAGAAGCCAGACTACGTTATGGGCCCCCATGTTCCTGACCCCCTCGGGTGCCTGATAAATACTGAATCCTGCTGACCGAGAAGACAGGAAATGACAGATCTCATGTTGACAATCCTCTTTGTTGCCTGTATTTTAAGAAAAGTCCAGTCTTTTAACTAACTTGAAGTAAAAAATATTCTGAACTCCTCTGGAAGGGAATGTTTATACTACTTACTCTCCTAAATAAATACATTCTTCCCTGTTCCTAGATCTGGTCCTTCAAAGCCTAACTTCACTCCCTCTGCCAATTCCTTGAGGCACGTCTCCCTTTTCTTGTCTTTCCATCTTTGCTCCTCAGGTTCTACCTGGGATGTATAATCTGAACAGAACCTTTAACAATATGTAATGTTGACATAGCTTTAAAATCACAATCAGGGGGCACCTGGATGTCTCATTTGGTAGAGCATGCAACCCTTGATATCGAGATCGTGAGTTTGAGCCCCACATTGGGGGTAGAGTTTACTTTAAAAACATTTAAAAATAAAAATAAAATAAATCATGATCATAACTTATCACATAAACATAATAAAAGGAAGGGTCTTGTTTTATTTAAATCCAATATAGATCCAGCCCTAAGAACATGGTCGGGTTGGGAAGACAGGAAATGTATATAAATAATGAACATACATGTCATAGAGGCTTAAAATCCACCATATGGCCACCCGATACCACACACAGTGAGAGTGCACAGGCTCTCCATTCTGTACCTTTGCTGTTTTCTGAGTTCTAAAAAGGGACTTCCAGGTCGAGCCCAGAATTGTCCCCAATACTAACAGCCCTTAACTGCTCATTTCATACCATAATTGCCTGCCTTGGTGTTCTTTGTTTTTCTCAGCAAATGATTTGGAGCTCTCTCCACTGCCATCTGCATTTTCTCTTTGTGACAGTGTGCATAGCCCTCCTGATAGAGAGCTACTCTGTGTTTTTGTTTCAGTGATAGTCTTTAAAAAATTTCCTTTGCCAGTTATAATAAGAAAACCTCTCTATAACAGCAATAATCAGCCTGGAAAGTGAAAAATTTCCACAGAGTCAGAGATTCGTTTTTAAGATAGCCTTTCTCGGGGCGCCTGGGTGGCGCAGTCGGTTAAGCGTCCGACTTCAGCCAGGTCACGATCTCGCAGTCCGGGAGTTCGAGCCCCGCATCAGGCTCTGGGCTGATGGCTCAGAGCCTGGAGCCTGTTTCCGATTCTGTGTCTCCCTCTCTCTCTGCCCCTCCCCCGTTCATGCTCTGTCTCTCTCTGTCCCAAAAATAAATAAACGTTAAGATAGCCTTTCTCAAAACAGGGTGTGAGGATGAACTTCTTTTTTAAATTGTGGTAAAATATATATAACATAAAGTTTATCACCTTAACTATTTTCTTATGTTTATTTATTTATTTTGGGAGAAAGAGAGAGCACACACACAAGCAAGGGAGGGGCAGAGAGAGGGAGAGAGAAGATCCCAAGCAGGCTCCGCGGCATCAGCATGAAGTCCACTGCGGGGCTCAAACCCATGAACCCTGAGATCATGACCTGAGCTGAAATCAAGAGTTGGTCACTCAACTGGCTAAGCCACCCAGGTGCCCCTACCACTGTAACCGGTTTTACATGTACAGTTCAGTAGTGTTAAGTACATTCATTATGTTGTGCAACCAATCTCCAGAAGTCTTTACCTTGCAAAACCGAAACCCTATACTTGTTAAACAACACAATGCCCAGCCCAGCCCCTGGCAATCACCACTTTACTTTCTGTGTCTATGAATTTGATTACTCTAGGTACCCCATATAAGTGGAATCATACAGTATTTGTCCTTTTGTGATTCGTTTCTTTAACTTAGAATAACATCCTCAAGGTTCATCCACACTGTAGCATATATTAGAATTTCCTTCATTGTTCTTATTTTTTTATTATTTTTTAATGTTTATTTATTTTTTAGAGACAGAGAGCCAGCTGGGGAGGGGCAGAGAGGGAGACAGAGGATCCAAAGCAGAATCCGTGCTATCAGCACAGAGCCCAATACAGGACCTGAAGTCACACATTGTGAGATCATGACCCAAGCAGAAGTCAAACGCTCAACCCACTGAGCCACCCTGGTGCCCGTCCTTCATTTTTAAGGCTGAATAGTATTCTGTTGCATGGATATATCACAATTTTTTATCCAATCATTTGTCAGTAGATGCTTAGATTGCTTCCACCATTGGACAATTGGGAACAATGTTGCTAAGAACATGGAGGTACAAATCTCTTGGAGACCCTCCTTCCAGTTCTTTCCGGTATATACCCAGAAAGGGAGTTGCTGAATCATATGGTGAATCTATGATTAACCTTTCTGAGGAACCTCCATACCGTCTTCCATAGTGGCTATACCATTTTATATTCCCACCAACAATGCACAACTGTTCCAATTTCTCCACATGAGGAAGAATTCTTGGGGAGGCATCTGTCTTTTCTATAATTGGATGTGAGGTGTAATGTAAAAATGCATATTTTCCCGTGTGAACATGGGAATATGGAAGTGCTTAAAGAATCCATCAGCACCAAGAAGACTGGAATGCTTAGAGTCCTCAAGTACTTTAAAATCTTAATTGTTGGTGGTAAGTATAAAGATATATTAAGAAGTATTGGGATGGAAATATGAGCCCTGGAAAGGCTAACCTAAGAGGTCTCTTTAAACTCTAGCTATTCATCATGACGGCAGGCAGTTATGGGAGAAGATGGAGGTGGTGAAGGAGGTTGGAGGAGGTGAGATACAAACTGAAAGAGCCCATCAATAATCTCTTCTCTAACCACATTTGAGTCAGGGTATGGCGGGAAGTGACAAAATGTCACCATACACCATGACATCAACAAAATCCACAATATGTACATCTGGACATTTTCTGTAGCTGAGGGGGCCTTTTTCCTACAAAAAGGGGGAATTGAGTCTCTCTTACCAGAAATAATAATACAAAGTAGAAAGTGGGCAGTGGCGCAGAAGAAAAATGAATTAATAAAGGGAATTATTTGTTGAGTGCTTTCTCTGTGCCAGACACCATCCTAGTACTTTTAATATGGTTAGTTTTGCTCATCTCAAACTTCCAGGAGGACATTGATTATGCTCATCTTATGATGAGAAAAGAAAATGAAGGTACAGTGATCAAAAGTAACTTGCTCAAAGAAGACAGATCACTAGCAGGTGTCCAGGAGCACTAGCAGAGCCCAGATGTCTAACATGTCACATCACCTCCCACAAGAAGACTTGGTGGTGTTCAGAGGAGGAGGCCTTACCTCATGGTAGGGTAGTCAGGGAAGTCTTCATGGGTTGTAAACGATGACAGATTTTTAGGCTTTGGATGATTAGAAATTAGGAAAGAAAAACATTCATAATGAAGGAATAAACACAAAAATGGCAAACAATTATCTTATCTTTTTCTCTCTGGTTTCTTTTTGAATACAAGAGGGAAGTGGGACCTCTCTTCCCAGTGCCCATGACAATTCTTTGCTCATTTGGGGGAAGCAGGTGACCTATGGTCGTAGTGCCAACACAGAACAGAACTGGGATATACTAGAGATCTCATTGGAAAACAGCTTGGAAGCCTTCACCTGGACTTTCCAGTGATTTGAACTGATGCATTTGCATCTTTTGGTTAAGGTAGTTTGAGGTTTGTATGTTCTAACTCACCGATGAAAGAGCACTGAAGAACATAAGAACCACCAAAGAACAGAAAGCAACCAGTTATGATAGGAAAATTCCACTCCAAAGTCTTCAGCACAGAACACATCCTCCATCCCCTCCTGCTGGCCCCACCTAGCCTGGAATTGGTGCTTGACAAGGGAAGTTGCTTTGGGCATGACAAGGAGAAAATATAAGGAATTCCTGGGACATCCCAGCAATGGCTGAGAAGCAAACAAGCACACCCTTCTTTCCTTAGGCTTCCAGAAGCCATCCTGCTAGTGGGGCCTATTTGCCAGGCGTGTCCCCAAATCAGACAGGTTTAGAGTAGCCATACCCTGGCAAGCAACTGCAAAGTTGACGATACACATATTTAATTCGGTATTGACATTAGTTTTTACATTAATGAAAGGAAAAGGTATGCCCTCTGGGAATATTTTTAGAAACACTTAAGAGAACAAAGCACATGATGGACTTTGTTGAGAGAAAAAAAAATGAAATGGAAAACCCACAATCTTTTCAATGCTCTGGTTCTCAAAGAGCGATTCCTGGGTGACAGCATGAGCAAGATCTGGGAATTTGCTAGAGATGCAAATCCTTGGGTCTTGGCAATCTTTATTATAACAAACCCTGCAGGTGATTTGATGTCCATTTGAATGCATTTGGGAACCACAAGAAAATTTTTTGTTTGTGATTCATTCCATAAACACATCTTTGTTTTGTGATGCTCTATGTTTTAAGACAGTCTGATTCTGCATCAAACAAACATATTATTACATTTCACAGAAGGAAGTGTTAAGGCTAGTTGGGAGCAAAGGAGTCCTGCAAACGTTCCCTTTTGCAGCTCTCTCAATTTATTCCAGTACCCCTATTGCATACAACAGGCACAGCTCCAGGAATGTCAACAGCTGGGGAGGACATTTCTAAATGTCTATCTTTCTGCTCAAGTCATCAAAAGCAGGACTATCAGTCCTTCACATTTTAGGGGAAACATTCCCTCCCCCTAAAGGCAGGGACATTAAAAAGTCTATGTAGTAGTACATGAGCAAGAAAAAAGCACAGTATTTTTCCGGTAAGTTGTGGAAGAAACAGAATTGGGACGGAAGTGGAGAGGAAAGGCTACAAAAACAGGGAGGGAGTGTTCAATTTTAAAGCTGAGGAAATGTCTCTTAACTCCTTCCCTTCCGTTCAGTATCAACTCCCAACCCCTCAAAAGAAGGGACTTTGGAAGGGAATGGCAACCTACAGGAGCCTAAAGATGAACAAGTTAAAAACAAAGGTGGGGTCCAACTTAGGGTTTTAGAATCTCTGAGGGAAGGAAACCAAACCAGATTCCCCGAAGCAAGATCGTGGCTCTCTCTGACAGGCAGCACTGGCTTTCGGGCTTTCCTGCCATCTCTCAGAGCACCCCCACCCCACTCTCCTGTATCTGTCATCTTTGATTTTCTTTCTGGATGGAGCAAAAAAGAGGCTCTCTCATTCTCATTCTGCTCATTGCCTCCCTAGGAGCAATGCCAAGGTTTTGCTATGGAGACTAAAAAGTAAATCTTCTCCTTTCTCTACTAATGTGTGGAAAACTGAGGTAAAGGTAGATCACTAACTGTTTTGGCAGGTCGGTACCCACCTTACAGATGTGTGACTCGGCACACAAATCAGTGGAAATCTAATAGAAATAAAAGACAATGCATTCAAAATGGTTTTCCGATAAACAGCCCAAGTTTAAGGATAAAAGAGGTACATCTGATTGACCACCAAATTCCAGTCAGTTCCCCTCACTCCATGCCACCATCTGAATACCCTGTGGGCTGCCTACAAAATGGCATCAATCAGCCAAGGTCAGTCAGTGCCAGACATACATCCCTTAGCTGGGCTGAGCAGGCTGGCCCCATCTTACCTTCAGATGAAGGTAAGGTGATTCAAACAGCCCCATTCCTGGAGGAGGAGTTGGCACCCTTGCCCCATACCGTTAGCCCCACCAAGGTGGTACCATGGGAAGAGGACAAGCACTCCTCTTCCTTCTAAATCAAAGCTGAACAGCACCCACACTCACAGACTGTCACCTCCTCTGATGGAAGTAACCAAGCTTTTCACCTCTCAAAGCTTTTCTGAGCTTTTAACTATGCACATATGGACAGAAATTGGCAATTTCTACCTTCACAGTCTTGATGCTGGGTTCCCTCCCCAAATGAGTGTGGCTGTGACCTTCTCTGTGCCTCCAACTTCCTGTCAAAATGGCTGTCTCCCACTAGGGAATGAGCAGAGCTCCCTAAAGTGTTCCCGGATGTTTTGTGCCTTGGCAGAAGGGATCAAGTATAAAGTGTTGGCTTCTAAAAAGAGGCTGGGCTGGAGTTCATGGGCATGGCCATATCCCAACTCCACCAAGGCTTTGGTGCTATTGTGACAGGGCAATGGCTGTTTTTCCTCACAAGACCTCCTTGCCCAGTGGTGAGATCCTGGTCCCTCTGGCTTCTTCCAGTTCCTGCCACATCTCAGCACCTGGAACAGACCTCCACAGTGGCCCTCTCTGCCTTATCTTTAAGGATGCAAGACACACTGACTCAGAGTATAAGCCAAATTTTTTAGAAAGGGAAAGACAAATTTTAAAAGGGAGGGAGAATGAACCCATGGATTTTTTTCATCCTTTGCTGCCACTGAACTGCACAAAAATAAAGGTGATCAATTTCCAGACCTCCTGGATATGATCACAACTTGCCTTCTGCCTGGAAACTCTGCATCCAGAGTGTTATTGAAAAAAGAGAGAGAAAAAAGGATACCAAAACCCAGGCTGTTTACTCTGCAATTGTCCCTGGAGAAGGGGGCTGTCTCCAGATGGCTCTGGGCAGGCAGTGATGGGGTGGAAGGTGCAACTGCCCCAAGCAGATTCTCGCCTGAGCTGGCGACAAGAGCCACTCAGCATCCTATCGCAATGTCATCAATCATGAATGTGGAAAAACTTTCAGTGCTAGAGTTTATTATCAACTCTTAATGAAAATATATGGGTTTCACAAAATAGTCTGAAAAGTGCACAGTGTCTGAATGTGAAATGGCAGAATTGTTTGATTAGGTGCTAGGGCAAAAGTGATTGCCTGACTCTAGCTGGGAGCAGTGAGGAGCCACACCACGGCACCGTCAGAAGATAATGACGTCTTTGCAGCTCCAGTATGGATGGGAGCAGGCTGCTCTACGAGGTACCAAGAGGCTAGGCTCACATAAAATTCATAAAAATAAGCAGGCTTTTATGTGGAATACTTGTCTGGCTCTGCAGAGAGCCCTCGACAATACAAGTATCATTCAATCCTTCCAACCAGGCAGAACAGCTGGAAGCATTATCCTCATTTTACAAATGAGGAAACTGAGACTCAGGGTCATTAAGTAACTTGGCAGAGCCTCACTAGGATTCAAACCCAGGTCTGTGTGGTGCTAAAAGCCTGGGTTCCTAATAAGGAAGTGGTGCTTTTCCCGTAAAGGGCCGGAGACAGTTGGGTTTGTGTCTTTACAATTCTTTAAAAAAGAATGAGCTTAGGATGGGCTTCGTTCTGTGACAGTACGAAACCAGGTCACCTGCCAGATTTGGCTCACGGGTCCTGGTTTGCTGAGCCCTGCTTTTAATCATTGTACCATGCTTCCAATCTGACTTGCAACTTTGGGCAAGCATTTCTCCTCTGGGTTACAGGTGCTTCTATGGAATGGGTCGAAAAGCAAGCACGAAATGGGAAACTAGGAAATGGGAGAGTGGCCTTAAGTCAACTTCCCAGCACCCTGGGAATCTTAATATTTGTCACAGTAACTACTCCAGGGGTGTCTTCCTGGTTTTCCTTTAGGTAAATCCTTCCCAAATCCAAGGCTGTGATCATCAAACAGCAAGTGGCTTCAAATCCTTTCTCGAATAGGGTGAGTCTAATTGAATAAGCATAAACAAACAGTACAAAATAACGCCTAGCCATTCACAGCAATTAGATGTGAAAAGAGGGACATAATTTACTAACTTTAATCTACAACTTCTCACCTTTAATGACTTTAACGGATAAGGCCAATTTTAAACTCAGGAAGCATAGGATAAAGAAAGGCACTAATTCATTGAATGTTTAGTATGTGCATCTTATCTTGAATTGCTCTCCCTCTACCTTCAGGGGTGACAGAGCTCTTTCAATCATAATATTGGTTGAATTTTTAACTTTAAGGATGATTTTTCCCCATGCTCACATTTATGTTCTCAACAGATGAACTGGGTGGGGGTGGGCAGAGAGAAAAGTACTTCTTCAATCATCAAACTCTGTTCCTTCAGTCTGAAAGAGCCAATTTAAGAAAATAGATGATCAGAGGAATGTTGGTTGTCTTAGGCCCATACTCGTGAACAGATCACTAGCAAAAGGGATGGAAATTCCAGGCCTCTCTTCCGGAACTGAGGTTGTTTGGGGGCCAGGTTAGGTTTGCTTTGGTTAAGAAATTATCTTGACATCTTCATGTTTCATGTCCCTTATGGTCCACTGGGGACTCTGCTCAACATCATCCACACAGTGGGACCCAGACTGAAGAAGCCACTACAGTCTGGAGCAATGCTGGTCACGATAGTAGAGGAAAAGAGAGTTCTGGAACATCTAGCACTGACAATTCAATTCTTCAGCCTGGAAGTAACATATATCACCTCCATTTACAACCTATCAGCCAGGACTAAGCATATTGCCCCACTCAACTACAAGGGAACCATGTGCCCAGGAGAGAGAATCAGAAACATTTGGAAATAGCACCAGTAACTACCACAGGAATCAGTCAGTGCTACTACATAAATGGGGGGAAAGGGAATGAGTGTTGAGAAAAGCCAAGCATATTCTATATTACCAGTTACAGAGAAAGAAATAGAAGTTCAGAGAGAAAAGTAAATATCCCAGAAGAGAAAAAAGAGACAATGAAAAGACGAGCCTAGTAGGTCTGACATTTGAATAACAGGAGTTCCCAGAATGAGAGAACAAAGAAAATGGAGAGAAGGAAATTACTCAAGAAAGTAATTCCAGAAGATTTCTAAGAACTGAAAGCATGTATTTCTATATTGAAGGAAATTGTCAAATGCCAAGTGTAAAGACTGAAATGATATCATAGCAAGGTATTAGCACCCTAAAATTCTGGAACACCAAAGAAAAGAGAAGACTCTATAAGCTTCCAGAAAGAAAAGTTCAAAACCTAGTTTCATATGAATGATTTGTATACAAGATTCTGAATGGTATGAGGTTTCTCAACAACACTGCTGAAAACAAGATGATAATGGGTCAAAGCTTTCAAAGCTAACCTTCTATACCCCATCAAATTCTCAGTCAGCTGTCTGGGTAAAATAAAACATAGCCCAGATGTACACAGCCCAGATGATGGCGAAGGGAAGTTTCAGGGTGACAGCTTGAGAGACAGCAGCCACAGCTAGAAGTAGCCAATCCCGAATAAAGCAAGTCAGAGGGACCCAAGGTGGATTCTTAAAGAAGATTAAATTAATAAAATGTCTAATGTTTTGAAAGAGATGTGTGTACCTGGGGGAAAGTTGAGGGTTGTACTAATATGTACATGAAAACCAAACAAATTTTTAAGTCAATTATTAACTCTAGGCAATACAAGATATTAGGCAAAAGAACAAAAATAATCACAGGCTACTACATGGATTGGGTATAATAGCATTCTCATAATCAGAATGATGCAAATCCTATATGTAGCTCAAAAAAATTACAATAGAATCACATGGGGAGTGGGGCGCGTGGGTGGTTCAGTTGGTTGACCATCTGACTCTTGATTTCATCTCAAGTCATGATCCCAGGATCATGGGATCAAGCCCTGAGTTGGGCTCCACACTGAGTGTGGTCCCTGCTTGGGATTCTCTCTCCCTCTGCCCCTCTACCCTTCTCATGCTCTCTCTTTCTTCTCTTTAAAAAAATTAAATTTAAAAAGTTGTTTTTAATTTTTAAAATTACTCACATGGGGAAGATGAAAGACTGGGTGGCAGGGGTTTGTGTGATGGAGGCAGAACAGTGAACATGAGCTAAATCTTTATCTTCCCTCATACCAGTCAATAGATAATGGCTAAAACTGGGCGGAAATTTTTTAAAACAGTACTGTAAACAGGGTATTTACAGATATAGAAGTAGATGCTGAAGAATCAACTGAAATAGTTGAAGTGGTCGCTCGAGCAGGGAATGGTGACAGATGCACAAGGGATGGCTATTTTTTGCAATAAGAACTATTTGATTCTGTGTACCACACACACATTGATAAAATAAAAACCAAAATAAAAAAAAAATACTAGAGAGGAAATAATAGACTATTCAATAGAGTATTGTAATCCAAAGATGTAAAAGATCTGTATGCGGAAAACTACAGAAAACTTATGAGGAAATCGAAGAAGACACAAAGAAATGGAAAAACATTCCATGCTCATGGATAGGAAGAAAAAATATTATTAAAATGTAAATACTACCCAAAGCAATCTACACATTCAATGCAATCCCACTAAAAATTGCACTAGCTTTCTTCTCAGAGCTCAAACAATCCTAAAATTTGTATGGAACCACAAAAGACTCCATAGCCAAAGTAATGTTAGAAAAGAAAACCGAAGTGGGAGGCATCACAATCCCAGCATTTAGCCTCTACTACAAAGCTGTAATCATCAAGAGAGTATGGTATTGGCACAACAGACACGTAGACCAATGGAATAGAACAGAGAATTCAGAATTAGACCCACAAATGTATGGCCAACTAATTTTTGACAAAGCAGGAAAGAGTAGCCAATTGATAAAAGACAGTCTCTTTAGCAAAGGAAACAATCAACTAAAGTAAAAGGCAACTGATGGAATGGGAAAAGATTTGCAAATGATGTATCAGATAAAGGGTTAGTATTCAAAATCTATAAAGAACTTGCCAAACTTAACAACTGAAAAACAAATAATCCAGTGAAGAAATGGGCAGAAGACATGAATAGACACTTTTCCAAAGAAGACATCCAGCTGGCCAGCAGACACATGAAAAGACGCTCAACATCACACATCGTCAGGGAAATACAAATCAAAACCACGTTGAGATGCCACCTCATCTCACTCTGCCACCAGTTAGAGTGGTTAAAATGAACAACTCAGAAAACAACAGATATCGGCTAGGATGTGGAGAAATGGGAACCCTCTTCCACTAGTGGTGGGAATGCAAACTGGTGCAGCCACTCTGGAAAACAGTGTAGAGGTCCCTCAAAAAATTAAAAACAGAATTACCCTACAATCCAGCAATAACACTACTAGGAATTTATCCAAAGGATACAGGAATGCTGATTCATAGGGGCACATGTACCCCAATGTCTATAGCTTTCAACAATAGCCAAATTATGGAAAGAACATAAAAGTCCATCAACTGATGAATGGATAAAGATGTGATTTATATGTACAATGGAATACTACTTGGCAATGAGAAAGAATGAAATCCTGCCATTTGCAACAATGTGGATGGAACTGGAGGGTATTATGCTAAGTGAAATAAGTCAGCCAGAGAAAGACAGATATCATATGTTTTCACTCCTATGTGAAACTTGAAGACTTAACAGAAGACCATGGGTGAAGGGAAGGGGAAAAATAATGTAGTTTCAGACAGGGAGGTAAACCATAAGAGACTCTTAAATATAGAGAACTGAGGGTTGATGGCAGGGGAGGCGGGGGAGAGGGGAAAATGGGTGATGGACATTGAGGAGGGCACTTGCTGGGATGAGCACTGGGTGTTGTACATCAGCGATGAATCACAGGAATCTACCTCCAAAACCAAGAGCACACTGTGTGTTAGCCAACTTGACAATAAATTATTTTATTTAATTTTTTAATTTTTTTTAATGTTTATTTATTTTTGACAGGGAGAGAGACAGAGCATGAGCAGGGGAGGGGCAGAGACAGGAAGACACAGAATTTGAAGCAGGCTCCAGGCTCTGAGCTGTCAGCACAGAGCCCGACGCGGAGCTCAAACTCATAGATCACGAGATCATGACCTGAGCCAAAGTCAGACACTCAACCAACTGAGCCACCCAGGCGCCCCTGACAATAAATTATATTTAAAAAATAAATGAGTAAGTAGTGTTGTAACAATAGAGGAGAAATTTAAATCATTGACAGTCTCTGCTGCTACAACAGGAATCTCTATCACACAAATTAGCTCAAACACTAGTGGTAAATAAAGAAATCAAGTCAGTATCATGTGGAAGTAATTTTCAGAGTCAGTGTTTCCCACCAAGCTTAAGTGTTTGCAGTCAAGTACTAGCAGCTGACCACAACATCTGCTAAAACACCTCCATACACAATCTGCAAAGGAAGGCTATTCTGTACACAGTGCCTGTTCACTCTACGTTTTTCTCCTGGCTTAGTTTGATAACAAGCTCGTTATGAGGTTCCCCCAATCTTTGTACACTATCCATTATTGCTTGTACTTAGCAGCCTCAATCTTTTCTCACTCTCCTATCAGGCTATGCTCATTTTTGATTTCTTAGGTAGAGTTCTATATTTGTTATAATATATCATTATTTATTGCACAATTAAACTGTCTTTTAAACTATGCTAGTAGTTTTATTAGGATTCTTACTGTATTTTTAGTGCTCTGGTTATAAAGTAACTTAGGTTTTGAGTGTTCTTCCCTTGACTTTATTTTTTTTCCATAAGCCCTGCCCTTTTTAGTGTATGATTTTGCAGAATATGAGGGTTTTCAGGAAAATTTTATTGTGTTATAACAGAAGTGCATGTATGTACTATCATATACAAATGATTTAAATTCTAAGCATTCTTTTAGGTTATAAAAAAAACTGAGCAGTAGACAGAATTCTGAAATGACCCCCAAGATTCCCCTAGCCTGGTATAACAAACCCTGTATTGCCTCTTCCCCTTGAGTGTGGATAGGACCTGTGAATATGGTGAATATCACTCCTATTACAAGTGGCAAAGGCAAAGAGATTTTTGCAGATATGATTAAGAACATTAACCAGTGACTTTGAGGTAATCAAAAGGGAAATTACCCTGAGTGGGCCTACCCTAATCAGGTGAGCCTCTGGAAGACAATATAGAGGTCAAAGACATGATGCCTCAGAGATTCTCTGTCTGGCCTTGAAGAAGCAAGCCACCATGCATTCCACTGCTGCCAAGAAGTGAATTCTGCCAAGAGAGCCTGGAAGATGATGCTGAGCGTCAGATGAGACCCCAGCCCCAGATGATATCTGAATTGCAGCCCTGTGAGACTTAGCAGAGGACTCAGGTAGCCATGACTCGTGATCCAGAGAAATCCAGTAATAAATCTATGTTCTTTATATCTGTTATGTTAGCAGTAATGTCACACAGCAATAGAAAACTAATACATATAGAAACAAGTTATTTTGAGTCCTCCTACTCCTTTAATTATCTTAGTTTGAAGTAGAATTCCGCACAGAAGACAAGGGGCCTAGAATCCTTAAAAAAGAATTTTGAATGGTTGGATTTCCTAATATTTTAAGCTGCTAGATGATAAAAGTCACCATGAATAATTCCAAACGCCAATACCATGCGAAATGAAAATATTTCCAGCACACATAGCTTAATCACAGAGGGTATGGACTCAGCTGTGAATAGAGAGACCCACAGTCTCTGTAATGACATAAGCCATCATGTGTACAGCCCTGTGATAGGCATGATGAAGGGCAGGGGCAGGCATGGATGATGCAGGATATACTGAAAGCTTTTCTTACCATCCTGACTGAGAAGCCGAGTCAGAGTTGGGCTCCCGGTATCTCGAATTCAGAGCTGGAACTTCAAGTGTGTTTTTCCATAGAAATAATGACTTAGCCTATTGGATCTAGAGCATAGCAGACACTCCATCTACAGGTGGGCATAAAGGAAATCCCCCTGCAACTCCAACCAGAGGTGGTGAGAAGTGAAACTTTCTGCTCAAGTGACAGGAATAAATTCCCTACAATAGACAAGGACATTAGAGCCACACAGCCATTTTCTTTTTTACCTAAAATTCAGTAATATTTAAATGCACTGGAATGTACACAATAGGGACCCCCAGTTAACCAGAGATTTGGCATGGTATCTCTTCCTTCTATTCAAGGAAGAGATAAATCTAATAGAAAACAAAATCCAATATCTAGGCTTGGTTGTTTAAAACATGCCTCTTCAAGAAAAGTCCTGGGTACAGTACACACTCTTTTGTTTTCCTCCATATTCACAATGACAGCCTGAACTGTGAGTTTTAATGATCACAACAATCACCCCAGAATTTTGGACAAATGTAATCAGCAAAAATTAACTTCTGCTCCGTGGATTGTATTTATGAAGGCAGGACACCAAACACAAATATTTAGGAGAGATTTTTTTTTTTTTTTAACACTGTCGGTTATCTTGGGGAAATACACCTAACCTTTGGAGGCTGATATTTAGGAGTAAAGAGTTATACTCCCAGACAGTTTCCCAAATGATTCCAGGGGGAGAAGCAGAATCCAGGCTGTGTAAGAACCTGCTGGGTGGCATTTCTGGAATGTGGGCTGTAAACATGTTGAACAAAAGGGAATAGGTAATTATCCAAATAATTTAGGCTTGTTCCAAAACTCTCACATGAAATAACCAGATAATTGCAAAGGATTTATCTTATATTCTGGGAGTTTGGGGGATGTGTGTGTGAGTCATTAATATGAATTTTCCCATTGTCCACTTCCATTTACTTGTGTGGAGCTCTTCTAAGGACAAGAAGATACCACCACAGAACTCCAAGAAAGTGTGTTGGCAATGAAGCCTGCAATCACAGATACAGGCCCCACGGCCAGGAGGAACAGCACTGGCCAAATGGACAGCCGGTGACTCCTTCATTTAATTTTTTTTTTCAACGTTTATTTATTTTTGGGACAGAGAGAGACAGAGCATGAACGGGGGAGGGGCAGAGAGAGAGGGAGACACAGAATCGGAAACAGGCTCCAGGCTCTGAGCCATCAGCCCAGAGCCCGACGCGGGGCTCGAACTCACGGACCGCGAGATCGTGACCTGGCTGAAGTCGGACGCTTAACCGACTGCGCCACCCAGGCGCCCCATCCTTCATTTAAAGACCATACAGATCAGACACAGCTCTTCCTGGCCCTGTCAGTGGCAGCTCTGTTTTTTAGAGCCCAATCAAGAAATTAATGGGAATCTGTAGGATGCCTCAAGACCAGCGCTTGGCAGCATGCAGGGCAATAATTATGCTCAATTACAGCCTAGCATGTGGTTTCTGGAATCATAAATATCTCACATCAAACTAATCTCTAAGGAAAAGAAGAACCTATTTTGGCTTTTTTTTGTACTGCAAAATATTAATTTCAAATTTAGTCTCCAGAGGGCTTCCACCATTTCAGGTTTGTCACCAGCTTCCATTAATTCCCGGAATTAAGGCATTAAGTGATGGCATCCATGTCTTCAGGGAACTTCAAGGCCCATCCTGATTCAGGGATGAACCAAAGATTCTGACTGCCCCATCTTAAGGAAATGGATCTCCACCGAGGTATGATGAGAAAAAAATGGAACCAAAGCTCAGAGGCGTCCACACAGAAAATGCCCTCATTCGGTAGTGAGTTCATTTTAATTTTAAGGTCTCAGCCAAGCCTGCTCATTTGTTCCTTCTTGTGATCACAAACTCACCAGCTGTTTTGTAAAAGAATAGAGGAAGCCAAGCCAAACAAAACAAGAGAAGCAGAGGGACAGCAAGGTGGGCAGACGCAGAGGCATGTGCTTCCTAACCAGAGGCAGCCTTCTCCCTGACTGAGACTCTACGCACCCAGGAGCGAGTCCAAAGGCTGAGTGAGGGCTGACATGTATTTCAAGAATTTATTCATGCTCTGTGATATTAATAATGTCTCAAAAACATTAGCTTCTTGGTTTCCATTTCTCAAAATGTGTTTATCCTGTTAAAAACAAGACAACAGGCCCCAAATGGAGTCATTCATGCTAAGCCCCACATCACCAAGCTGAGACTGAACTTAATTACAGTGTTGGCTGTCCCAGAAATGGAATCTTAAACCAGCCAATCAGGAATTGCCTGAGCAGTACTTGTTAGGTAATCTGCCCCATCGGCCTCTGCCGTCCCCTAAAGTGAAGTGACCTTGCAATAACCAGTTAGCTTTTTCACCCAGCATAATTTCCTTGTTCTTGCTCCCTTCTGCCTATAAAAGTCTTTTATTTTGTACGGCACCTCAGAGCTCCTTTCTGTATGCTAGACTGGATGCTACCCAACTCATGTATCATCAGATAAAGCCAATGAGATCTTCAAAATTTATTCAGTTGGATTTTGTTTTTTTAACAATACTCACATAACTCAAGAGATTCCAATTTGGGCTGACTTATCCAGGAAGTCCCTGATTTCTCTGTAACACTGGGAAGCAGAATTCAGCCAGATGCAGGAGAGTCTGATATGGAGGAGAGGATGAGGGAGGGGAAAAACTCTGGCCAGGAAATCGACATCAAGTAAATTACACAAATGACCAGTAATATACAATGAAATAACTATAAATGTCTACAAAATTAAAAGAGCAAAATTATGGTTCTATCCTTATAAAATTGTCGTAAATGAACCGAATATATTGATTATCCAAAGGGCCCCAATGTTCCATAAAATGTTATACAGATCATAACTCTATTTTAAATTTGATATAAAATTAATATGCCAGCTTTAAGCATTAAACATTTGATCTGCCTTTGTAGAATTAAGAATCAGTTGGAGGATCCATTTAGATGTCCTGAGACAAGGAAAAAAAATTCAACTTTGAATGACTAGAACATACCTTTCTTTTCTTCCATAAACCACCTACTAGCAAAGGGAGTCCCCAAATCGGACCAATAACTAAGCAAGTGCTTTGAAAAACACACCCTGCGGTTCCACAGCTCACCACTAGGTGACATGGAACATTCAAGAGGCTCAGAAAACTCAAAGGGAAGTCTAAATTTATAAGTCTGATTTGAATCTCAAAATAATTCCAGGCTAAAAGACCAAGATTTCTCATATTAATTGTTTATAAAGTAAAGCATGTCTACTATCCTTTGCCTGCTGCCCAGAGATTGTCTCTGTTTGAGGGGCCTCTAGAAAACCTTTTGTTTAAAGCTAAAAGTCATGCAGTTAGTGGCAGCTGGCTGGGGCAGCTAGGGAACAAAGATTGTCCACCTAAAAGGACCAAGAGAACCGCTGTTGGGGGCTGGGGGCAGGGGGCATGTGTAATTTGGACTCCTGATACTCTTGAAAATGTGTCATTAAGGAAATCTGACTTCTGAGGTGTTGGCCATGCATCAGGAAAGGCTGGTGCTAAGTACGATGAATAATTTCTCCCCCAAGTGAAATGGAGAGCTGATGTCATTGGTCTGAGGCCTCTTCTGTTCATCTCTCTTCTGTGTTCCCTAGAAAGTCATTCCCTCCGTGCTGTCATGCTGCTGCTTGCTTTTCTGGTGGGCTACATTCCCAGCTCCACCCACATTGAGATCCTTTTCTCACCCCCTCCCATCAAAATTTAGTTGCCTTAGGTCCTCTTCTAGGACTAATTCCCTGCTAAGGAAGGAGGGTCAGCTAAGGCATTAATTGTTAGTAAGGGCTCATTGGGATGTCCTTAGCAAATCTCATTTGCATTTTAATAGAGGTCTTGTAGGCCTTGGTGGAGAAGTTAATAATGAGGGTTTCCTGAGAGACCAGTGAGGAAGATAAATTAGAGCACCCTGACATTCACTGCAAGGTCCTGTTCCTCTCTGGTCCATTAATGTTCTGCTCCCAAGCACTTGCAGAACTCAATTGTCTCCTGTAGCTCTAAGCACCTCCCCCAGAATTGTGTGTGTCACACCCCCTCAGGTACACCTGACATGCAAGACCCATCCCTCTTAAGAATCCTGGTGACACTTCCCTATCCTGCGGGCATGGGCCCCCTCTCCCAAGAGATACAAAGCTTAGCGAGTCCTCTTATAATTCCTGCACTATCCTTGTGGTGATAGGGCATTGAGAATCAGGCAACAGAGAAGGACAGGGAGAGAAAGGTTGGCATCTTAGACTTGGTGCAAATTCACACTCTGCTGAGAATTAAAAGATGCCTCATGACCCCCTCCGCACCTTCAATGTGCCTGAGATCGCTATAGCCTTCCCAGGGTAAGCCAGTTGTGAGCACAACATTAACATCCAGGTCTCTCTGTAAGGACCCCCTTGAACACTCAAGAATTTCAATTCTTGCAAGGTTTTTCTCCTTCACTCCACACATTCCTGTAAATCCCCAAGGTCTGTCTTACATGTGAGTGAGCACTGAGGAGACACCACACCACAGCTCTGTCCCTCTCTACAGAGAAGCTTCCACCCACAATGGCCTTGATCTCTAGTCAAGAGTGTAGATCTGTCACTAGTCTCAGTAGAGTTCAACAGGGTCTTCTGGGAAGGAAACCTCATTCTAATGATTGTATCCTCTCTAACTCACTTAAGGAGAATATAGAGAAACCTAAATATGGTGGGATTCTGGAATTCAGCACAATGGGACTCTAAGGCCACCTATAGCTTTGTCCCCATATCTGGTTTCAGGGGGTGCGTCAGGCTATCCTTGGAATCCTACTCTCTTACTATTTCCTAGGCCCTCCTAAAAAATATATGGCTTCCCATGCTGGATTCCTTTTACCCAGGACTCACCCACTCTCCCTAAATGTGGGATTCCATCAAACCTGCCTCCCACATGTCATGGAGGTTGATCTGCAAGCTGGATTCTCTACAACACCCTGACAAGGATGGCTCCCTCCCTAGAAAGGGATTGCAGGCTTCTAGAGTGACTTTATTTGGAGGTCTTGGTCCAACCCAAATGTTACTATGAAGCACCTCAGGAACTCAGTCCCATATCCTCAGACAGAAATTGGATTGGTTATCAATGATGCTTTGTGAAGCTCTTTCTTACCAAAAGGTGAGACTGGCCTCAGGACATGCTCCTGTAACAGCAGGGAGAGAGACTTTCATCCATGGCTGAAGTACCATACCAGATGCTTCAATGGAAGCAGGGATCAAAAGAGAAAGAGGCAGGTGATAGAGAGGGTGCCTTAGAGGCCCAGTGTGTGAATTCATTTATGGCCTCAAGTTATGGCTGAAAGCCTGAGGTCTCCAGAAGCATTTGTTGGGTATTGAGAATCACAGCATTGTGCAACTCAGATATCCAACACTATCCAGAGGTTGTTAAAAGTATCTGCTTAAATACTGATACAGGTGACTCTTACAGAGAGCCATAGACACAAGAGCCTCCAACACATGATTCTGAGTGTCCCCTGCTGAAGCACTTGCTGTAGTCTTCAACCCCAGACCCTGCTGGAGGAGGGAGAGCGCTTGGATGCCCAGAAGGAAAATTCCAAACCATCTAAGGTCACAGCTGTGACTAAGACTCTCTCCTTAACCAAGCTTTAGTTAGGCTCTTCTGGTCCCTCCCTTCGACTAGGCCTCATCCTTGGGCCCAAGACAAACCCAGTCTTAGCAAAGAATCATGTGAAACCATTCCCCATCCTTGATATCTGATCAACCTTAATATATGACCAGGTTCCTGATCACCCAACTGTCCTTGGCTTATCTTTAGCAAGAATCCTCCTACCTTTGATGTCTCCTCTTGCTAATTTCCCAGCTACTGACCCTTTTATTCAGCTTGTTGCTTATAAATCCTGACTTGTCCTTGTATTCAGAGTCGAGCTAAATCTGTCTCCCCTATTGCAGTAGAGTTGACCCTTGTTGCAATAATCTTTAATATTATCATCTTAACTAGTGCCAGAATAATTTCTCTTTAACAGCTGAGACCCCCGACCAAGCTTTCCTGGGCAACGCCAGAAGCATTCCTGCTTTGGCCCTCAGGCTTGTAAGGACAAGAGCTGCATCAGGCATGCTATCCAGGGGTGGGTTCTGGGATTCAAAGCCCAAATAAGACATTACTAGAAACTAGGACCAGGGAAAGAGCTGTCCCCTCTGGTCATTCTCAAACCTCTACCCATGTTTCTACCAGTCTCACAACACACAAACTCTCAATGTGACATCCCAAAGTTAGAGGGAGCTGTGTCTGGAGTACCGGCATGGTGAGGAAAGGAACCAGAGCTGGGTGGCAGAGGCTCTGGAGCAGACGGAGAGATGCTGGTGAATGCTCAACAGGGAGGCTGCCCAATCCACCCCTTGGTTTATGGAGACTAGCATCAATAGTGACAGCCCTGGGGACAGAGTTTTGAGAAAGAGCAGAGTGCAAAAGACTCCTGCAAAGACCACATCCTGTTAACCTCCCAGAAAAAAGTTAAGGTGAGGTTGATGGAGACTTTTTGCAGGTGTGGTAAAGAACATACTAGGGAGACAGAGAAATACAACTTCTGCACACACTCTTGGAGGTTGTATTCTCCAGGATTCTTGGTTATAAGTGATAGTAACCCAGCCTATCTTAAGTGGATGGAAGGAACCTATTAGCTCATGGAATTGAGAAGTATGGTTTTTAAGTTGCCCATTTCTAATTTGTAAAATTTCTAATTTGCCCATTTTAGGCAAAATTAGATCCAAGGGCTCAAATTTTGTTGTCTGGGAACTGGTGCTCTGAGCCTACTTTCCTCTCTGTCAGCTTCATTCTCAGGCAGGCAGCCTCTCCCCTTGCAGGAGGAAAGAAGACCACCAGCTGGTCTGGGCTAACAGTCCACACTTTAAAAATCCTAGGACAAAGAGCAAGACTCTTTTTCAATATTCTCAGCAAAAGCCCAGGCATTGACTCCAACCTGTAGAGCTTGGTCATGCGTCTGTCACTGGGCCCATCACGGTGTCCAAAAAGATGCATGCTCTGACAGGCCAAGCCTGAGGGAGGCCCTCACTTCTGAAGCCTGGGAGTTAAGGGGTGGAGGTGGGGTGGTATGAGAAATGTACTTTGAGTGGGAAGGGTTAGATCTCCAAAGGAAAATACATAATCTGTCACCCAGAGAAGGACTTCTGGACAGGCAAAACCAGCATGCACTCAATGGGCTGTGAAGCCTCCTTGCTGCCTGAATGGCATCAGAGTTAAATTCTGGAGTTCTGAACACAGGCAGAGGTAAGTTTAAGGCCTTAGGATTTCTATTATGTGATCTCAGCAAATAGTTTCATTCCTGCGGGTCTCAGTTTTCTCACTGTGCAATGGAGATACAACCTACACTGTAGGAATGTTGGACAAGGCAGTGTGTTCACTAGATGTTTGATGGGAATAGTCCTCCTTCCCAACCTCCCCCACCACTCTAGCTTGGATTCAACTGAATGAGGGTAAAGATCCTAGCTGCTTACTTTCATGGCCACTTCTCCACTCCTTGTATATACAGTAGGAACCTAGCCAAGATTTCTGGATTAAGTGAATGATGACAGAACTAATACATTTCTCCTCAGTATCAGCTCTCAAGCCTTAGCAAACAGAATTAGTCATTTCCTTCTCTTAACCTAATGGCAATTTTTATTAACTTCTCTTATAGCCCTTATCACCATGACTAAGAACCAGGCCTGTGTGTGACTCAACTCTGGATTCCACTGTTGGCCTAGTACCTGGCACCTAACACAGCACATGCTGCTGAGTATAAAAGACCACCTAGTCCATAAAGTCCATATATGGAGGACCCACAGCTAATGTTATCCTCAGTGGGAAAAAACTAAGAGCTTTCACCCTAACATCAGGAACAACACAAGATGTCCACTCTCACCACTGTTATTCCATTCTTTTCTTCCTCTTGTTTCTTCCCTTCTCTATTCTCGTTGTTGGCTTGTTTAAACAAATATTTTTAATCTATTCTTTTTAAACCTCTGCTGTATCTCCTTCTTCTTTATTTTCCTCTCTCTCTCTCTCTCTCTCTCTGTATTTATAATTTCTTTGATTCCCTGCCTTGTCAGTATTGTTTTCTTCTTCTTTTTTCCCTGCCCCTGTCATTTCTCTCTTTGTATGGGATACGGCTTCTTCTACCACACCCCCTTTTTAAAATTTTTTCCAGGGTTACTTCAATGAACAAATCAAAGCACACCTGGTGGAAGGTTCAAACTACCACTACAAGTGGGGAGATAAAGCAACAAGAGACAAAACAACAGAGAGCATGCAACACACTCCAAAAACACCTCCTGAATGGCCAGGCCCTGGACAGCATATGACCCCTTTTTATTTTTTTTTTTTAATTTTTTTTTATTATTTTTTTAATATATGAAATTTATTGTCAAATTGGTTTCCATACAACACCCAGTGCTCATCCCAAAAGGTGCCCTCCTCAATACCCATCACCCACCCTCCCCTCCCTCCCACCCCCCATCAACCCTCAGCTTGTTCTCAGTTTTTAACAGTCTCTTATGCTTTGGCTCTCTCCCACTCTAACCTCTTTTTTTTTTCCTTCCCCTCCCCCATGGGTTTCTGTTAAGTTTCTCAGGATCCACATAAGAGTGAAACCATATGGTATCTGATATGACCCCTTTTTAATATAGTAGTACTCACAAGTGCAGGACACATAACAAGATATTAAAACATATAAAGGACATAAAACTAACCAAAATAACAAAACAGAAGAATTCTTCTCAAAAGAAATTCTAGGAAGAATTTACAGCTAGAGAATTCCTCAAAACAGATATAAACAATATATCTAATCAAGAGTTTAGAGTAATAGTCATAAGATTAATAGCTGGTCTTGAAAAAAGCATAGAAGACAGCAGAGAATCTATTGCTGCAGAGATAAAGGAACTAAGAAATAGTCACAATGAATTAAGAAATGTTGTAAATAAGGTGCAAAATAAACTACATGCAGTGGCAGCAAGGATGAAGGAAGCAGAGGGGAGAATAAGTGAAATAGAAGATAAAATTATGGAAATGATGAAGGTGAGAAAGAGAGAGATAAAAAATAGTAGACCACAAGGGGAGAATTAGAGAACTAAGTGATTCAATGAAACATAATAATATCCATACTCAAAATTGCACTGGCATTCTTCTCAGAGCTCGAACAATCCTAAAATTTGTATGGAACCACAAATGACCCCAAATAGCCAAAGTAATGTTGGAAAAGAAAACCAAAGTGGGAGGCATCACAATCCCAGCATTTAGCCTCTACTACAAAGCTGTAATCATCAAGACAGTATGATACTGGCACGAAAACAGACACATAGACCAATGGAATAGAATGGAGAATCCAGAATTGGACCCACAAATATATGGCCAACTAATTTTTGACAAATCAGGAAAGAGTATCCAATGGAAAAAGACAGTCTCTTTAGTATGTGGTGCTGGAAGAGGTGGACAGCAGCAAGCAGAGGAATGAAATTGGACTAATTTCTTATACCACACAAAAATACACTCAAAATGGATGAAAGACCTAAATGTGAGACAGGAAACCATCAAAATGCTAGAGGAGAAAACAAGCAACAACCTCTTTGACCTAGCCATAGCAAATTCTTACTCGACACGTCTGAAGGCAAGGGAAATAAAAGTAAAAATGAACTACTGGGACCTCATCAAGATAAAAAGCTTATGTACTGCAAAGGAAACAATCAACAAAACTAAAAGGCAACCAATGGAATGGGAGAAGATATTTGCAAATGACCTATTGGATAAAGGGTTCATATCCAAAGTCTATAAAGAACTGAACAAAACTCAACACCTGAAAAACAAATAATCCAGTGAAGAAATGGGCAGAAGATACTTTTCCAAAGAAAACATCCAGATGAGAAATAGACACATGAAAAGATGTTCAACATCACTCATCATCAAGGAGATACAAATCAAACTCACATTGAGATACCACCTCACACCAGAGTGGCTAGAATTAACAACTCAAGAAACAACAGCTGCTGGTAAGGATGTGGAGAAATGGAAACTCTTTTACACTAGCGGTGGGAATGCAAACTGGTGCAGCCTCTCTGGAAAATAATATAGAGGTTCCTCAAAAAATTAAAAAGTAGAATTACCCTACAATCCAGCAATAGCACTACTAGGAACTTATCCAAAGGATATAGGAGTGCTGATTCATAGGGGTACATGTACCCCAATGTTTATAGCAGAACTTTAAACAATGGCCAAATTATGGGAAGAGCCCAAATGTCCATCAACTGATGAATGGATAAAGAAGATGTGGTTTATATATACAATGGAATACTACATGGCAATGAGAAAATATGAAATCTTGCCATTTGCAACAATGTGGATGGAACTGGAGGGTATTATGCTGAGTGAAATAAGTCAGACAGAGAAAGACAGATATCATATATTTTCACTCATATGTGAAATTTGAGAAACTTAACAGAAGACCATGGGGGAAGGAAAGGAGTAAAAATAGTTTCAAATAAAGAGGGAGGTAAACCATAAAAGACTCATAAATACAGAGAACAAACTAGGGGTTGATGGGGGAACAGGGGAGAGGGGAAAATGGGTGATGGGCATTGAGGAGGGCACTTGTTGGGATGAGCACTAGGTGCTGTATATAAGCAAAGAATCACGGGAATCTACCCCAAAAACCAAGAACTCACTGTATACACTGTATGTTAGCTAACTTGACAATAATTATATTAAAAAAAATAAAAGAATAGTGATTGACCATACAGGATCTTTTAAAATCTACTTTGCTGCAACTTGTATAAGAAATCATAGATTTATCTTTTAAGAAACTTTGAGGCTAAGAATTAATGCCAAGAACTCACCATCAGACTTTACTTGGAATACCTATAGATTTCAGTGAATTTCTATTTTCCTGAGGTCCCGAAGATATCCTGAGGTTCCTCAGCCTTTCAGGAAGTGATCTTTCTTACTCATCTGGTAAGGCTGCTGGGAACCCTGTATGCAAGGTAGTAGGCCAGGCTTTCCAGGGTTCTTTTATTTTTTTATTTTATTTTTTTAATTTTTTTTTAACGTTTTATTTATTTTTGAGACAGAGAGAGACAGAGCATGAACGGGGGAGGGGCAGAGAGAGAGGAAGACACAGAATCCGAAGCAGGCTCCAGGCTCTGAGCCATCAGCCCAGAGCCCGACGCGGGGCTCGAACTCACGGACCGCGAGATCGTGACCTGAGCTGAAGTCGGCCGCTTAACCGACTGAACCACCCAGGCGCCCCTCCAGGGTTCTTTTAAAGCCAATCTTAGTTCCTAAAAATTATCTGGCCATATCAAATTGTATGCATATTCTCAAACATGAAATTCAAATCAAAGCCTTGGCAATATAACCAATGTTTCCAAATATGTCTTGTTATAAAGAGAATAGATTCTTTATGAAAGTATAGTTAGCATACAATATATTAGTTTCAAGTATAGAACATAGTGATTTATTAATTATATACATTATAAAATGCTCATTACTGTACGTGTAGTTATTGTGTGTCAACATATAAAATTATTACAATATTATTGAATTCCATTCCCTATGCTGTACTTTTTATCCCTGTGACTTTTTTGTTTTATAGCTGGAAGTTTGTACCTCTTAATCCCCTTCACTTATTTTACCCATTCCCTCACTTCCTTTCCTACTGGCAACCACCAGTTTGTTCTCTGTATTTATGAGTGTATTTCTGTTTTATTGTTTTCTTGTTCATTTGTTTTGTTTTTTTAGATTCCACATATAAGTGAAATCATTAAAGAAAAGTTTTTTAATTAAAAAAAAAGATCACCTGGTCCAATCTCCTGACCTTACCTTACAGATATTGACACACAGACCCAAAGAGGATAGACAGTTTGCCCAAAGCCTATACATAGCTTACCAGTTGAGCCATGACTTCTAGTCTAATACTCTTCCTTCTACTTCATACCACCCGGACATTGTCTGGTTCTCCGATGCTACCATGAGCAATACACACTGCTAGGGATAAAGTGAAGTTCTTGGTCCTCTGTAAGGGAAAGGGACATCTTCAGTATGGAAAGCCACCAGCACAGAGAGAAGGGCCAAGTCCCGAATGAACTGAAGGCTCATTCATGTGTTCCATCTCACATATAAGAGCATCTTCAGTCTCAGAGGGTTTCCTTTTGCAACTTCTCCTTCTTCCCACTAGCTTAGTTGGGCTCAGCCATTCCTTCCCAGCTCCCACAATACATGCATGCTTAACACAAAACCATTGATGGGGGAGGCCACCAGGCCTTCTTTGGGTTGGAGATTGAATGTGAAATCCCGCAGCAACAGGTTGTTAAACCTGTTCTCCACACTATTGTATCCCATCCTCCATCTGATGGAAGACTGCCAAGCCAGTCTCTCTCCTTCCCTAACTATTCCCAAATCCAGTTTCCGAAAGCCCAGGTGCCCTTCTCAGTTAATTTCTATTAAAAATAGAATCTATCATTACCACATTCAAGATAGTTTATGCTATTCTCTTTGGAGAACATGAAAAGATATTTCATTCATTCATTTGTTCAGCAAACAGTGACTACTATCTTCCTGGCACTGAGCATACCAAAACAAATAAATGAAGAATGAAGAATGTGTCTGCTGGCTAAGGCATCTGAGCAACCCAGTAATAACATCTATTCCAAAAATCCCTAAAGTAGAGAATCTTCCTCATTCACTGCCACCCTGCCCCCCATGATATTTCATTCAAAGAAATGCTTTGAAGAGCATGTCTTTAATAGATTTCTAATTAAGAGGAAAGGTTCTTTCAGGGTAAACTTGATCTCAGACTGTCAAAAGATGTTTTTCTTAAAAATAAAAAATGAAAATAGCAGGTGGGTTCAGACTAATATTGCTAATAGCTAATATTGCTAGAAAGAAGGTTGAGGTGATATGTTCACTGCTTCCTTAACAAGAGGAGAAAAGCCTGCTTCTAAATTTGAAGTATGCTCACTGTTTTGATGTAAGAAAACATGTAAGACTCCATCAAACATCTCTTTTGAAGGAGGTCAGAAGCACCCAGTGCAATTTTCTCTAGGACTCAGGTGCACAGCAAATATATCTCAATGAATGAACTTGGCTGTGGATAAACCATTTGCTTCCACTTTCATTTGCAATGAATTCATTCATTTTGCAAAGTTAATGACCCTAACTTGTTAGTGTTAGTTGAGCTTCTGGAATGTTCCCCAGTATCTTAATGCTCCTTCCTTACAAGGCATAAGAAAGTATCCTTTTTAGTATAAAAAGGGACATTTTGGTTCCTTATTTATCTAAATATCTAACTTTTGAGTGAGGAAACTGAGACCCAGAGTGTTTTGCTCAAGAACACACAGTGCGTTAGCACTAGAGCCAAGACTAAAATAAGCCTCTTAACTCCAAATTGAGAGTTATACTTAAAGGAGCCCATTAAATAACTGTATTCTTTGAAATTTACTTAAGAGTTTACTGATTGTTAAGGATCTATTATGTATCATGTACTTTACACACATATTTCTTCTTTTAATCTGTACATAAAACCTCCAAGATAAGGGTCATTAAAAGATGCTGCTAAAGCATTTAAGTATCATCACGTGTAGCACTTAGGGTGTACTGAGTACTTCCTATATATTATCTCCAATTTTCACAAAAATCCTGCAAGGTATGATTATTCCTGTTTCACAAATAATAGACTTGGTTCTGTGAGAGATGAAGCAATTTGCCAAATTCACGCAGCTAGGAAATGATGGGGCTGGATCCAAATCTCAAAGCCTGTGCACTTCCCCTATAATGCTGTCCACGGAGGCAGCCAGAGATATTCTCCCAACCTAAATAAATGGTATCAGAGACAATCCTCCTCAGCAGGCCTATCGTTTCCCACATACCACCACACCCACAGCATTGCATAGCTGCCTCCACTGACAGTACAACCAGTAAAAGTCAGCAGTGCTTCCAGGTGGGGCTGAGTGAGCTCTAGTACAGTGGTGCCACATGAAGTGATCCTGCTTTAGGCTCTCGGGGTCTTCTGGGCCTTAGCTTGTCAGAGGAAAACTTGCCCCTATCGTGTCTTTTAGGGGTAGCTTGTATCCTTGAAAATAAGTTCATATTAGCCATATCACAAGATAATACTCATAAGAATTATGATAATGATATTGATAAATATCACTTATTGAGTATATGTTATACGTGGTGTGCTTTGCATTCATTGTCTCTAATGGTTATGGAGCCAGACATACCTGCCTAAGAGACAAAGCCTATTTTCCATTCAGGACACATTCCTCATGTTGAATTATGGTGCTGAAGAATACCCTAAAGAAAGTGAACAAAGAATTGTTATGGAGAAGGTGGGGGTCTTACCTCATTCTACAGTGATTTACTGAATATTCCCTAGTAAAGGATCATTGCCAAAAGTTTATTTTTCTTGTATAAGTTGTGTTTGATAGCTTACTCTAAAATCAGAACTGTTGATAACATGATCAGTACTCAAGTCTAGAGTAAGTCTATTGCTGTTTGCTTTGGGTTTTTTTTTTGTTTTTTGTTGTTTTTTTTTTTGGTGCTCCTTAATAGTTATGTCAAACACTTATGCTATGATGTCTCAGGCAACAATCTGGTAAGATTTTGAGAAATCTTGTCTGTGTCATCATATAATAACACATTTACACATTGGATCATAATATGTGTCACTCCTGGGAAGACTTAGGAAGTTAGGTGGCCTCTTCTATTACACCTTGATTTTAGTAATTTTTTCATACTGGTATTTTGGGAACAAAACAGTGTGTTAGGCCAAGGGAGCCATCTCACATCTTAGTATGTAGTGGCAGCAACATCTTGTTTGTATCCATATCAGCATCCAAAACCAAACTCATTCTAAAAAGTGGAGACAGGGACTTATTTTCAAAGTGTCTCAAAAGCCTCCTACTCTTTTGCAGCTTTTGGCCCCTTTTGGATGGCTTTGTAAAGCAAGATCATGACAATAGGAATGAACTGGAGCACTTCAAGTAAAAGCCATTGGTTCTAAAACATGGCAAAATAAGGAAGAGTGAAAGTTCCAGTGTGAGTCCATCCTCCTATGCCCTGTAGAGAAAAAATATGTCCAAGTACTGGCTCTGAGCCTGTGGAAACACTTGATATATTCATGGAGACATTTAACATTCTGACCAAAGAAGAGAGAAGGCCCAATGCAATCTGAGCATCGAAGACTAGGTTCTATTTCATTCCTCCTGCTGGAGCAAATAACCATAGCTCAATTAGCTGAGAAAGAGGTGTTGAATTCATAAGAAAGGCCTTGCATTGTTGTCTAAAATACACCAAAATGGCAAAAAAGCTAAAACCAAAATGCTGGGCTGAGGTTAGATACAGGAAAAGATGTAGACAGAGTATAAAAGCCAAGTATGAAGAGTCATAATGAGCCAAATTCAGACATGACACAGCTCCAAATACAGTCTAAACATTAGTGATTTCTGGGAAGTTTTCTGCAGATTAGTTTCATCTGTCACATGCAGATTCTTATACCCTATCTTGACATATTGCAGTGATTCAGTTTATTTTGACCACCTACATGTCATTTCCTTTCATAGCTACACAACATAAATACACACATAAGCAACATTAGTCTCACTTAAAAATTATATACAAACCAACTGAGACTGGATATTTGTTCAATCAGCCAAATGTTTGGAAAATTTTCCATTCATCTGGGGAAAAAAATAAGTTATATCCTTTATCTCAAACTATAAATAAAATTAAAATTCTAGGAGGACTACAGATTTAAACATAAAAAAAGATCATAAATATAAATTGGAGATAATACCTCTAGCTATGGTGGCCTGAAAGATTGGAAGATCCTCTCTTCAAAAGACAAATAACTAAAAAACTTTCGTTTGTGAAAACCTATTCAATTTTTTTTTGTTGTTGTTGCTTATTTACAGAGAGAGGGAGAGAGAGCATGAATGGGGGAGGGACAGAGAGAGAGACAGGAGAGTGAGAATTTAAAGCAGGCTCCACGCTCCATGTAAAGCCTGATGTGTGGCTCAAACTTATAAACTGTGAGATCATGACCTGAGCCGAAATCAAGATCCAGATGCTTCACTAACTGAGCCACCAGGCGCCCCTCGTATTTCTATAAGGAGAGCAGGAATCTGAAGCTTCTTGCCTGGGGGGCTCTGATCCCCCACCCCAGTTCATTTGGCAATATTAGTTAATTTTTACTACTAGGGCAGGTCTAAGAACATCAGCAGCTTCACTGCTAGGGGCAGATTTAATTTAGGGCAGAGAGTAAAACTCTCACTGGTAGTGTTGTTAATTAAAATAACAAAGCTGGTAAAAAAAAAATGGGGAAAACCTGTAGCTCTGCCAGGCTGAGGTTGCAGTCCCATCTGGGGCAAGGGGCAGCCCAGTCAGGAATTTATGGGGAAAATAATAAATAATATAATAACTTATGTCGTAGAAATAAGAAAGCTATCGAAGGGCTAGATAAACTCTCCACACATCCCTGGATGATTGGGAAACTACACACGTGTGCAAGGGAGACTTGAGAGAACGTGGTATAAAAGGAAAGCCAAAGCATTCATGAGAACTGGCTGAATTGTGAATGCATTCCCCAACCCAGAAACAGATTCATTGGCAGAGAGTGGAACTTTTACAAATTCAAGATAGTTGAGCACTAGTGATTCTGCCTAAATCACTGGTTGATCACTAAACTATGGAGACATAGAGATGACCCACAGGAAGTTAGGCTAAAAAAATTTTTTAAAGCATGAAAAAACTAAGCAAATTTATCAGTGGCCACTCACAACAAAGGAAATAGATTCTACAGTTAAAGTACAGGAAAGTTACAAAAATAAAGAAAAGAGAACCTCAGAGTGGAAAATTAGAACCTAGAGTTTCAACAAAATATTATCAATATACTATCCAAAATATCAGTGTTAAACAAAAATTATGAAATACACAAAGTAATAGAAAAGTGTGACCATATTCAAGAATAAAAGCAGTCAATAGACATGAATTCTGACTGTGCCCAGATGTTGGAAGTAGCAGACAAAGGCATAAAAGCAGCTATTATAAGTATGCATAAGTATTAAAGGAACCTATGTTAAAAGAATTAAATGAAAATACTATAACAACAATTGAAAATAGAGGATCTTAATATAAAAATATAAACTATAAAAAGAACCAAAGAAAAAGTAGAGTTGAAAAATATAACCAACAAAATGAAAAATGGGTTTGAAAATAGATGTGAGATGACAGAAGAAAAAAAGTCCATATAGATTATAGATACTATACTCTCTGAGGAACACAGAGAAAAATTATTGAAGGAAAATAAACAGACCCACAGAGACTCTCCCGACAACATGAAGAATACCAGCATGCATGTAACGGGAGTCCCAAAAGAGGAGAGTGAAAGGGACAGAAAAAAAAAAAAAAAAAAAAAAACTGAAGTAGTAATTCCTGAAAACTTCCCAAATGTGCTGAAAAACATCCATAGGCAGGTTCAAGAAACCCAACAAACCTAAGTAGGATAAATACAAGAGATTCATACATCATAGTCAAATTGTTGAAAGCCAAAGACAATGAGAAAACCTTGAATGCAGTAAGAGAAAAATGACTGTCATCTACAGGAGAAAAACAAATATATCAGCTGACTTTCTAGCAGGAAAAATGGAGGCTAGAAGGCAGTAGAATGACATGCTCAAAGAGCTGAAAGAAAAAGAGTGTTAGCCAATATATCTAACATAACTATCTTTCAAAAGTGAGGGCAAAATAAAGTCACTCAAAGATAAACAAGAACTGAGAAAATGTATAGCAATCAGAACTGTCCCTTGAGAAATACTAAGGGATGACTTTCAGGTTGAAAAAAACAAAAAAAAAAAGATGCCAGTTAGTAACTTGAATTCACACACACACACACACACACACACACAACAACAACAACAATACTTGAAATGATAATTATGTGGATACTTGCATAAATATGTATTATTCTCATTTTTCCCTGAATTTCTTTTCTAAAGTGATTGCCTATCAATAACTATATTGATGTACTGTTGACTTTGAGACATATACAGATACAATACATGTGGCAATAATAGCACAGATGAAGGAGGAAGAAATAGAGCTATTCTGGAGCAAAGATGCTATATTTTACCAGAACTGCCATTATTAAACTGAAGCAGGTTGCAATAAGTTTAGATACATACTGTAACCTAGACCACCACTTTGAAAATTAATTTTTAAATAGTTAGTAAAACAACATAGAAATTGAAATGGCATACTAAAAATACTTGTTTAACACAAAAGGAGGCAGCAAAAGAGGAAAAAGCAACAAAACAGACATGAGACATACAGAAAACAAACAGCAAAATGGCAAATGTATACTCAACCATAACAACTAAATTAAATGTGAATGGCAATCATCTTAAACTTCAGTCAAAAGGCAATTATCATCAATCTGGTAAAAAAGCAAGTTCCAAGTATATACTGTCTTCAAGTATGCTTTAGATTTAAGGACAAAAATAGATTGAAATTACTTTTACTTTATATATACATATATCATGCACAGTTATTATAAATAGCTAGAGTACCTATGTTAGTATCAGCAAAAATATAATTTATGACAAAAATATTGCTAGAGATTAAAGAACACTGTGTAATGATAAAAGGATTACAACATTGGGAACCTATAAAATCTGTAAATATATAGGCATCTAATAGCAGAGTGACAAATAAATGAAGCAAACATTGACAGAATTGAAATAGACAATTTAATAGTTATAGTTGGAGATTGCAAGTCCCTTCTCTCAGTAATTAAACTAGAAATAAAAAAGGACATTGAAGACTTGAACAACTGTAAACTAACATACCTAATACAAATAGAACACTCCCTCCAACAACAGCAGATTACATAATGGTTTCAAACCCACATTGAACATTTTCTAGGACATGTTAAATCATAAAACAAATCCCAATAAACTTAAAAGGAGTAAAATCATGAAATATATTTTGCAACCATGGTAGATCCAAACTGAAAATCAACAACAGAAAGAAATTTGGGAAAACCCTCAAAATTTTTGAAAAATATACTTCTAAATAACCCATGAGTCAAAGAAGAAATCACAATGTTAATTAGGTAATATGTCAAACTGAGTGAAAACAAAACCAAACATACCAAAGTGTATGAGTGCAGTTAATGCAATATTCAAAAGAAAACTCATAGCATTAAATGCTTAAATTAGAAAGAAGATCTGTAATCAATAATCTAAGTTTTACCTCAAGAAGGTAGAAACAGAAGAGCAAATCAAACCCTAAGTAAGTACATTGAAAGAAACAATACAGATCAGAGTAGAAATAAAATAAAAACAATAAAGAAAAAAACCAACAAAATGAAAAGTTGATTCTTTAAAAAGATGAATTGATAAAACTTCTACTAGACTGACAAAAAAGAGATAAAGTATAAATAACCAAAATCAGGAAATAAAAGGGGATATAACCAGCAATCCTACAGAAACTGGAAGGTTATAAGGGAATATTATGAACTACTTAATGACAGCAAATTATACAAATTAGATGAGATGGATAGATTTCTAGAAAGACAAAAATTACCAAAACTGACTCAATAAGAAATTAAAAATCTAAAAAGACCAATAACAAACGAGAAATTGAATCAGTAATTAAACATCTTCCCACAAAGCATAGACCCAGATGACTTTACCAGTGAGTTTTATCAAATATTTAAGGAAAAAATGTAACCAATCCTATATAAACCCTTTCCAAAAATACGTTTATTAGTTTGCCATAATGAAACACCCCAAACTGAAAGGCCTAAACAACAGAAATGTACTGCCTTATAGTTCTGGAGGCTGGAAGTCTGAGATCATCATGTTGGCAGGGTTGCTTCCTTCTGAGGGTAGGAGGGAAGTGTCTGTTCCAGGACTTTCTCCTTGGCTTGTGGATGGCCATTTTCTCCCTCTGTTTTCACATAGTCTTCCCTCTGTGTCAGTGTCCACATTTCTCCTTATAAGGACATCAGTCAGATTAAATTAGGACCTACACTAATGATCTCATTTTAAGTTGATTACCCATGTAAAGACCCCATCTCCAAATAAGGTTACATTCTGAGATACCGGTGGTCAGCACTTCAACATATGAATTCAGTGTAGGGGCACAATGCAATCTATGACAATAGGTGAGGGGCAAACATTTGCCAGCTAATCCTATGGGGCCCATATTATCACCGAGATACCAAAGCAGGACAAAGACATCACAAGTAGAGAAAACTATAGACCAATATCCCTCATGAACATTGATATAAAAAATCTTTAAAAAATAATATTAGCAAACTGAATACATAAATATGTATATATCTTTAATTGCACACCATGATCAAATGGGCATTGCCTCAGGAAAGGAAGGTTGGTTTAATCTCTGAAAATAAATTAATGTTATATATCATATTAATAGAATAAAGGACAAAAATCACATGATCATCTAAAAAGGTATAGGAAAAAGCATTTGACAAAATCCAATACCCATTCATGAAAACAAAACAAAACAACTTTCTACAAAATAGGCAAAATGCAAATTTCCTCAACCTGATAAAAAACTCTAAAAAACCTATAGTTTAGTGTTATACTTAATGGTGAAAGGCTGAAAGTTTTCCCCTGAAATCAGGAACAAGACATTCCAATCTTACCACTTCTATTTAAAGTGTGACTGAATCTTTTACCTAAGAATGTGCTAGAACAACAAGTAAAAGGCATCCAGACTGGCAAGGAAGAAGTAAAACTGTCCTTATTTACAGATGATGTGTGTAGAAAATCTGATGGGATCTACAAAAAAATTTACTAGAAGTAATGAGTAAGTTTAACAAGTTTGCAGGATACAAAATCAATTACAAAAATCAACCCTATTTCTGTATCTTAGCAACAATCTAAAAATGAAATTAAGAAAATAAATAGTGATAAAAGAATAATTTAGAAAAATGTTATCAAAATAAGTGTAAGCCTGAGAACTTCAAAACAATGTTTTTAAAAGATCTAAATAAATGGAGAAGCATACCATATTCATAGGTTGGAAAACGCAAATTGTTAATATGGCGATTCTACCCAAATTGATTTGCTGATTTAGATGCAATCCCTATCAAACTCCCAACAAAATTGTTTTTTGTAGAAATTAGCAAGTTGACCCTAAAATGTATCTGAAAATGCAAAAGCCCTAGACTAGCCAATACAAGTTTGAAAAAGAAAGAGAAATTGAAAAATTCACATTACTTCACTTTAAAATGTACTGTAAAACACAGTAATTGAGAAAGTGTTGTATTAGTATAAGGATAGATGCATTGATCAATGGAATAGAATAAAGAATATAGAAATATACCCCTACATTAATGGACAATTTATTTTCAACAAGAGGCCAAGACAATCCACTGTAGAAAAGACAGGTTTTTTTTTTTCCAGCAAATAGTGCAAACACAATGGGATATGTATATGCAAATAAATGAATTTAGACCTTTACCTCACACCATACGCAAAAGTTAAGTTAAAATGGACCATAAGCTTCAATATGGAGCTAAAGCTATAGAATTTATAAAAGAAAACAGGAGGGAATCTCTGTGGCCTTGGATTAGACAAAATATTCTTAGATTTGACATCACAAGCATGATCCATAAGAGAAAGAATTGATAAATTGCACTTCAACAAAATTTAACTTTTGCTCTTCAAAAGATACCATCAAGAAGATAAAAAGACAAATCCTGCACTTGGAGAAAATATTTGAAAATCATGTATTTGAAAAAGGACATACATCTACATCAGGCAAAGAATTCTTACAGCTCAATAATGAGAAGGCAATTTAAAATATGCAAAAGAGAGGTACCTGGGTGGCTCAGTCGATTAAGCATCAGATTCTTGATTTTGGCTCAGGTCATGATGTCACAGTTGTGAGATACAGCCCTGCATTGGGCTCTGTGCTAGGTATGGAGGCTGCTTAAGATTCTGTCTCTCCCTCTCCCTTTGCCCTTCTCCCACATGCATGCGTGCGCACACGCATGCACATGCTCTCTCTCTCTCAAAATAATAAATAAACATTTTTAAAAAATGATGTAGCAATTCTACTCCTAAGTATCTAGTGAAAATAAATGTAGAAGGCATACATCTACACGAAGATTTACATGTGAACCTTTTAAGTAACATCATTTATTTAATGTGAAACTGGATATAATTCAAATGTCCATCCACTGGTGAATAGATAAACTAAGTGTGGTGTATCTGTATGTCTGCATATATATACAAGGAAATGCTATTTAGCACTAAAAAGAAACAATCTACTGATATACCATGAATATACCTCATAATCATTATTCTAAATGAAAGAAGACAGGTATGAAAGATGAAATATTGCCTGGTTCCATTTATATGAAAATGCAAATCTATAAAAATAAAAAGCAGATCAGTGGTTGCCCAAGTCTAAGGGTGAGGGTGAAAAATAACTACGAATAGATATGAGGGAATTTTTGAGGGAAATGTCTTAAAACTGGATAGTTGTACAACTCTGCACATTTGCAAAAATAAAACAGTCCATTTATCTTGGGTAAATTTTTTGCTTGTAAATTATATCTCAATAAAGCCTTCAATTAAAAAGGAAAAAAGTACTAGAAGAGAAATAGAATAAATAATATGTTTATTAAGTATTGTAGAAGCAAGTGATGTGAGAATGAAAAAAATATTTTAAAGGAATAATTGACAATTTGCTAAAGAAAGGGGAGTGTGAAGGAGAGGAAGGCATTAAAAGTACCAGAAGTTTTCACATCAAAGTTGGTCATCTAAGCTACTCTATGGTGTAAAATATTACTATTCAGTTCAGTTGAGTTTGATAGGCAATTGAAAATGCAACCCTGGAGCTCAGAGAGATGTCAGTTTGAAGGATGCAGATTTGGAAATCTTCCATGGAGTTGAAATCATGAGAGTGGATGAGATCATGAGGAAGAATATTGAGAGCAAGGAGGACAGGACAGGACCTTGCAGAATACCCTCACCTAAGGAGCCTGAAGAGGAAGTTAGAATAGAGAGAATTTTAAAGGGCAAAAACCCCCCCCCAAAAACACAAAAACCTGTGCCTTTATGAGAGTCACCCTGAAGAACAGACATGGTGATGGGAGACTCACACAGAGACACAGACCGGTGTCAGGCAACGCACACGCCAAAGGGTGCGGTATTTTCTAGATAATAAAGATTGAAAATGTGACAGCTTTTGTTTTTTTGCCTAACTTCATCAATTTATTTAGAAGAAACATTTTGGGAGTGCCTGGGTGTCTCTGTTGGTTAAGCATCTGACTCTTGGTTTCAGCTCAGGTCATGATCTTACAGTTCATGAGTTCTGCACTGACTTGAGCCTACTTAGGATTCTCTCCTTCTCTCTGCCCCTCCCCTGCTTACTCTCTCTCTCTCTCTTTCTCAAAATGAATGATTGAATGAATAAGAAACATTTTGGCTTTGGTTTGTTTTTGTTGTTATTATGTATTATATTTCCAAGTAGATAACACATTAATCAATATGATTTTTAAATTAAAGCAATATTTAAAAAAAAAATAGAGAGCACCTCCCTACCTCCCAATAGATAACAACTTATAATAGTTCTCTGCTTTTCTTAGGGAAGGTATTTTGAAAGAGACACAGGATTTGAGTGCAATTATGTAAAACGGGGTGAAAATAATAAGAGGTGAGGGAAGAAGTTGAAAGGACAGGGAAGGGGAGACAGGGATAGAAAAAGAACATGGAGAAGATACAAAGGTGGAGATTGGGGGATCTTATGTGGAGCTTAGTTGACATTTCCTGGGTCCCTGTTCCAGGCCCACAGCCCTGTGTCTACCTTGCCTCCTTATGCAGAATCTGACCTTATTTGCTGGGACAGCAACATTGACCCTCTTCTTATATCTGTGCCCACATCTCTGCCTATTGCCTCCGTCCCTGTGGGGATGGGGACAAGAAGGCTGCTCAGGTTTTAAAGAGGTGCAAGTTTTCAATATAGTCCTCAGAAACACAGTTACTAAATGCAATGCATACTTCTGGATCTTTTTACTATAAACAACATCATCGGGACAACTGAAGACACTCGAATTTGGATGGTGGTAATGTGTCAGTGTTCATATCCCAATTTCAATGGTAATATCGTGGTTATATAGGAAATCCCCTGCTTTGCAGGAACTACTGGAATATTTAGAGTAATAGAGAATCATGTGGGCAGCTTACTCTCAAATGGTTTGGGTGGGGGAGGGAGTTCTTGTACTATATTTGCAACTTTTCTCTAAATTCGAAATTGTTTCAAATTAAAAAAAACTCTATGTTAGTGGGTAGGTTGGTTTGATGTTATGTTTTTGAATTGTTGGTTAGAAAACCCAACAGAATGGAACAGGAAAGGGAGGGGGGACACGTGTTCCCCAGTCCTGGTTTTTGCAGAACTCGGGGTTACGTAAGACTAAAGTAACCCTGTTTGCCTTGCAAAATGTAAACAAAGGCATTACACTTGCACAGGGTAATAATGTGCTTTCCTCATCCCAGCTAACAGCAGGACTCCAGTAATCAGACCAAATAAGCCCAGTCAATGGCGCTGGGAAGGTTGGCTCCCAGAAAGGAAGGCAATTTAAGTAATTAGCCAGTCTTTATGGCAGGATCATCTCCCAGCCACAGCAGGGTGTGAGGGAGCACATGGCTGTTATGCAATAAAGGCAGTCCTTCATTTTTACACTCTCTTCTTCTAACTCAAACTTTCAAAGCATGCCCAGAGAGGACACTTTTCCTCAGTGATTCTCAGTGTCCCAGATGGAAAAAAGGCTGATGGCTGAGCCCAACCAGCACATGCTGACAAGCTTTTGTTTCATTTGGGTTTGTTTCCAGATGAAAACAGCTTCATTGTTTGCCCGGATTATAAAAGGAATCTATGCTTGTTATTAAAACAAATTGGGGTGCCTGAGTGGCTCAGTCGGTTAAGCGTCCAACCGGCTCATGTCATGATCTCGCAGTTCGTGAGTTCGAGTCCCACGTCAGGCTCTATGCTGACAGCTCAGAGCCTGGAGCCTGCTTCGGATTCTGTGTCTCCCTCTCTCTTTGCCCCTCCCCCACTCATGCTCTGTCTCAAAAATAAATAAAACATTTAAAAAAATTAAAAAAAACAAATTTAGACAAAAACAAATAAGGACAGCTATAAAGTTGAAAGTTAAAACTATCTATAATCTTCCCAACCAGAGAAACCTAGGGCTCATATTTTGGTCTATTAGCCTTCAAGTTTGTGTGATCATAAATAAAAGTATAATTACACTAAAGAAACTGCATAATAACCATCATGATCTTTATTTTCCTCTTAGTCATCTTTATTTATTAATAAATACAAATTCATGACATCATACTACAGAGAGACCTTTGCTCAGATAACCTAAGAAAAAAATAGGCAAACAACTTGAGCAGTCTTTTGAGGGCAATTCCCAATAAATATTAAAAGAATGATCAGCTTCATTACTCATCAGGAAAATTCATATTAAAACCATGATTTCCCAGTGGAATGGCTAAAGCGGAGACAAATAAAAAGCACATGGTAGCAAGAATATGAAGCCGGCTGACCTATCATAGATTTCTGGGGGTCGTAAATCGGTATAACCACTTTGGAAAACTGTTTGGCAGTATCTATTAAGACTAATCACATGTATACATAGAGGTCAGTAGTTCTATTCCTAGGTAGACAACCAACAGAAATGAATATTTGTGTTCACTGAAACACGGGTACAAGAAGGTACATAGCCTCATTATCCATGATAGGTTCATACTGGAAATAACCCAATGTCCACATATAATAGAATGGATAAACAAACTATGGTATATCTATAATGGAATACTATATAATAATGAGAACGAAATGGATCACAACTACACATAACAATGTGAATGACTCCCACAAACATGGTGTTGAGAAACAAGAAGCCAGCCACAGAAGATTATACGTGGTGTGATCCATTTATAGAAAAGAGACACCAAGAGCAAGCTGACTCATCAGGTAAAGTCAGGATAGATGTTACCCTTCTTAGGACATAGGGACTACCAGGGGTACATGGGGACTTTTGGGGTATGGCAAAGTTCTCCTTCTTGATCTGCATGCTCAATATATACATGTGTTCACTGAGTGAAGTTTATCAAGCTGTGCCCTTAGGATGTATGTATTTTTCTGTATTTGTATGTCAGTATGTAAATATACTATAGGCAGACTACTAACAAAATTAAACTGATTAACTCTCCAAAGTCTAGAATCAATTGGATCATATTCAGAAAGTTTTTTCTCACAAACTGTAGGAGTTTCCTGGGGCACCTGGGTAGCTCAGTCTGTTAAACATCAGACTCTTGATTTTGACTCAAGTCATGATCTCACAGTTGATGAGTTTGAGCCCACTGTCAGTGCAGAGCCTGCTTGAAATCTCTCTCTCTGCCCCTCCCCCGCTTGCACTTTCTCTCTCTCTCTCTCAAAAATGAATGAATAAATACATACATACATACACACATATATACATACATTTTCAAAAAATTACAGGAGTTTCCTTGGGGCGCCTGGGTGGCTCAGTTGGTTGAGCATCTGACTTCAGTTTAGGTCATGTTCTCATGGTTCGTGGGTTTGAGCCCTGCATCTGGCTCTGTGCTGACAGCTTGGAGCCCAGAGCCTGCTTCAGATTCTGTGTCTCCCTCTTTCTCTCTCTGCCCCACCCTCGCTCACACTCTTTCTCTCTCTCAAAAATAAATAAATGTTTAAAAAAATTATAGACATTTCCTAGTTAAGGCAAAACAACATCCAAAATTCATACTACATTAGTGGCATTTCCACTCTGAACCCTCTTCCACTATTTTGACCTGTATCTACCTGTCCCCTTTCAGTATGCATTGCTATGTCAAGTAATGGAGAATATTCCAACCCTTGTCCCCTACAGTGACCCCCACAGGACTAGAACAATGGTTCTTACTAGGGCTTACATTGGAAGCACCTGAAACCCACGTGCATCTATGCAAGGGCAAGTCAGGTTATGAATTGCATGTTGTAGAGATGCTATTGATCGCCACCCAGCTTCTGCCTCAGAGCTGAAGTACTCATGTTCCTAGCTGTAGGAAATGTTGCTTGATAAGGACTCAAGAGAGTCTGTCCCCAGAAATTATTTTCTGCAGAATGAAGCTGCCAGCTCAAGGTTAGGCTCCTTCCTGGGGCAGCCTACATCCAGTGACTGGTCCATACAAGGGCTGGCTCCTGCATCAATGGGGGACAATGCTGAAGGTTTATCCCAGCTCCTGGGTGTTCCATGACTTGGCTCAAGCCTTTGTTGAAATGTATCACAGTTCAAATTTTTCCTCTGTTCAGTCTTGGTTTCCTGATCCCCTCCCAGGCATTGTATCTGAGAATACTCCCCCATAAGCCACCAGTATGCAAAGCTCCATTTTAAAGTTTGTTTCCCAGGGGACCTGACCTGAGACGTTCACTTATGAATAAGAGTTCAAAATACATGCTGCACCATTGTAAGCCAATGTTTTCCAGGGTAGGCTTAATGGAAAAGGTGAAACTTTAAGTCCACACAGATTTTGGAGAAGCCATCTTACAGTTTGCCAGATGAGAACCACCACCCCCCCCCCAGGAAAGTCTAAGGTTAAAAGTATAGATGGGCAAAGGAAGTGGGGGAAACCATTGCAAAGGTTGGCCTAACCAGAGCAGAATGGCTTTACTGGGAAATAGAGGCACAAGGTTTCATAGACCAGCTAGTGTTCGTTGCCAAAAGAAAAAAAAAAAAAAAGAAAAGAAAAGAAAAGAAAGGCTTGGCTAGAAATTGGTTTTAATTAAACAGAGTCCCTGTGATGATTTTTTGACAAGTGATTGATTAATAGACGTGATGCTGCTTTTGGATAAACCTAGCAGTGAGATACAAGACTGATTGCAGGTGAGATTGGCAACTTAAAGACCAGCCTGGCAGATGCGGCTGCAATCCTAGCAAAGGCGCGATGTGCCCAGGCTGTAAATAGCTCACAGGATGGGTAAGATGAGAGCCATGAGAAAGAGGAATCAGACTTGTTCAGTGGGGCAACACCAAGCTATTAAGGAAGGATCAGCAAAATGCAAGGAAGCCCATTAAACCAGAGAGCTATCCAACAATGAATTGGACTTCTCTTTGGCAGAGGGGGACTCACATCCCTAGAGACTTTACAAAGAAGCTGATGGTTTCTTATTAAAGGTAAGAGGGTCCAGCAATGAGTAGAAGGTTAAACTACAGTCCCTTTAATCTCGCTTTTAAGCCTTCTGCAAAAATGAAGAGGAAAGCTTAATTCTGCCACGGAAGAAGTAGCTCCACTTACGTGGCTGGAGATGCAGGGGTGAAGAAATGTTTTTAAGTTGTCTCCACGTTTTCCAAAACAGAGGAAGGGACGCATTTGGCTAAACTGTCTCTAGTGTGAAAGTTTAATGGTGGAGCTTTTTATTATTTATTATTTGTTATTTATTTTTTTAATGGTGGGGCTTTTTAGAACAATAAAGTGGAAAATCTGCTTCTACATATAATGCATGTGGCATCTTGCACCAACCACAGGACAGGAGCAACACAGGAGGGCTCTCACTCCCAGCTTTGAAAATGGAGCTTCTCACTGCTGCTGGCTCATGGTGGTTCTTTCCTCTCACAGCTTCTGCACTGTTTGAGGAGAAAAGGGATTCCTAGCAGCAGCAAGGCAAGGTTTCAACATTGCCTATTAGTTTCATCGTCCTCACTGCTGCCGTGGGGCGAGTGGAGGGTGTCCGATGCTTCTGCAGTGCCGAGGTCAGCATCTTCAGGCTTAGCCAGATGGTTTTCCTTTCACCTTCTGGTTAAAATTGGACTGACGCATCCTGGGTCTTTTAAAGAATCCATTACTTTGTTGAGAGTTTTTCTGGTGACTCTGTTTCATTCTGGAGTTTTGTTTTGATTTGTAACTTTGCTCAGATTTTAAAAAGGACTCTGTGACATTTAATATTTACAATATATTTCTTTTTATTATATATTTTTAATGTCTTATTTATTTTTGAGAGCAAGCGGGGGAGGGGCAGAGAAAGAGGGGGACAGAGGATCCAAAGCGGGCTTTGCGCTGATAGTAGTGAGCCCAATGTGGGACTCGAACACAGGAACCGTCAGACCATGACCTGAGCCAAAGTCAGAAGCTCAACTGACTGAGCCACCAGGTGTCCCTATTATATTTCTAAGATCAATTCCTTTCTTTCTGCCTCACTTCTTTTTCTTTCTCAAGTTTGACTTTATTATACTGATATTTTCTTCTCCCCATCCCACCTTCCTGCCCACTTCTGAGGCCTGTCATTCTTCATGGTTTCCCACTTAGGGAGACGATATTTTTGGTTCATACTAAAAAGAATATGAAAACAGAAGGTATTTGACTCACCTCCTTCCTCACACTGTGAGCCTCCATCTTTTGAACGTCTGACATTTGTTCCCAGAATGCCAGTCCTGTTTGTAGTATCCGCCAGAACTGCATGGGAGCAAGGGCCTGCTGGTCTAGCATGCGATGTAAAGGTTCAGGGCACATGATGACCACTGCGTGGTTTTAGATTTCCTGCCTCAAGTTCACATGTCTGAGACCACTTTTGCTCCTATTGCCAGGCTAACCGCAGGAGTCAGAAAGGGGAAATGTATTTTCATTGGAGAATCTTATGTTGAAGAGAAGAACATTCTTTCAGCAAAAACAAGCTATAAACACAAGTGTTTTTCAAAGGGCTGAGGGAAAAAATTGCCAAGAGACACTTTTGAAACAGTTAAAGACAACAGCAAGCTCTGCAAAATTGCCATTAGAGTCAACCTGGGTGGGTCATCTGTGATGAGGTTTTCACCTGTTTCTGATTTCTACAGGCCAAGGGACAGACATGAGTGTGCTAGGGAGTGTTATTCTTTTCAAGGACACCTACAGCCCATAATTTAGTGCCAAAATCCTTATGGCAAAAGAGTAAAACCACATATCTGTACAGGTTTGTATTCTTTCAGTCAGAGAGGTTCTAGAACAGGCTTTCCCTTCAGACTTCTTGATGTGTAAACCTTCCTGTGTAATGTTGGCTCATTACCCTGTAAATGAGGTCAGGGCCATTAGTTCAGCATCCTGGGGACCGGTTTGCTGTTCTGTTCCATGGCCACTGACCACAGCTCTAACATCAGTCGGCAATGGTATGCCTGTGTTTAGTATGTTAGTAGTCACGAGAAAGCCAGGAAATACTTGTGTTTCAACTGGGAAAAAAAAATATGTGCAATACCCAGGAGAATGTGGCTTTCTTACCCCATCCTCTCCCCCTTGTTTTCTTCAGAAGGTCCTTTTAAAAGTTTAACACATATTTCTGCAGTTTCCATATTTTAAGAACAGTAGGTCAAATATAGACAGGAGAACTCACCCACACTCACCTTATACACCCAGTGTTCACCCCTCCCTTCAGGGATCTACAATTCTTCATTTCTTAGGAATCCTTGCAAAGCCTCTTTACAGATATGTAAGAAATATGCATATAGAGGGGAATATGCCACCCAGGGGCACCTGGGTGGCTCAGTTGGTTGAATGGCTGACTTCAGCTCAGGCCATGATCCCACAGTTTGTGGATTTGAGCCCCACATGGGTCTTGCTGCTATCAGCATGGAGTCTGCTTTGGATCCTCTGTTCCCCTCTCTCTCTCTCTCTCCCCCTCCCTGGCTTGCACTCTTTCTCTCTCTCAAAAATAAATAAACATTTTAAAATATCTTTTTTTAAAAAAAAAAGAATGTGCATATAGATACTTATTGTCCCATTTTTTAGCGCACAAAAAATAGTAGGTTCTAATCTTTTTTTTTTTTTTTTTTCATTGAACAATGATTTGGGGGGAAACTTGAGTTTCAAATGAGTACATAGAGAGTTTCATTCTTTTCATGGCCTCATAGTAGTCCCCTTGTCCCACAATTTATTTAACAGCTTATATTGGTAGACATTTGGCTTATTTGAAATGCTTTGCATTGCAATGAATAACCAGAAAATCCTTAGCCTATTTCTGTAGGATACATTCCTAGAAGTGGAACTGAGAAGGATATACATTTGCAATAGAGATTACCAAATTGCCTCTCCTAGGGGTTGCTTACTTCTTTAAAATGTAATTTTTTAATATTTATTTATTTTTGACAGAGAGAGTTAGAAAGAGCAAGCATACATGCGAGAATTGGAGAGGGACAGAGAAAGAGGGAGACAGAGGATCCTAAGCAGGCTTTGTGCTGACAGCAGAGAGCCCCACACAGGACTCAAACTCACAAACTGTGAGATCATGACCTGAACTGAAGTCAGATACTTAAGCAACTGAGCCACCCAGACACCCAGATGTATAATATGTAATTTTTTAAAACAACGTACCTTAACTTCATAACATATAAGAAATTAACCTGAGGGATGACTGGCTGGCTCAGTTGGTAGAACATGCAACTCTTGATCTTGGGGTCATGAGTTCAAGCCCCATGTTGGGTGTAGAGATTATAAATGATTATAATAATAGATTATAATAATAAGTAAATAAATAATTCTGAGGAACCAAATAAACCCCAAATTTCTTTTAAAAATGTTAACTAGAAATGGAACAAGAATGACCTAAATGTAAGATTCAAACTATGAGACTCTTAGATCACATGGGTAATCCTCACAATCTCAGATTTGGCAGTGAATTTTTAGATCTGATACCAAATACAAGCAACTAATATCCAGAATATACAGAACTGTTACAATTCAACAACAAAAACACAACCCAGTTAAAACTTGAGTGAAGAATCTGTGACAACATTTCTCCAAAAAAGATCTACAAATTGCCAACAAACACAAGAAAAGATGCTTAACATTAGCATCTTTACAATTAAATATTACAATTTTTAAAAAAGTGTTAAAGCATAGACCCTAAAAACAAAAACCAAAAAGCCTCAATGAGATACCACTTCAACCTACTAGGATGGATATAATGGAAAAGAAACATTAAAAATAGAATAAAGCAAGTGTTGGTGAGGATGTAGAGAAATTGGAATATTTGTACATTTATGTACAATGTACATTTATGTACAATGTACAATGTACAATTATGTAAAATGGGATAGCCACTGTAGAAAACGGTCGGGCAGGTCTCAAAACATTAAAAAAAGAGTTACCATTTGACTCAACTAATTCTCTCCAGAGCAATGAAAATATATATCCACACCAAAACTTGCACACAAATATTTGTAGCACCATAGCTTATAACAACTCAAATGTCTGTCAACTGATTAATGGTAAACAAAATGTGGCATATCTGTACCATGGAATATTATTTGGCTGTAGAAAGGAATGAAGTATAGATATACACTGTAACATGGATGAACCTTGAAAACGTCACATTAAATGAAAGAAGCCAGTCATAAACTACCATATGTTATATGATTCCATTTATACCAAGCATCTTGAACCAGGCAAACATAGAGACAGTAAGTAGATGAGTGGTTGCTTAGGGCTTGGTAGGTTGGGGGCATGGAGGTAACCACAAAGGGAAATTGGGAGTGATGGAAATTGGGAATGATGAGAAAGTGGCTGAGGTACCCGTTGCACAACTCTGAATGCACAAAAAAACTGTTGAAGTATATACCCTAAGTAGTTGAGTATTTGTGTGGTATACGAATTATATCTCAAGCTGTCAAAAAACAAAGATAATCTAACTACCAAGGAACGAATGCCCAGTAGGGATGGGGCTATCAATGATCAGGCTTATGATCACCCTCACTTGAGAGCCAGTTGACTCTTGACATTTATCACACAGTCCAGCACGTCGCGGACATTCTCTAAAAATGCTCCATTGGAATCACTGGGGATCTGAGAGCCCCACCTGCCATTTGATAATTTTAGACCAGTGAAAATGTGCCAACCACCACATTCACCTGATTCGTCACCATTTAACTCTTGGCTTGTCTCCACATTGAAGTGAACTATAAAATGAAAGATATTTGACATTCTTGAGGCAAACTATTCCACAGAGGAGACTACCCTAAGGTGATTGAAAAACAGTAGTTTTAGGCACATGACAAGTCACGTGATTAGCAGGTCAAGGGAGCAGGGAGGCAGGGGAATGCTTGGAAAGCCATTACCCCTCTGTGGAAAAGCACCATTTATTTATTCTATTGTTAACTAAATCTTTCCATTGACTTCATCAAAAGAGCTCCTTTAAAGATCAATTAAGTAAAAGACCAATAACCCTTTGGGAAAAGAACACGAAAATACAGTTCACAGGGGGAAAAAACGTAAAAATAAGGTTTAAATATGAGAAGGGGCTCATCCTCTCATAAGAGAAAAATGCAAGTTAAAACTATCGCAAAAGGCTATATTTTCGGTCAGAGTGGCAAATATTTAAAAGCTTACTTAGCTGGTGGGTTTTCCGAGGTGTTAAGACCTTCAGGCATCGTTGGTGCAAAATGAAACTGGTACAGTCTCTCTGGAAGACAACCGGACAGCATCGAACATCACAGACACTGCGCACATCCTGTCACCGGTGGTTCCTCTTCTAGGACGAGCTGCATTTCGCTCGTTCCTCAGTCTTTTCTGCTCTCCTATCTTCTGAGGCTCTGTGCCTCAAGTGAGGTCAATAAATGGGTAATAATCCCCTTAAACTTTGGAATTAATTTCTTTTTGACTACAGGAACTGACAGTTCAAGAAAAACCTAGATGCCTTAATAATTAGAGAAAACCTAAAAGTTCCTTCTATGAAGGTTCACAGCTATAAATGTAATAAATGAAGCTCCCCCAATACTACACTGTGGGTCGGGTTAATCCCATTAAACAGGAGCGGGCATCGCCATGTCTAGGAAGTGGGGCCGGGTTATCAGCATATGTGCTACCATAGCGCCCCCTGCTGACCCGATGCAAAACAAATTCCTGAGGTAGGTTTGCATCAACTTTTTTTTTTTTTTTTCTCAACGGTTGCTAAAAGGGTTGCGTCTCCTGCCTGCCAGTGGGCAGGTCCTCAAAACATTAAATACAGAGTTACCTATTACCTTTTCTCTGCTCAAGCTCTCAACTCCTTCTTGTGTCAGATAAGCTTGCCCCCTACTTCTCAGTTAAAGAACAAAGACCCTTGACACTTTACCTCCTAAAAAAAAAGATTGGCTGCTTTGGCTGCTGTGTCCTGGCTGCTTGTGCCTTATCCCTCCCCCTTTCTTCAGCAATTCTAGTTCTTCTACCTGTTTTCCTCTTTCATTCCCTCTGTTGGCTTCTTCATTGGCCACTTTTAACAGTGTGCCCACGTTGCACTCGAGCCTGGCAGCCACAAACAACCGGCCATTCCCTCACTCACTGCACTTGCCCACTCCCCACTCATTATTCAATCCAGTCTTTCTTTAAAATGAGGTCTGTGGATCCTGGACATACATTTCACCTGGCTGCTTGCCTGAAATGTGGACTCCTGGGCCCCCATGTGGACTTCCTGGAATCTCTGGAACCTACATTTATAACAAGTACCCTAAAGAATTAGAACACACACGCACGAACACACTATAAAAATCACCGTTTTTGCAAACCATATTCCCTGGTCCAGAAACTTGCCATATCCTTTAAACCTTCAAAGTCCATCTCGGGGCGCCTGGGTGGCTCAGTCGGTTAAGCGGCCGGCTTCAGCTCAGGTCACGATCTAGCAGTCTGTGAGTTCCAGCCCCGCGTCGGGCTCTGGGCTGACAGCTCAGAGCCTGGAGCCTGTTTCAGATTCTGTGTCTCCCTCTCTCTGACCCTCCCCTGTTCATGCTCTGTCTCTCTCTGCCCCAAAAATAAATAAACGTAAAAAAAAATTAAAAAAAAAAAAACAAAGTCCATCTCAAAGGCCACTTTTCATATAAAGCCTTTTCTCATTCCTCGATAGGCTAAATAACCCTTCCTTTCAACTGTCCATAATGGCAACCATTGTAACGATTTTTTTTCTTGTTTTTACTTTTCTTATCTTTCCCTAAAAGGTCATAAACTCCTCGAGATGAAAGACTATTTTATTCATCCATGTATTCACTGAAGCTTTGCAAACAGTGCTATCCACAAAAGTATTTCTTGAATTAGCACTTTCAATTAGACAATGGCTGTTTAATATATTTATGATGTTTTTAAAGGTATACTTTAAAAAACACTTAACATACTCATGGGGGAAGCAAAATTAAGATGCAAGTAGAATTCTTTCTGATAGCAAAGGTTCCTGCTGAATAAAATACAGCTCAGGGTTTAGTGAAGCTCTGTGGGTGTGGGTGTGTGTGTGTGTGTGTGTGTGTGTGTGTGTGTGTTGCAGTCATGTGCAGAAATAACCAGGTCTTGACCTTCATCCCTTTCTCTCTTGCTAAACCCAACAGGTCTTGAAGCAAAACTTTCCCCCAAAAAAACAATGTATCACAAAGTTATCATTTCTCCTGTTTTGTTCCATACACTAAGGGGGATTTTTGATGATTATGGTCCAAATTAGCTAATGTATATTCTTATATTAAGGAAAATACTTGCCTGCCTATAATTAAAACTCAACAAAATAGGATTCCAATTTCAAAACAAATGCACTTACCAAACCCATCACAAAATGCTACTGCTGCAAATCCTCATAGCAAATGGGGTCCTTACTCCTGATGGGGAGCACCTGCCTCATCTCCACGCCTCTCCAGCTCCTGCCAATCCCACACCCTCTGAAACATTTTAGTAGTAATTGCAACACTTCTTTAGGTTTTTCTGAACCTAATTTTAAAACGATAGGAGACCTAATTTTTTACTGCTTATCAATCTCATGCTGTGTGATGTTTTAATATAAGCTGAAGGTAAAAACACTTTGTATTTATTAGGGACACAAAGTTGTTTGCCAGAGCATGTCAAATCAGCTGCCTGTGTTGAAAAAACATGTCATCTATTCAGCTGCTTCATTATTTCAGGAAGGGAAACATTTCTTCCACCAAAAACTCAAAGCCAGCAAAAATACATAAGGATTCCTGACTTTTTGTCAGCCATTTGCCATCTTCAATATTAGCATTTTCCAAACCATATTCTGTGGAATGGAAGTGTCTCCACATATATGGATAGAGATTTAACAAAAAAGCAAGAGTTTATGTGGGGGAGGGGGATCAGTGATAAGTTTAAAAAAAACCCTGCAAGTTGGCCCCCATCCCCTCTAGGGGGTCATTGTTCATGCAGGGTAGTAAATAGTTCACATGGTCTTGCAGTGAAGCAGGAACACCCAAACATGTTTCCTAATTTATTCAAACGTGGTATCAGCCTTTAAAAAAAATTTTTTTTGGAATATCTATTAAGTTAATCTTGTGGGACACTAACATTCAGCAGGACTTGAAGTGAGAAATAGTTTCATGCAGGTATGCTCAAATAATCCATCTAAAATAAATGTCAAGAAAAAAAATGATCCGAGATGAAAATTCAGAATCACACAAGTATATCCAAGATGGAATGGTTTCTCAACACTGTCCACGAAAGTAGGGTTAACCGTTCCGAAATAAGCACACCCAAAAGAAAAGGTAGCACACTTACATCCTTATTTTGGTTGCTGAAATGCTTCAGTGGACTCTTGGTTGAACTTCTTGAATTTTTTCGGACTGGGTTTAGCTCAGCAGAGACGGATGCTGTTGGTCATGGCCAGCTTTCTTTTTGTTTTCATCACATTTAGAGAACTTCCATAATTGATGTTTATTAAAACGCCTGATCACATCCTTCACAGTGTTCACTGACTACATTCCTTGTAAGGCTCTTTGCCTATGCTCACATAACTTATCATTCCCTACATAGCCTTACATATCTGCATTATTTGGGAGTAACACCAGAAACGTTTACTGGCCTGGGAAGTAATTACTGCTCCCTCATTAAAGTGATTTGCAAATGCACCTACCAAAGTCATACTGGTTTTTTTTAGGACTTGTCATTTTGATTAGGTCTCAGCTCATTCTAGAATGCAAGGCACTTCCGAGATGTTGCTATGTTGCTATAGTTTGGTCATTTGGCAAAATCATGGTTACCCGCTATTTTCTGTTGGAAGCTACAGTGTGTTAAGGTACCTGTTAGGACTTTTTCCTTAACCTCTATGAAAGCAGTATGCATTGTATAATTTTGTTTCTCTTAGCTCTTGGGGTGATTTGGGTCCATGTGGCTAGATGCGATTCTAGTTGTGTCTCCTTAATGCAAATGCAAGTTTTGTGGTGTCCAGCAAGGTTCACATAGAGGTGCTCAGACAAGAGGAAAGGCTGTGTGCTCAGAGGAGGAGATAGTTGCCCCTTAAGAATACCATAGAGAGGACATCACCAAGGTGGCTAGATAGGAGACTCCTGACTTTCCCTTCTCCCACCATACATCAAATAGCTACACCAGGATCGATTCCCAGTTCCCTCCCAAAGAGATGCAGAAACTAATTAATTTAGTGCCCCTGACACATTGGGTGACTGAGAAATTCCCAACCCTGAAATGAGTAGGAAAGGCTGAGACAGAGCACCCTCCCCCCCCCCCCCCCCAACAGGGCTCCTGACAGTCAGGTGAGCAGCCATACCTGTTAGAGTGGTTATTCTCAAAAAGACAGGAGAGAAGAAAAGCTGGTGAGCACGTGGGGAAAAGAGAACTGTTATGCCCAGAATTCGTGATCCCCAAAGACCACCAGGGAGCCTAGTTGGATGCAAAAGCAAAGAGCCTTTATTCGAGCTAGCTCAAGCTCAATCCCCTACCTGCACGGAAGCAGCAGTAAGATACCAGAGAGAGAAAGAGAGAGAGCAGGTTTCAAGAGCACAAAAGTTTTATAGGGATCATGGCCTTAGCCGATTGGCTGGGGAAGGGTCATGGCCTCAGCCGATTGGCTGGGGAAGGATCAGTCTCCTCACCAGGTTGCTGGGCATGGTTTGAAAGGTTTAAAGTAGAGTGATTACAAAGAGGAAATCCCATCCCCCTCCTGTCCTTGAGCTCCTGCTCTCAGAGTGTCAGTGGTCTTGGGCCTGCTTCCCCAAATCAGAAGAGTCTGGCCCTCAGGTCACCCAGCCTCTTTCTCAGGGGTGCAGAGAGAGTAAGTGCTGGATGTAGGGTTCTCTTGCCATCCTTCCACCTTCATCTGAGCTCTCCTTTCCCCAGTGACTCATCCCAGCCCACCCCCAGGTGAAACAAGGAAACTCAAGGCTTTCCTCCACCTGTTCTACATCCTCAGGATGACTCCCTGACCACAGATCTATGCCTAGGCCCCAACTCATGTTGAACGGGTGAGCGGGAAGTTACTCAAAGGGAGGAGGCGTGGTCTGAGGTTTGAGCGGGAACTTCTTTCTGCGGCCATGTCGGGGACATAGTCACTCAAGATGGAGGATACAGAACAAGATGGAGTCAGCTGGCCTACATCTGCTTTTTCAGAACCCTTGTACACTGTTGGCTGGAGTGTAAACTCACACAGCCACTGTGTAGAACAGTAAGAAGACTTCTTAAGAAATGAAAAAATACAGGTGCCTGGGAGGCTCCATTGGTTAAACTCAGGTCAGGATCTCAGTTTGTGAGTTTGAGCCCCAAGTCCAGGTTTGTGTTGACAGCTCAGAGTCTGGAACCTGCTAAGGATTCTGTGTCTCCCTCTCTCTCTCTGCCCCTCCCCCACTTGCACTGTGTGTGTCTCTCTCTTTCAAAAATAAAATATAAACATTAAAAAAAATTTTTAAAGACATGAAAAAAACAGAACTACCATGTCGTCCAGCAATCCCGCTTCTGGGTATATGATCCTAAGGAAAAGAAATCACTAGCTTAGAGAGGTACTCCCATGTCCACTGCAGCTCTATTCACAATAGCCTAGGTGTGGAAACAACGTAAATGTCTGTCAACATACGAATTGATAAAGAAGCTGTGGTTTATACATACGGCGGAATATTCAGACGTTTTTCAAAAGGAAATCCTGCCATTTGTGACAACATGGATGAAGCTTCAGGGCATTATGCTAGTGAAATAAGCCAGACAGAACACAAATACTGCAGGCTACTACTTACGTGTGGAATATTAAAACAAACAAAACAAAAACAAAACAAAAAAAAAAAAAACCAAACACAAAAAAACCCAAAGGTCCAACTCCTGGAAACAGAGAGTAGAATGGTAATGGCCAAGGGCTGAGGGACCAGGAAAATGGGGGGAGGTTGCTAAAACACTACAAACTTTCAGTTATAAGATGAATAAGCTTTAACGATCTAATCTATAGCATAGTGACTATAGTTGATAATACTTTATTGTATAATCAAAATTTGCTGAGAGAATAGATCTTAAGCACACACACACACACAAAGTACCTATGTCAGGTGTTGGATTGTTAATTCACTTGATGGTGGAAATCTTTTCACCATGTACATGCATGTGTTCTACATTTTAAATATATTAACGTTTATTTTCTCAATTATACTTCATTAAAGCTGGTATGAATAAAGTAATGAATAAAAAATAATTTGCTTAACTTTTGTTTCCTGATAATAACAACTGGTTTATGGCCTTCCTTAGGAAGGAAAACTCAGGCCAATACAGCAAGCTGGATAATCTGGTTCTTCACTCCACAAAGCACCTTAGCAACCCACTCCAGGAGGAAAACAGATTTGAGGTGTGACTCAACTCCTGATCAAAAGACCCAAGATTAAGGGCACCTGGGTGACTCAGTCAGTTAAGTGTCTGCCTCTTGGTTGTGGCTAAGGTCATGATCTCACAGTTCCTGAGTTTGAGCCCTGCATTGGGCTCTGTGCTGACAGCTCAGAGCTGGAGCCTGCTTGGGACTCTGTGTCTCCCTCTCTCTCTGCCCCACCCCTATTTGCACTCTGTCTCTCACTGTCTCTCAAAAATGAATAAACATTAGAAAAAAATTTTTTTAAAAAAAGATCCAAGATTAATTCTTGGCCAGCACCATTATGTCAGCACAGAAGTCTAATATTAAAAAAAAACAAAACAAAACAAACAAAAAAAAAAAAAAACCCCACTAGATTGGGAGTCAGAAAATGTGAACTTAGCAGCTTAGTTGTCAGGAAATATAGGGTATATTATGGTGGTCACATAATCTAAACTATGACACTTCAGTGATGGCAGACACTGTTAGTAACTATACCAATACAGCAGTTATAAACTGGGACTGCCCTCAGCAAATCAGAACACATCATCATCCACATTCTGTCCCTAGATATTCTCTAGAGACTCTTGCAGTTGTAAAACAATGATAGCATGATTAGTGAACTAGTTTTAAATTTTTATCTCTGAAGGTTAGGGTTGACAAATGATTGACATTTCAAAATAATTAGGTAGATGAAGACAGAAGTTTTATTTATTTATTTATTTATTTATTTATTTATTTATTTATTTATTTATTTATTTTTGAGAAAGAGAAGGGGGCAGGGGCAGGTAGAGGAGTGAGAGAATCCCAAGTAGGGTTCCGTGATGTCAGCAAAGAGCCTGACTCCAGGGCTCCATTCCATGAAGCATCATGAGATCATGACCTGAGCCAAAATCAAGATTCAGATGCTCAACCAACTGAGTGTCACCCAGGCTCCCCAGAAAACAGAAGTTTTAAGCACTGAGAGCAAGATTTTTTTTCAATGTTTACTTTTGAGAGAGCATGTGTCCACCAGTGAGGGAAGGGCAGAGAGAGGAAGAGAGACCCTCAAGCAGGCTCCATGCTGTCAGCAGAGCCCAACATGGGGCTCCAACCCATGGACTGTGGGATCCTGACCTGAGCCCAAATCAAGAGTTTGGACACTTAACTAACTGAGCCATCCAGGTGCCCCCTAAGACTTAGAACACTATCTCCCTAAGATTCTAAGATTCTATTTTTCAGTCTTTCATAAGTCTTCTAATAAATTAAGAAATTATTCTTCTTCTTTCCCAACACTTTCATGAATACACTGTCCTGAATGCTTTAGTTCTTCCTCTCAGGCACTACAAATTTTTTTCATGTGCTTTTTTCATATTTGTTTTTTAAAAAAGCAAACCTGGGGGCACCTGGGTGGCTCAGTCGGTTAAGCGGCCGACTTCAGCTCAGGTCATGATCTCACAGTCCGTGAGTTCGAGCCCCGCGTCGGGCTCTGTGCTGACAGCTCGGAGCCTGGAGCCTGTTTCAGATTCTGTGTCTCCCTCTCTCTCTGCCCCTCCCCTATTCATGCTCTGTCTCTGTCTCAAAAATAAGCAAACATTAAAAAAAATTAAAAAAAAAAAAAAAAGCAAACCTGTTACCTTTCCTTTAGCCCAGTGTGAAGAGAGAGGGAAAAGGGAAAGGCAGGAAGCGGGAAGTAAGCAGAGGAAGAGGGAAGGGTATGAGCAATAAAAGATGCCAGGGCAGGCATCTTCCCTCAACTCCTCTTCATGGAGTGGACTTGAGATGGATAAAGCCAGCAGAGGCTCCCAGGTATTCCCTGTACTGTGCCATCTTCACGTGCTATGATTCTGTTGTTTAACAGTAAGTGTTTTCCATAAAATCCGGCCTCCAAATCCAAGCTAGCCACTCAATGCTTGCACCTATGAATGATCTCCTCTCCAACGCTGAGGCATGGACACCCAAAGGCTCCATTTCCCAGCTCTTTTGGTTGCTGGCTTCCAGTCACATCCTGCCCATGGGTGTGAATGGCATAAAGAAAAGAGAAGCCAGAGCATTTCTTTGCTTCCTTTGCCTTCAGTGGCATCACCTGTAAGGCTCCTGCTCTTGGCTGTGGTTTTGCTGTGGTTGGGCTTCCTCTGGGCAGCCCTGGCCTCGGGCTTTGCCTCATCAGCCTAGGGCCAGCCTGGAATCCTGCTCTTGCTTATTTCTGAGTTACCTGGGTCTTTTGCTTCTCCTCTCAGTGCCTTTAATACCTGAGCTATCAATTCTGTTTTAAATTCTGTTTAAAATACTCAAGGGTAGTTTTTGTTTTATTGGTGGAACCCTGACTCTGTTATATTCAATAAAATAGCTGTTCTAACTGTGGAAAAAAAACTCACTGGAAGGGCTTATTCATGGTATGGAATGTAGATCTCTCCTACAAGGAACCTTCCTAAAAGTGATTTGATTAAAAAATTTCACCTTTTATGTTGGCTTTAGACCTCACCGTAAGATGCCACTCACTGTGCTTCATGTTTGGTCTCTCCACGCTGAACCGAGTTCCACAGGGAGATCTGCTTGATCAAATACCTGAGTCACATTTAGAGATTGTGTCTCTAAAAAGCAAACCTGGGGGCGCCTGGGTGGCCCCCATTCTGGGGCCCCCATTCTCCCCCATTCTTTGGGGGATGAAAGAATGATGGAGTGGAAATGTTTTAATAAAAAGAAGCTTTAGAAATCAAATGCTTGTTTGCACAAGACAGACCTGAACTTTTTATGTATTTTTACTGAAATAGAAAATACATACTATAAGTGTAAATGATTTTACAAAAAAATGAATTAAAAGAAATCATTCATATTTTACATTAGACTATTTGTAGTCTATAATCTTCCCCAAATAATATAGTATAAAAATAAGCAGTGTTTCAAATGGCCTTCAAAACCAGGATAGTTTTGGCCCAAAATTATACCAGAATTAGTAACATAATAATTAGATTTGATTTTATAATTATGTTTAAATTTAAAAATACTCCAGGATCTTAAAATATTATTAAATAGATGAATAAAATTATCAAGTTTATAATAACAAATTTCAGGTAAAAATCTGCATTAAATTATCCACACCAAGAAAAACATACCTAAAAAAGTATGTCCTTAATTTATCATAAACATTTCATCTTTCTAAAGTACTCTTTCATTACATCTGGCCTTCCGGGTCTGGTAATTGAAGCTGACTTTTATAGAAAATTACTTCTATACTACTACTTCCCAGGGAGTATTTGAACACTTCTCCCGATTACTTAGTACAGACCTATCATATAAAATTAAAACGCTGCCACTTTATCAGAATGATGCACTCTTGCCTTATATAAAAATATAAATCACAGTATGCTGACACTCAATAACTTCAGCTTTAATTTACCTGCCTAAGGGGATTAAGAATATACTATAAAATTTTAGTATGGGAAATATCACGGATGTAAAACAAATCTGCACAAGAATTTACCAGAATTACTATAAAGAAAACTAAATAAGTACACATACCTGGCCTCACACAATATCTGAATATTAACATTAATCTGAATATTAAGACCCACTTTAGAGTATACTAGTTGAACTTGACCTTACATTGTATCTTGACATCTTTTTGCCATTATCTCATATTTCATGTCATATAATAAAAGGCATTAGCATTTTCAATGCCATGTCTACATTCTGTCTAGCCTCTTTCACTCAGGTTTTCAAAAATAGGTATTTCAAATGCAGCTGCAGTATCCACTGTGTGGGGAAAACCTCCCAACCCATGCCGCCCTTGGGGCTCATCCTGCAGACGCCCAGCAGTCAGTTGTTTAAGGAGACCATTCTGGACGAATGCAAATGCTTTATTCAAGTTCCACTGATGTCTCCAAACCCCAACCAATTAGTTACACAAGCTTTTTATTACATGTACTCATCTCCATATTTATGGTATAGCAGATTAAGATGGTGGGGAGAAAGCAAAAGGACCCTGGCTGTGATTATTTTAACAAGATGGAATTAAAAGATGCAAAAATCTAACAGTACCTTACCCTGGTATTCTTAGCATCCCAATTTTTAAGATTATAAATTCACAATACTGAATACACTAGTGACTACTTTTAAATAAAACATTGAATAATTTCATGCTATAAAAATCATGTGCTCACAATTTTAGCTTGGATTTGTTTCGCAGCTTATTTAATGCCATCTAGAAGCCAAGCAAGTAATGAAAACTACATATTTTAAACATGCGTTAGAGGAGGCAATGTAGTGAGACTCTAATAAGGCCGGTCACTTAGAAAAGTTAGCACATTTATCTGATATACTCAGGCTCCATAAAACAGTCTTGGATGCAGACTGTGCTGGAATTTAAGTTCTGCAATGTTGCTTTATAAATCTGACTGAAAGCTTTTTAGAGTCCACTTGCTAAGTCCTAACAAAAGCAAAACAGAACTATGGTCTAAGCAGTATTACTGCTATTACTACTCCCTCAAGCACCACACACACTTACGTTGTTTGGCATTCTCGCTTGAACTAGAGAACTTTTAGAATCACAGGATTTGGGACCTGGGGAGGAACTTAGAGGGATGTCACTCGTCAGTGTTCACTTGAGAAGAGTGATGGGGCACTAATCAAGGAAGTCAGCATTTATCAAGCATCCAGGCACATGGGGCTGGGCACTTCTGACTTCACTATCATATTTCACATTAAGTAATTGCCCCCAAATTAGATTGCTAATAGGAAAAGGGAGAATCCAACTTCAGAGTTAATGCCCTTTCCTCAGGGTATCTACACTTGGGACCAGTACCAGGGGCATTCCTTGGAAACTTGTTAGAAATGCAAATTCCCAGGCCTTCTCCCAGACCTACTGAATGGGCCCTGGTCGGGGGGGGGGGGGGGGGGGGGGGGGGGGACATCCAGCAAGCCCTGCAGGTGATGCTGATGCACGTGCAGTGAGAGCCACGGCTCTTAGCATGTTGTCTTTTATAAGCTTTCCTTGGAGAATGTATATTAAAGTATAATCTTACACTAAGCTACCACACACACAATGTATTACTATACTTTATACCAGAGTAAGACAAGGATAGCCTTCAACAAAATTCTGTTTTGATGTTACATGGTTTAATTGACACTGATTTTTTTCCTAAGAAAAAAAATGTGAAAACTATTCCAAATAAGCAAATACTGGTAGTAAGATTCTAAAGAACTGTTTTGACCTTGTGTCAAAAAGTAAGACTCTTGAAACAAATCTGCCTGCCTTTCAAGGACCTGCTGAAATTAATAAGTACTCTTGCCTGACTGATCTTATTTAATTACTTGCTCTCATTAAAACTAATTATAGAAAAGCCAAGTAAAGGGGTGCCTGGATGGCTCAGTTGGTTAAGTGTCCAACTCTTGATCTTGGTTCAGGTCAGGATTTCACAATTTGTGAGATCGAGCCCCCATCGGGCTCCGTACTGACAGTGTGGAGCCTGCTTGGGATTCTCTCTCTTCCTCTCTCTTTCTCTCTCTCTCTCTCTGCCACTCCCCTGCTAGTGTACTCTCTCTCTCTCTCAAAATAAATAAACACTTAAAAAAAATAAGAGAGAGAGAGAGAGAAACCAAGTAAAGAAATACTGAAGGCTTAGTATATAGGATCTAAGTTAAAGTTAATAAAAGTAACTCTTAAGAATGAAACAATATGTAAAATTAAAAACTAAAAAGTTCATGATATTCCTTGTTAAAAGTTTCACTTTAAAAGTTCCAATTTGGAAATATTTCTTTTCCAACTTTGAAATATCATGAAGGAAATGTCTTCATCTGAGTACTTCCCCACTGCAAATTCCCAACTCAAAAATAAATTCACATTCATCTTACTGAAAACTCAAAATGTTCTCATTAGATATTTTTAGCATTTCAGCAAATATGCCTAACCAGAGTACTAGTTTCCCCACGTAACTTTTCCTTAAATATATGTCAATGATTTCACTGTTGAGATTCTAATAACGTATGTTGCACATGAAAAATTTTACCAGAAAACATTGTTTTAAATGCAATGACATTAAAGTGGTGCTTAGTTTTTAAAATATATAAACCACAATTTTTCTAGATAACCAAAAATCAGAATGAAAATAAGGTAATCTAAATAAGAGTTAAAGTTAAAATAAACATTTCAATTATCATGCAATCATTATGTCTGACAGCAAAACAGAAAAGCTTCATGTCAATGTAACAGTGAATTTCCAAGTCATTATTTGCTTCTAATTTATAATGAACTCATCTGTGTCCCCAGTTTATTAAGATTTAAAGGGAGATTACCTGTGTAAATACAGTACATGAACTACAAAACAAAATTTGTGCACACTGATAAAGCTGATAATATTAAAATAAGGAAATGGGGGGGGGAGTCTAAAAATTGCAAGTCTATGCAAAAAGTATATCTCAATTTATCTAAATGAAACTTTTGGTACATGACATATTAAAACAGAACCCTAACTTCAAATTCTTTAAACTGAAAATCTCGTATTAGTCACATCACCATTACAAAATAGAAATTAAATCTGCAGATGTCACAAATACTAATTATTTCTGTGAATTCTTCCTAAAATATTATTCAGTAATAAAGAATATTTCAAAAGGAAAGTAGGGAGAAATGAACAATTATAACAACTAGAATTGCTTAAAATAAAAATAACATTTCATTTATTTGCTAATATGATTCTGGAAAAAAATATTTTCTAATTAATTCCTACTTTATTCTTCTTTCCAGATACTTTGTTTCTTCAACCAGCACACTGAAGATTAGTGCTCACATACCTTACCACACTGACATCCGAAAACCCTTAGCTTCCAGAGAAGTAATACCTTGCAACCGCAAATCAGCTCTGCATGAACGACCATAATGGGATATTAGCATTCTTCCTGCAACAAGGCAGTATTCCTTTGAGAACATTAACATTTAACCTTGTAAGTTCACTTCTATAGAAACAATAAACTTTATTCATCAGCTACCAGAGGAAAATCAGTTTAATGTAAGGAATTAACTAAGCCAGGCTGATAGAAGCCAATATATCAACTTCTTAAAAATTCAAAATTTGTTTAAAGTATAGGTGTATCACCTACAGCTAATGGCTTCTATGAGCTCCAACAAGCATTCATCGAGGCACTTGTATGGCTGCTTCATTTTTCAGTTTTGTTTCAATTCAGAGTCTGATGTTCATCAAACATAAGGTCATAATTTGAAACATTTAAGAGTGGGATTTAAATTACATATAGGAAGAAAAGCCCAAGACTGAAAGAAGGAATCAGAAATCCCTATTTTGTCTTTTACTTTTTCTTATTTTAGAGAGAGAGCGTGTGAGCAGGGAAGGGGCAGAGGGGGGGAGAGAGAAAGAGAGAGAGAGAGAGAGAGGGAGGAGGGAGAGAGGGAATGAATCCCAAGGAGGTTCCACACTCAGTGCAGAGCTGGGGACGAGGGGCTCAATCCCACAAACCTTGAGATAACAACTTGAGCTGAAATCAAGAGTCAAACACTCAACCGACTGAACCATCCAGGCGCCCCTGCTCCATGTGGTCTTTGGATTCAGAAAAACAGAACTGTGGACCAGTACTGCTCTAACAGAGGGAGAACAGGAGCAGTTACTAGAATGTAACCCTGCCAACATTTGCAGAGGCCTGCAATTAGGCTGCTGCAATCTGAGGGCCTTGGACCTACATGTCTGGGAAATCACAGAATGGAAGTAATCCACAACTTTATTTTTTGAGCAGATGAACCCTTGACTACAAAGGTGCAGAAAGGAAGTCCCCAACTGCTCACTCTTTGTGGCTGCAGTATTCAAACAAAAAAATCATTCAGACAACACCTGAGAGAAAAGGCAATAGGTAGATGAGTGAAGCAGCAATAATTTGTACTTTCAGTTAACTGATTTAATAATGCTTCCTTCTAAAGAGGTTGTTCTTAAATTAAGAATACAAAAAACAAAACAAAACAAAAAACAAAACATAGTAGCCTAGTGGAAGAAGTCTAACCAGCATGCTAACTAAGGCTTATTACTGAGTCCTTGAGTGACAACACATGATCTGTAAGACATGTGAACACAGAGCATAAGAAAACCCAAAAAACTCTAAGTTCAACCTTATTTCCTACCATTTTTACAGAATAATTTAAATTTTGAATTCTGCCTTCACTGTTTCAATGATTTTACCCTGTAATTGTTGAAGGTATTGGTGACAAAACAGAAAAAAACAGAAAGTAAAGGTATCTAGATAATAAACCTCAACTGAAGCTTGAGCGATTGAAATGTTACTTCATTAATTTCTTTTTAAGAAAAAATTCCTTAGCTTGGCTGGCTCGGTCGGTAAAGCATCCAACTCTTGATGTCAGGGTCATGAGTTCAAGCCCCATGTTGGGCATGGAGCCTACTTAAAAAAAAGAGGCAGGGGCACCTGGGTGGCTCAGTTGGTTGAGTATCCACCTTCGGCCATCTCAGGACACGATCTCGCAGTTCATGAGTTGGAGCCTACATCAGACTCGCTGCTTGTCAGCCTGTCAGTGCAAAGCCCACTTAGGATCCTCTGTCCCCCTCTCTCTACCCTCCGCCACTTGCACTCTCCCAAAACTAAATAAATTTTTTTTTCAAAAATTCATTATAGGTCCATATTCTTTACAATGCCTTTACCCTGGGTCACAGTAACAAAATCAATACTACTTTTAGCTTTACAAGAATTATTGGTGGCACTAAATAGGAGAACGACTGTTTGTTTTTTAAATTTAACGTCATAAGCAATCTTTTAAGCTAATATAAAAGATCTCAGGACAAGCAAAAAGATGGTTAAACTCCATTTTAGACTTATGGTAACACCAAAACAACTTTAAAAGTGTGAATAACACAAACTGAAGCCAAACACTGCAAAGAGATTTTTAAAAATCAGATCTGTTAGGAAATTTTGAAGAGAAATGAACTATTTTCACAAAACTTGAAAAGGAAATGGGTGATTCATCAAAAGTCTAGATGAATCCTGAGACACCTGTTCATTCACTGACGTCTGCAATGAACAGGGGCAGCTGCAAAGTAAGTACATATAAAACTCAAATTTAAGAGTTGTAATTAGGAGTATTTTATATTTAACTTAAGCTTGGTAGAGGAAAAATTCAAATGGAATTTTTAAAGTATTTTTTTTTTTTACCTTCTTAACAAACAAGGTAAAATATTTAACCATTAAACATTTATTTCGGAAAACTAGAATTATTTAAGAGACATCCAGTTCTAGAGTAATTTGGCACATATATGAAAAAAAAATCAGAAACCAATTCATAGATCTGTAGCACGCAAATACATATATATAAACATTTTATTTCAATAATACTCTTCATCACTTCAATTTAAATCATTCCATTATGAAAATGTCTTAATTGAAGAGAGAATATTTCTTCAAAACTCTAAATTAAGCAGAGCTTTATCAATTAAATTTACAGCAATACGGCCTTTAGAAATACATAATTCTTCATTTTACAATAATACTTCCCCTTTAAAAATTTGTCATAGTTTGTCACAGATTTAAAATACAAGGCACCTAATGCTATGAAAGGGTAATACAGCATATGTAGTGTGAGTGAACCAGATTTTTCTCAGAGATTGATTCTCTTTAAAGTCCCACTAAATTTGCATGGACACACTTGCATAAAATTAAACATTTTTCTGTGTTGTTAATTTGCAATATTCTACGAAACTTAAAAGTATAATCCATACCTATTATAGGCAGCTTATTTTATCATTTTATCTGTAAGAAACACTGATCTATATACTTAAATGATTTCTTGAAAACATTTTCATAATATAGCCCAGTGTTTAACAAATAATGTGAAAATAAAGTCTCCAGAACATCAGAATTTTATTCCTTGATTAGTTCAAATTATTTCATCAGCTGAATTCCTTGAGATGTGTAAGGCAGGTTGGTCTTTTAGCGGGACTGTGGACTGGAACTTCCTATAACTGTGGTGATATGTACACAGCTACATAGCAAAGTACTTCATTATGAAATGAAGAAAACAGGTATGAGGAAAATATATTTTAGAGTTCCAAAGAACTGAAACTGTTATTTTTCAGACTAGGCACTGAAACATTTTCTACAAAAACTTGCCAGGGATTGTCTCTTCGCTGCATAATGTTCCATTATCAAGCTAAAAATAAAAACAAACAAACACAAAATCATCATTAGATTATAACTGTCATAGCTTTAATTTTTACAGTTTATACTGTAAAAAGCAAATTATCTTAACATTGAAATATATAACAAACACAGTTTATTACACTTAACAACTGGATACTGGAACCGGAGGTGAGCACTAAAAGCGCATGGGAGTGAGTTCCACAGCAGTGTCTAAGGCCAACGCTGCTTACAGATCATGTGGTGACAGTTTGACTCATGGCATACCCACCATTACCCCGATGCAACAAAGACTCCTGCCACACCTTTCCTTTACACTCTGCCGAGGTCCGTCTTCACTATCTCCTCTTATCCAGTTCTCACTCCCAAATTTACTGAGTCCTTGCTGGGGGGGGGGGCGGGGGGGGGGGCATGAGTGTGACCATGGGAATAATGCACACACAGTAGGGAGAGAGTGCATACGTTACAGCACTACAAAGCTTTAAAAAATAACTATATGTACTTTTTAAAATTTAAAGATGGTAAGTAAACATATTTGGTTCTACTTTGCTGCCAAAACCTCAGTAAAAAGAAAATAAAGGGATTTTTCTTAAGGAAAAAGTCACATGGACAAAGGGAAGAGCAGAGACTAGAAAACAACAGCGAAGCAGGTATCTCTAAAAGGAGGAGTGAAGAAACAGCTAAAACAGAAAGACTGGCACGGTTTATAGAAAAAGCAGTTAGACATTCAAATGTCCTGCCTTACTTTTTACAGCTGGTCAAGTGCCCCTTCTCTATCCCCAGAGAAAATGTGAAGTGTATTCTCTAAAAGTGTAACAAAGGGTCTCTGGACTGTGGAAATGCCAAGCACAATCCACCATGACTCAGGTAAAAGTAACATTTACATCACCATGACCATGCAAACACTGCTTACAAATCTATCCATAATTATACAATAAGTACACTGGGATGAGGAGGTGGTGGAAAAGCAGGCAAATGGGGTGGGGAGAGAGGAGGATGAAACTTGAATGTAATCTATCCTCATCTACCAAAGTGGGAACATCAACTGAAGATGCCTAAAACAGAGAAATCAAGAAACAGAAGTATAAGTGTGGTACTTGAAGACAGCGTGTGAGGTGGGGTGGGGGGAGGGGGGGGAAGAGGGGGGTCAAAACAACTGGCGAGTTTCACGTTGACTTCTTGGAGTGGGACGAGAGCAGAAGCAGGTGGGCAGGGCAGGCGGCAACTGCTCTGTACGAGCAATCTCGTAGAACTAGAACTCGAACTCTCTCAACTATGTGCATGGGTGACTATCGTAACAGTAAAAGCTGGAATACAAAATGACCAAAGGAAAACACAAGACCAAGACACTTAGTCCTAGGTTAGAGGTGAATCTGCCACAAAGATGATGACACTTAACCTTCAAAGGCCAATTTGAGTGCAAGGAGTTGACAGGAGTTGTTAAATGTTCTAAGTGAGGAGGGGAAGCCCAGCTGAGTCAGGAAACATTTCAATATAAACTGCCTCAGGTTATCTTAGAAGAAAGGGACCTGAATCTGCAGAATTTCAGTTATTTACTGTGATTTCTCATTCTAAATAAGTACATAACTACTTTTATAGCTGCCAAAAATATATGTTAGATGTATTTCAAGCATTGATGCAGTGAAAGATAAAAACACCATGTACTCATCTGTCTTGTCAGAAATATAAAAGTATTTTTTACAATTTTTTAAAAATGGGGAAATGTTCTTGAAACATTAATTGAAAAAGCATAGTCAGAGAATCAGGATATACACTATGCCAGTTGTGGAAAACACACACAGACATACAGAGAAAAGACTGGATATACACCAAATTAATATATTTTTTCTTACTTTTATACTAGAGGAAAAACATTTTTCTAAAGTGTATTATTAAATAAAATTATGATCCTGAGCGTGAATAAAATAGTTGAACTTGGGATCACTTAATTTGAGTCAGGCACTATTGCACACTTTAAATCTTACCAAGTATTTAATATTCCCAGTAATCTTATGAGAGAGGAGGGACTACCACAACCCCACTTCACAAATAAGAAAACTGAGGCACAGACAGGTGAAGAACCTTGTATAAGGTCACACAGCTAGTGCACAGAGAAGCTAGAATTGGAACCCAGGCAGTATGAGTCCAGAGCTTGACTCCCTTACCCTCTAGACAGTATTTGAGATTACAGGAATAAAGAACCTTATTCAGCACTAATACTAGCTAACATACAAACCTGGACTACAGACAACAGCTAACTAGCTCCGTCCTCCTGAGAAACACCGTGCATAGGAATGAGACTCTCGCACTGTTCACTGTCTTCTGGAACCCTTAAAAAAATGTTTTTAAGGCAATAGTTAAGGAAAGCTTTTGAATGGAAAGGAGCCCTTAAAAATTATCTATTCTACTGGCCGAAGCTGTGAGGTCAACACTAAGACTAAGGCAAGACTTCCCAACAACATGCCCCAAGTTCTTTTTATAGTAGGATGTAAAAATCTTTCTCTCTTAAAAAAGAAAGATATTTGAAGCAGTGTTATCATATTTTATTTAAATTTTGTTCACACCAATGAAAGTTTTCTACATTTAAATTCATCACAGCAAAACAGTAAGCACTTTGGTTTTACCTATAAATCAAAACATTTTTTAAAGTAGTTGTGAAGAAACTATCTTACCACACAAAGGATCTAAACAACTTATTTTAATTTTATGTGGCATAGTACATATAAAATTATAATATTTCAGTAATTCTTCCCAAAGTGTCTACAAATTAGTCCAGCACGATACGATTTCCAGTTTAATTAGCAAGGATTATATTTTCAAAAACTTATACTGGAACCAAATATACCTCTGAATACGATGTTTTCTGCATATAAAGGCAAAAATTCTTCTGATTCCCACCATCACAGGATCCCAATTATTATAATGGCAGAGGAGAGTTACAATAAAAAATGAAAAAAATACAGGGATCGCGCCTGCAAAAAATAACCAAGAAAACTGCACCTAAAAATAAAAGATAGAAAAATAAAAACAACCCACCATTATCATTAAGACAACTTTATTCTTTAAAATAAGTTTTCCATTTATGAAAATCTGCAGGAATAAGTCAAAACACCAAGAAGATAATACTTAGCATTAATAATATATTAAGTATATTATTAAATATGAGGATTCAGAACTTCAGCATATGATTCCACTTGCTTAAATTACCAACAAAAACATGTCTTGCTTGGAAAATGGCCTAGGAAAGCCAGAAGGCATGCTTTTCCTGTATTAGGCATAGCACATCTGAGAGCAGAATTACAAACCATTTAGCTTTGTCTTCCACAACACATTGCCCATTTTTTTCCTGTACTGATTACTGCCAATCCTCGAGTAGATCCTCCCTTCAGTTTTGAAGTCATCTTCAAAAACTCACATTTTTATTTATTTTTAATTTTTTATTTTACAGATAGAGGGGGGTAGGGGGAGAGAGAGAGAGAGAGAGAGAGAGCGCGCGAGCGAGCACGAGCAGGGTAGAGTGGCACAGGGAGAAAGAGAATCAGGTTCAGTGTGGAACCTGACATGGGGATCAATCCCATGACACTGGGATCATGACCTGAGCTGAAATCAAGAGTTAGACACTCAACCGAGCCAGCCAGGTGCTCCAAAAACTCACATTTTAAAAAACTACGCTATAATATGTTGTGATACATTGTGCTATGTTACCATTCCTTCCCAAAGACAGCACCAAAAACCCTTAAGTGCAACTTGTGCAAACCTTTAATTAACAGTTTGCAACAGGGGCACCTGGGTGGCTCTGTCAGTTAAGCATCCGACTTCTGCTCAGGTCATGATCTCACAGTTCGTGGGTTCGAGCCCCACGTTGAGCTCTGTGCTAACAGCTCAGAGCCTGTAGCCTGTTTTGGATTCTATGTCTCCCTCTCCCTCTGTCCCTCTGCTGCTCACTCTCAGTCTCTCTCTCAAAATACATAAACATTAAAAAAAATTTTTTTCAAATTTGCAACAAATTCTCCTGCTTACTCTTAAAATAATTTGATTATGTAGTAACAAATGAAAAAAATTCCAAAAGGAAATCATGGCTTAAGTACACTAAAGACAACAAACAAGAACACTTTTACTAAGAAACGTGAGCCAGAGAAGACAGCAGCAAGCAGGGCCTCAGGGGTGAAGGGCCCATCAGATATCATCAAGGTTGAGCCTCCAATCCATCATTTTATCAGGGTTGTCAAGAAAATTGAAGATAATGAGATGCCATAAAGTGAAGAAAAATCTTTCCCTTCATTAGTTTACCTCTACCATCTAGATTCAACTAAGAATCAAAACCATTGTCAAAGAAGGCTGCACTGATTGAGACTCAGCTGCAACCCAGTGGTGTGATTTGCTTTCAACATACTGATGAAAATAGTAACTCCTATCTTTAAAATAAGAAAAACTGTGCTTGTTCTCTGTAAGTATTAAAAAAAAAAAAAAAAAGTGCAGTTTAGAATCATAAGCAAGACTCCCTCTGGTGGGAAACATATACTACTCCAGTTCACAGCACCATTAGTCAGAGCAAAGGGGTTTTGTGAGAATATTTTTTATGAAGGACTCACAATGCATAATGCAAGAATAACCACTGACAACTTTTAATATGCATGTCCTGCTTGCATATACACACACAGGCTGTGAGCGTAAGAATACCCAGGAAAGAGCAGTCAGTAAGAGAAACTAAAAAGCCTTCACAATGCTATCAAATTATTGGCAAAACATATTCTTGGAATATTTGCCAGAATATTAATAATCTAGAAAAGCCATGACGTATTTAAATGACCCAAGACCAGAAAAAGTATGAAAACTTATGACTAATGAAAGTTAAAGATATAGATATAGTAGATAAGAGTGATTTCATGAATATTCAGCTAAAACCCTATTTTACAATTGAGTAAAAGTAAACTTTGTAAAGGTGGGTAAAACCCCACTTGACCTTTAAAAGCAAAGTTCACCTGTAACAATGCAGTTATTTATGTGTTGCCACATAATAAAAAAGTTCTGATTTTATTTCCAACAAGCTATGAAGACAGCATTTTAAAATGAAGACACTGAGGGGTGCCCGGGTGACTCAAGTCAGTTGAGTGTCCAACTTCAGCTCAGGTCATGATCTCGTGGTTTGTGAGTTCAAGCCCCATGTTGGGCTCTGTGCTGACAGCTCGGAGCCTGAAGCCTGCTTAGGATTCTGTGTTTCCCTCTCTCTCTGCTCCTCCCCTGCTTGCCCTCTCTCTCTCTCAGAAATAAATAACATTAAAAAACTAAAAATAAAATAAAATGAAGACAATGACAAAAAATTGTCTACATTACTGTCTAAACCTGACCATATCGGGATATAAATGTGAATACTAGCAGAGATGCTTCCTCTCATACAAAATATCAATTATAAATAGGTTTAAATAATTTATTTTAAGCACAATAAAAAATATTGATAAATGCTGAAATTTCAGAAACTATATATAAATATAGTTGCTTATTAGAATTAAAAAAAAAAAAACATGAAAGTAGAGTTCTCCTGTTTCTATTACAGTTCTGGGACACCCTGCCACTTTTTCTAGAAAGTACCTTCCTACCTTTGATTCTCACTGGAGGCCCAGCCAACTCATTTAACTGGCTGTCCAATTTGAGATGTGAAGACAATCGAGAAAAGACTGGTTATGGTTTTCTAATCAATCAATCATTTATCTTCATTTTCCTTATGTTTTGCCCTCATCTTAAAATATCTGAATCCATAAATTACATACTCATTAAATAAAATTAGATCCCCTGTGACAGTGTTTTAAAAATCCTAAAATTAACCTTCAATTTTTATTTTTCAAATCAGCAAAAGCTGATATTTTCAAAATATCAGTACAGAAAAGCTCATTTACACAGTAGTCTACCAAAATCCTCTTATACAGCACTCCCCTAGTTTCACTAGAGCAATTTTGGTTGATATTCAAAATCCTGAGATGTGGAAGGACCTGGATATTATTTAAACCTATAAAGAATCTAATGATGTATAACTTTAGTGTTATGTATATGTTACAATATTCTTGCTCTTTGAAAATGCATGATATAGAAGATAACCTAAATTAAGGAGAAACTCTGTTAATAACCATGACATATAAGCAAGAATTTACTGAGCCATGAAACAAAGTATCAGCACAGAACCGTTTTTTAAATAAAGAAAATACATATCACTGAGAGTATTTTGCCTTTATCCTAAGAACTGCACAAAGATCTAAAAAAAAAAATCTTTAAAACTTTGATTATAATTTCTACACATTATAAGCCTTAGGGCTTTCAAGTATTCCCTCTTCAAATTGTATTAAACCAAACTACACACACACACACACACACACACACACACACACACACACACAATTTTGTTACTTAATTCCTGGAGTTCAAAGTTTTACAAACACTAAACTGATAAATGACTATACTACATCTTTTAGTTGAATATATATGGCATGCCTTTCTCCCCTTTACCCCCAAAAGCACTAAAGAAACTCCTCCCTTCGGGCTGTTACAAGGTATTCTCTTTTCTGTGATGTTATCATTGCCAATGTTCATCATAAAAGTCCCTGCATCCAGACCAGGACATCACAGAAGAGGAACAGAGCACTTGCCCCTCCTGAACCAGACAGAAATGAGCATTTGCTGAGAAACATTATTCCTGTTGCTCAGACTGATAATAGTATCATACTATTAAAGAAACTTTGGAATTTATCTTAGAAATCAAAACACCACTAATTATATAATAAGATATATCCCATTTTCTATTCTATACCACTGACTTACCAAAGAAAACATGCAATAATCAGCTCTAAAACTGGAGAACTACATATAAAGATACTGTTTGTTCTTCACTAAGAAATTAAGAAAAAAAAAATTGAAAAGCTAAAAATGCAAGAGATTATCCATTTCTTTGGTACTTTTTATATATCTCTATGTAGTAAAGCACCTTGGGACATTTAATCATGTGCCCTAACTTTCACTGTCTCTGTTTTAAAACTACATCTAAAATATCTAATAAATAGTGCGTCTTACCTTTTGCATACACATGTCAGCTATTATGGACAGAGGTATTGTAAGGCTTAGTGCAAGTGTGCCTATCAACGATGAGGTAAGAAAGCAGCCCCTAAAAAGGAAAAAGAAGAAAATACATGTTTCCATATTAGAAGAGTAAAACAACCAAAGGAAATATGGACATGAGAGATCAGGAGCAAAAACAAAAGCTTAGGACAGACTCAGACACAATAAAGCAACTAGAAAGATTCTTAAAGTTTACCTTCAAATACTAAAAATCCAAATATGTAAGAATAAAACTTTCAAAGTACTTTATGCCTTTTTCCAGATCTGCTTACAGATATTATTCAATTTGGATGCATAGCTTCTATTTCATTAACATTTTTAATAAAATTGCTGAAAGAGTTCTCATAGTTTTGTAATGACGATACTTAGCTAACAAAGGAAACAGCTTTATTAAACTGCAGGACAACACTTCACACCACAGACTTCTAAGAAAGTGATAAGCCAACACGTGAGTCTTTCACCAAACCAAAAATACCTCACCCTCATGAAAACTAAAATAGTCTTCTGACCTGTGTTGTTCTTTTGGTTTGGCTCAGCATTGAAAAGGACTGGTTATTTTTTAATGGTACTTCTTTATTGCTTTCCATTTTTCTAGCAAATGTCCTAACCAAACTTAAGCTCTTCACTTTATTTTCCCCTTGAACTACCAATGTTGGTATCAAATTTTGAAATAGCAATCTGCACATGATTTTGTTTAGTTGAAAGAAAAAAAAAATGAAAGAAAGCATTATACCAAATAGGTAAGCCATTTATACAGACTAATAATTTGTATGAAAAGAAAACAGGGCGCCTGGCTGGCTCAGTCAGTAGAACATGAGATTCTTGATCTCAGGGTCATGAGTTCGAGCCCCACATTGCAGGCAGAGGTTACTTTAAAAAAGAAAAAAAGAAAAAAAAGAAATTATAAGCCAAGATAAAACTGTAATGCATGTAATTGTGACTTACCGACCCATGGAAATTCTAGGTTAGTAAATTCTAGCTCAGTATATATTAGTATTAATAATGCTATCCTGCAATAAAAGAGGCTATCTTGATAAAGTGTCACTCAACATATTCACTAGAGGCTATACCATTAGTTCTTAATGCAGGAAAGAGAACTCAAGTACTAGTGGTTCCCACTACTTATGAGCTAGCTGCTCTGTGAAAAGACAGTTCAGAAGGTCAATTTTTCCTTTTTTAATGCAGCATATGTACTTAGAGACTTGTAACACAAAGTACTATCATAAAGAGTCTGAGATGAAGTATTAAAAAGGAAACTATTTGGGGTGCCTGGGTGGCTAAGTTGGTTAAACATCCGAATCTTGATTTCAGCTGATGTCATGATCTCACTGTCATGAGATCAAGCTTAGCGCAGAGCACGGAGCCTGCTTAGGATTCTCTCTGTCTCCCACTGCCCCTCCACCGCCTGTGCTTGCATATGCATGCTCTCTCTCTCAAAATAAATATAGAAAAAGAAAACTATTTGACTTATACTGCCTTTTCCTAATTTAGCTGATGGCTGAATCCTTTAATCATCTATTATCATTTCAGGGGCACACTCTGGGAAACGCTGAGACAGAGAACTAGGTGCTACCATTCAACATCTAATACAAATGGTACAGTATATGCGCTTTACAGCACACCTCAATTTTTTAAAAATAAACAATGAGGGATAAGAACACATCTTTAATTTACAAAAAAAAGTTCACAACCATACTTTTAAATCTGTAGTTTACTACTCAGCCCTTGATTATGTACGCTGAAGTTTACTGTTCCATTTACAGTTAAACATACAATAACCCTGCTTCTCCCAAAGAAGGGAATCATTATACATGCAAATTATGACTTCTGAGAAATGTGTATTTTCTTATAATTTAAAAAAAGGTAAAATATAGAGAGATATGTTTCTTATACTTGTTTTGTTGCCAAGAACACCCAGAGTATAAGGGATATGTTTGTTTCTTCACTGACTGGTTTGCTGCTACTGAGTTGTTATCATTAGTACTCTAAACACTCGAGTATTAGAGTGTATCTGAAAAATACACCTTCTTGAGATCCTGAAAAACCCATTCTAGGTAAGGATAAATATAGCTTTTATCATAATATATGACTTTGTATAATTTAACTATTCAACAATACTCATATACTCATATATCAATACTCATATATACACAGCTGGGAATATAAGTTGTGTTTCCTCTGTGGAGAATGACATTGGAATTCTCTATCAAAATCTGAAGTCCCTATAATTGACTCAGTCTTTTCCACTTACAGATATTTATCCTATAGAATGCTTACATATATACCCAAAGACATATAGGAGAATATTCAATGCTATTTTATTTACAAAGTAAAGGAATGGAAACTTAAAATGCCTCTCAATAAGGAACAAGTAACATACATTATATTCTACTTATTATGTTACATAATGGATTGAAACATAATGTATTAGAACTATACATAGGCTTTTAAAAATGAACTGAACCTAAGTGCTGATATGTAAAGATTTATAAGATAATCTGTGAAAAAAAAACCAAAGTACAGAACACTATCTATAGTATGCTTCCATTTGTGTCTTAAAAATAAAACAATTTGTTGGAATGGGGGGTGGTAATTAGGAGACTGACACACCCTTCTGCACGTACAGAAAAATTTGTAGAAGGCTTAGAAGTTAACAGTGGTTGTCTATGAAAGAAAGGAATGGAGATTTGGAGTGAAAAAGAGATAATAGGATTTCCTTTTCATTGCACACCCTTTTGTATACCTTTGCATGAATTACTCTTTCCATTCTAAAAAAGTTATATTAAAAAAATTTCAAAACATGTTATTATTTATTTAAATGTAAAGTTTTTCCAAGGGAGCAACTAAAAAACTCACATAGAGAAATTACATGTCATGCTTGATCATCCTCCAGAACCTACATCAAATTCTGCTAAACATAATAAAACTCTATTGTATATGTTTATTAAAAATAAAGCTCTCAATAAAGAATGAGCATTTTAATACTTACAGGTGGCACAGTCCATGTTTACTATGAGTCTTAATGTAATAAGCATCATACTAAACCCTTTCTCTAGCCAACACCCAAAGAAAAATTTAATTATTGCTTTGAAATATATTCATTTGCTTTGAAATTTTCTAATTTAAACTAAACTTAAAGAACTAGAAAACATGAACTTGTATTAAAATATAGTTAAGTACACATAATTATTTAAATTGCAGTAAAAAATGGCTGAAGATCAACAACTCAACTGAGTTCAATCAAAACTCTACCAGAGTAAGTAATTCTACCTGTCCAGACCCAAGAGTAGAGAGAGGCAAGAGAAATGAGACAAAAGAAATACCAAAATTGATAGAAAAGAATAGGATGAAAGAGAGTATATGATATATAATATAGGAAATAAAATACATAACTCTCTTTGATACGCACCTAAAATACATGCAATGAAAGATGGAAGAATGAATGAGTAAATGGATTCTGATATCAAAGAGTTTTAGATCAGCAAAGGAATTTAAATACATAAATTACTACAAATGAAAGTTAATCTTTCAGTACTACAAATGAAAGGGAGTGTGGGAGACTATCAAGAAAACAGAGAAATTTCCTTAATTGAGGAAGGGGGAAAGTACAGGCAAAGCATTAAGGAAACCCATGGAAAAGGCTACTTTTGTTGTAGTCTTTTGCAAGGGAACGCTAGTTAGTAGTCTTAACTAGCGTATAATAAAAAATTCCTTTTAGGAGTTTAGGTACAATTTGTGTTGTTGATTTTTTTTTTTTTTTTTCAGTTCCTATTAGACAGGACTAAGTATCAAGCTCTATATCTGAAAGATTTCTTAAACACCACACATAATATTGTCTTCAAACTATTTTAGGATCATTATGACATATCAACATACTTGGTATTATAACATTTCAAAGCATGTTATCATTCCAAGTTAATCGAGGTTTAGGGTTACACATCTGGCTCACCTACACGAAAAGCCCTAAGAATAAAAAAACAAAAAGCATCTATGAACAACCAGACATTCCAAAGTCTCCTAAATAAGCAAAGCTCCCTAGATTCTCACTCAGAACTCATGTTATTCATATTTAGAATATAAACCTTGTAAGTTTAGATGTCCATTAGGTAATGGCACCTTTCATTTATATAACATTCTACCTTTAAAACACTTTTACAAATGTAGATCATTTATGTTCATCAGAAATTTATTCAACAAATATTTGTTGAGCTCATTCTATATGCAAGGTAATACTCTACACAATGGGTGCACAGAAGTTAAAAGACAAAGTTCTTGCTCTAGTAGAGTTACTTTATTAAATTGTGAAGTGTGCGGGGTGGGAAGGTGCACAGGAGGAACCATCAAAAGACAGAAGAAATATAAAATACTTAATCTATCCCAAAGTCCATAAACTGGTAACTAATAAATGATAGTGTAATAAATAGTACATACCACAACCACAGGAACTCTGAGAGAACCGTTCCAATAAGGCCATTAATGATAATGCACATTAATACTACTTTATTGGGAAACTCAAAGTCCTCAAATCCAGTATAATGAAGTAAAAAGAAACCTGGCCATAAGAGCAGCAGATTAAACAGACCTACAAAACCTAAATATGTATAAAAGAGACAAAAGTTAGTAATTGTGATTTATTTAAAATTTTCAAACTTATAACTCTATAATTAGAGAACATTAGATTTTGCACAAAGAGTTCTAACTGGTTTTCTTAACTGGAACTTGTGTTTCTTTGGTTCATATCTATGGACAACTCAACACCAGAAAAAACTACACTAGCAGCTGGTGATCACTGAATCTTCAAGGTTCAACTATTCACTGCACGGAGCAACTCCTATGGAATAAACTACTTAATTCAGAAAGAAAGATTGCTAACCTTAGCTACTAATAATTTAGTGTCTTCAAACTTAAAGAAACAATTGGTATATGGTGTGTATATGGATATTCAGCCTAAATTATGAGGAAGTTGATGGCTGCTCCCTGATTCAACTCATATTTATGTATAAAACACCTGTGGCATGCTCGGAATAATGAAGGAAGTTTCCAAAACAATACATTCTTGGTTCTTGCCTTCCAAGAGCCTATAAACTAGTTGGTGAGAGAACATACCTACATAAATAGCTACTCAACATATGAACTAAGGACAGACTGACTACTCATAAAGGAAGGCTGTAACATTTAGTGGTTGACTGTATGTGCTCTGCAGTCTAATTGCTCTGGGTTCCAATCCCAGCTCCACCATTCACTAGTAGTGTAAACCTTGTGCAAGATGCAGAACCTCTTTGAGGCCTCAGTTTTCCAATCCATGAGTGTAAAATCATATCTAAATAGGTTAGTGGGAGGATTAGATTAACACTTACAAAATACAGCATAGTACCAGCATAAAGTAAAAAGTTAGTAAAAGGTGAGCTATTATTGTTATTATAGAAATGCAAGTTTATATGAGTCCCTATGAATACAAAGACTGTAAAGAAAAAAATTACAATTTTATAGTAATTTTTATTGCACTTTCTGTACAGTTTAACATTGCAGATCCACTATGAGATTCATTAGATAACTATAGAGCTTTCTTCAAAGTTAAGTTATAGTAAATATATATTTCATATTTGTTGCTAAATAATAGGCTAGTATTTCGGATGCCTAGTTAAATCTTTACAGGACTGGAGCACCTAGTCTCTATCTGCTCCTAAAGATTCACAGTTACCTGCCTCCTCTGAAGAATGGTCTCGGAGAGCAAACAAGCCAAATTTTCCCAAGAAGTGATCACCCCACACTGTCTGCATCCCACAACTAACCCATAGAGGATGCACAAGGCTCCTCTCATGGCTGAAATCCTACTGTCTGTGAGGACGCCTGTGAGGAGTACCTAGACATTACCAGCTCCTTTCCCTCTCCATCTCCTGCCCCGACATGCCATGAACTGGGCCAAACCTCAATTATACTGAGACCATAACAGTTCTTTCCCCTACTCTATCCTGCTTTTCTTACTCCCTTGTCAGGTTTCCCTGCAGAGCCTCCCCTCAATACATCACCCACAAGAAACTCCTGTCTCATATCCTGCTTTTAGAATACCCAATTTAAGACATCTAGTGATAAAAACAAAAACAAACAAAACGACACACATACAGAAGGGACTCATGATCTGAAAAGCTTACACAACATTAAGAAGTTGTCATAATCAAAACACCGAAATTTGGCATTATCAAAAACCAAATCTACTTTGCCAACCCTGGACTATCAAGTCTATGGAATCCCACATGTATTACCAACCTCTGAACCTAAAAACAAAGGTCCCAATTGCTTCCACCCTCCAGAATCTGGCCTGTATACCCTCCTGTTCTTCCCTAAAGTGGGCTCTCCAGCACAATCGCACAGATTCACTCACTGTTCCCTGTTATGCTCTGCTCACATCTCCATCCCTAAAGAACCCTCCACAACCCAATCCTAACTTCTTTCTGGTCCTGCCTATTATAAAGCCCAGATCAAATCAATATTGTGTTATAGATCATGTCATATATGATATATAAAAATCACATATGATTTTTTTGTCTGTATGTAATAAGAATAAATTAAACAATTTTTCCTGAAAATTGCCAATCTTAAAAAAAAAACACACGCTCAAAAGATATTAGCATTTCATTCCATTCCAGGTGGAATTTTCTATGACCCTAAAATAAGACATTATTAAAGTTACCTTCATATTTAAGGCATATTTATTGAATTCCATACTTAAACTTGAGTGACCACCTGGTCTGGTAGCTTTCCAAATGTTTTGTTTCTGTTAAACTTTAGGTGAAGATATTCAAACATTTCTTAGCAGAAAAATATTTTCTACAAATCAAATTATAATGCAAAAGCCCAAGAAAACAGAGCTGTTCCAGCTGAAGCAGCAAAGGGCTCTAAGAACCAGAACCATACGTGCAACTCCACCTCCTCCCACCCATCCCAGGATCCTCTGCAAATCAGTTTGAAAGCTACTCATCTGTCCAATCTCCTTATTTCTCAGATGAATATGAAATAAATGAAATTATAACAACTGTATTCCTGGTCTCCGAATTCCCCATAAGCTGTACTTTGAACTTTCATCACCAGGCTTTTGTTAATCTACTGATATTCAGATATCTTTTAGAAGATATCTACAGATAACTGACAGATAACACAACTATTTTACTCAGCTGATATCAGGCAAATGAGAACTTATAAGTTCTCATATTCAGTATTTTATTTACAAAAATTAAGAATTGATGCCAGAAACTACATTTTGGTAATCTGAAAAATCTATGTCATAAAAGAGCCTATATCTTAAAAGAGCAGATGGAAAGCCTTTAAGTGTCCCATGAGTTTTAATGAAAAGTACATAGACTAGAATAGTATTCTTTGCTTCTAAAAAGTCAAAAATGGTAAAATGTGTAATACAACAGGTATACTCTCACATGCTTATAATAGCATAATTCTTTCCTATCAATGAGGAAAATATCTGATTCACAGGCTGAAACATGAATGCAAAAAAGACATTAGGAAGAATTTCTTTCTTTACTTCACACTGAGGAAACTGGCCTTCTGTCAGAGGTACACAGTTATGCAGGGCAAGGTATGAGAAAAACACTGAGACTGGACTTCATGAGCCTTAAAATCTGACGGCTTTAAAGAATCATATGGAGGAAAAGAGAAAGGCTTCCTTATTCCCTCTAGAACAAAACCCTAAGCTAATCATTCAGAGTAAATAGCCTCACAGGTTAAACATATTCTTACCAAAGAACATTGGAATATCCAACTTATCTTCTCTGTCTACTTTTCTCTTAATCATAACAATATAGACAGCATAGAGCATGGCTCCAACAAGAGACCAAATGGAACCTGTAAAAATCAACATAATGAGTTCACGCATTTTTCATTAATTCATTCAACACACACTTATTTAAAATCTAATATGGTGTCAGATACTATTTCAAGAAGTACAAAAATATGAAAAGATAAAGTATAGCCCACCCCCTCCATGTCCTCCAGGAGTTCAGGAAGCAGTTTAAAGAGTGAACAAACGCATGTGCAAACATCCAATGACCTATACAAACACACGTAATGTTAAAACCATGGAAGTAACTATTTGTTTTTTAATTTTGAAATGCTACTTCAGTTTGACACCTGACACTGTCCGGTGTAATAATGGTTAAGCCATTGCTTATACAGTCCTCCCCACTGTCATGTATCATCTTTAGTATATATTGTACTACCATCTTCAAGGCCCTGTTCAAGTCCCACCTCTGCCACAAAGCATCCTCCTCCTACTCCACTGAATTTCCATCCTCCTGGTCTTCTATTTTAGACAATTTAATATTTACATGGTTAAATGTAATATTATTTTATTCTCTAGTGTTTTTATTTTGTAAGTCTAGGTAATGATTAAAGTCAAGAACTTGAAAAGTACAAACATACTTTTTAATGTTTTCTAAAATATCTAATACATGGCGTATAGTACGGGCATAATAAATGCTGATTCTCTTTAATATTAACTCATTCTCAAAGACATTTAAGTAAGTTTTAAAAACAGCTAAATTAATGTGCTGTCTGCCAAGTGACCACATTTAATACTTCAATTAATTATCCCAAATTCCAATGTTTCATTGAATCTATTTTTTAAAAATTTAACTTTTTTAAGAAAGCAAAAAAAGTCTATCAATAAAACCTCACGCATACACAACAAATACATATATCGTTTTACATATACAAAGCTGCTGTGGGTGAGAAATGATATAGTTCAAGGCATAGCTATCAGTTCAAGGTGAGAAAGACATAAGCAGTTCAAGGCATGAACTATGCCTGGGCAATAACCAGGGATAGTTTAGAAAGCAGTGTTCCATTCAATGAATTTCAAATATCTAAACAAAGTATCCAGAAGGAAGCCATAAAACTGGGTTCTACTATCTTTGTTTTTGTTCAGTCTAAACAATAGATCAAAACTGAGAGTTCACCATAGCACTACATGTTTCAGGCAAGAATCATGAGTGAACCACAAAATTAGTGGGTGGAAGTATAATAGAAACATGGTACGTGCATAGTCTCAAAGTATCTCCCTACAAGATGCTTACTAGTTGCAAAGAAAAAAGTTAGTAACTTGACACTGGATCATCCTGGCAGGCACTACCTTAAAAATTAGTCACTACTAATGGGACAACACCATGTGCCTTCTAATATGATTTACTGATGAGGACACTTCCAATATCACTTCCATGGCATTCTAATCAAAAATACACAACATAAATTTAACCATAAGGAAGTATCAGACAAACCAAGAGTGAGGAACATACCACAAAACAACTGGACAGTATCCTTTCAAAGTGTTAAGGTTATAAAAGAAAAAAAAAAAAAAAAGACTGAGGTACAGTTCTAGATTAAAGGAAACTAAGGAGACATGACAACTAAGTGCAACAAGTGATGCTGGACCAGAAAAAGAACATTCATGGGAAACACGGTGAAATATGAAAAGGATATACAAATTAACTAAATTATAATCAATGTTAATTCCTGATTTTTGTAACTATACTGAAGCTATGTACACAGCGGAGAATCTGAGTGATGGCTATATGAGAATTCTATTAACTATTTTTTAATTTTTTTACATGATTTCCAAAAAAAAAGTTAAAAAAAAAAAGGCCCCATTAGTGCCCACCCTCTGTGTGTGTGTGTGCACATGCACATACATGCACACAAGGACATAAACACTGATATGTACAAACTGTCTTGTATACTGTAACAGAAAGAATGCAGAGTCAAGTACTTACTTACCTATTGTATCTCTTCCAGCAGATTTTTCAGACCCTGACAAATTAACCAGCACAACACCTCCAATGCTGTGAGAATAAGAGCATTACTAATAAGCAAAATAATACATTCCTTAAAAGGGCTAGTAATGAAGATAAAAATTATTTACAAGTAATCAAGACTATGCTCAAAACTGAGCAAAACTTAAACTGCCAAAGAACTTAGTGATTTAATTAATAATATTTAACAATGATAACAGGACAGTGTAAATGCTATACTTGTATTCAAATCATTTAATTCTTGCAAAATGTACAAATTACTTTACAATAAAGGTATTACTGTTGTTACCATTACCATTTTACACATGAGAAAACTCTCACACAAACATATGAAGTAACTTGACCAAAATCACACAGATGGGACTGAATCTATCGGTAGCCTGCTTCTAGGTAAGTATTCTTACCTCTTATGCTACCTACTGCTTTTGGTTAGGAAGTAACCAACTTTTCAGCCTCTTCCAAACTTGCTTTTGAAGATATACATACAGTATACCCATACAAACCTAGCGATAGCACAAATGCTGCCTATTGGTAAAACCTAAATTAACAATAAAACCATACTTAAATATTTGAACGATTAAATTAATTATAAATTGACAAAAAATTCAACCAAATTAAACTTCATTTACTTCCCCAATACAAATATATTGTATTCCCCTAACACAAGAATAGGTTTAGCTAAAACATTAGCTAATCATACATGCAGTATAATAAACTTCTAGTGGGCATAACATCTAAATAATAAATTAGTTGGGTCAACCGGCCTATCCCTGAAAACTACCATGGTTATGGCTAAAAGAGAAAAACACACTGTAATAAGAGCTACCACGTATGTGACTACCAAATACCTCAGTCCCTGTGATAATTGCTTTTTATATACACTGGCTCCAAACTTTCAAACGAGGCTAATACGATCATCATGTTCTCACCTAGGAAACTATCTCAGAGAGCTTAAGGAAACTGACAGGAAAAAAGAACAAAGCTCTGACTCAAACCCAGCTCTGACAGCTAAGAAACACTACTCTCTTCATTAAATCATTCAACTTTCTTCTCTGATTTCTGATTTTTTCTCATAAAGACAACAGCTTTATCAAACCAATACATCTTTGTTGAGTACTGTCAGTAAGCAAAGCCCTACGCTACACTGCAGGCAGCACAAATAAGCAGCAAACAAGGCTCTGGCCTTTAAAGGTTTATAACCCATAGAAAAGACAAGACAAACATACACAAAGTTACATAAAAGATTTAAATACAGTTATTGACTGATGTTACACACTAATTCAAAACTGCCAGATGGTTTATACAGAGAACAACTGAAAGATCATGTGAGGATGAAATAATCAGAGAAGACTGCACGTTTGATTACTAGAAGTAGAAGATATAAAACCCAAAACCAAAACAGAAAGAGGAACTTGTTTTAGGAGAAGGAAACAGGAACTTGGGAGGTGATGAGGATTAAGGTGCCACATTAAGTTAAATGTAAACATCAGTACAATACACAGTAGTATACTGTCTGTCCTCACTTGAATGGGAACCAAAGCTGCTTTGGGGTCCCTCCCTCCAGTTACTCTCCCCAGGACCATTTAGAAAACTAAAGAAGGACCTGATCCAAGGCTGCATAGCATGATATCCACATAAACCCTTCTTTCATCCTCGTCTTGCTTTGCCATAGTATAATATAAACTATCCTATGTCACTAACAGAAAAATTTTAAACATTATATTTTTAAGCAGAATTAACTAGCTATTATGTTACATTCTTACCTTAAAATTACAGCTAGTAGTTTAGAAAGAGTAAATCTATCTCCACTGTTACTTGGAAACACTGCAGCAAGAATTAAGGTAAAAAGTCCTGCAGGGAAAAAAGATACATCAGCTTTAATACTGTGGAAAGCAGCCTTTAAACTAAATCATGTTTATTTCAACAATACAGATTAAGTATAACCCTACTTATTTTAAACTAATAAGACTTAAATTGAGCATTCAGAGTAACATTATGACCTCATCATAATCAAGCATGTGTGCTCAAGTTATTTTTACAGCTTCAAAAATACTTTTTCTCTCCCAGATTTGGAAGGTGATTCAATTTTTAAAATAAAACATCTTTCATTGGGTAAATTATGGTTCTGAAAAAAGCAATTACATTTAGCCAAAGGGTCCAGAAAAAGATCTTCAGAAAGAATATGTGAAAGGAATGACAACCACAATACAAAAAAACAGCCCATCAAACTTTAATATGTTGTTATATAAAAAATGCCATAACATAGTCGAAGGAATGTAAACAGTACAAGGCCACAGCATAAAACTACAAACATTTATGTAGTTACAATACACTAATGTACATTATTAGAATGAATGTAATTTGTAATAAGATAAAAATGTGTGTATATGTACATACACATATAACAGAAAAAGGTTTCAAGTTATAATGTAAATTTTGAAGACAAATTTCTTACCAGAGGTTGAGGACAAGATATTAACTATAGCAACCTGTGTGTCCGAAAGTGCTTCTTGATATGACAAATTTGCCAGAAACCACTAAAGACAAAGAAAACAAAGTGAACCCAATTGAATGACATGCTTACATCTGTCACAGTTTATAGGACCCTCCTTTTTTTTCTCCCCCTAAATATTTTATCATAAGAGCTTTTAAAAGTTGCTTTCTATTGAAAAATTACAAGCTCAAAAAAGAAGGCATTTACAATTAGATCTAAGATCGTTGCTATTCAATTTCCCTTAAGAAATTAACAATAGCTCATTAAAATTAGTATTCAAGTTTTTTTTTAATGAGGGTAAAACTGAGTATCAACTTTAAAATTTGCTTTATCCAAACACTTCTAGCATTCTATTAAAGTTTATCTAAATCAAATTTGAATTTGGGGAAATTCTCCAATATTAAAATATGTACAGATAAACATAGCATGATGAGAAATCTACTCAACGAGATGATGCCTATGGGGATGGATCAAGGTAGCTACCAACTAGGTAGACTGATAGATAAAAAGACATTCATTTTGGAAATCTAAAAAAGTACAATAAAAAATGTGAATTTGCTAGCTAATTATGATTATTTCTCTGATACTCAGTTTGGAGACACAATACAAAGAGTTCTCATAACTGGATATAATTTAAGGAAGTTTTCCAGTTTGAGGATTTTTTTTTTTTTCTCTTAGGCTCATCCAGGCTAGGATATTCTTATATCCTCAATACTGTGCCTAATTTAAGGAATAAGAAGTAAGACTTCTTTTTGATGAAGCCTGCTGTGTGTGTTGGGGGCAGGTGTTCCAAAATTCATTTATTTTCACTGCTATTAGATATCCTAATGCCTATTATCACAACTCATCCATTTTTCTGTTAATGGATATTTTTTGACTATTTCAAACAATGATACTATGAACATTCTAGTGCATGCCTCCGGGTACATATGTGCATGAGTGTCACTAATATATATACTAAGAAGCAGACTGCTGGATCAAAGTCAATTAACTCCTCTCTGTTTTTGGCATCACTGTTACTTAGACATTCATATTCCACTGAAGAACGAATGTCCTCTTAAGAAAGGTACACCTCTTGATCTCTCTCAGAACTTTTAGTTACGTGAGTACTATAATTATTAGCATACACATTTCAGCGAAGCAACAAAGGCATATCTTAGACCACTGCTAGAAGGCAGCAGATAGCTGAGTCTAGTAGATTCATGTAGTCTACACTGTACTCAAAGTGAAAGCCAGAGTAAAACTATAGCAAAGTGATTCTGACACCATCTGTAGTTCTCTGACTCCCTAGATAATTTCACTTGACTTTCTAAACGAGAAAATGAGGTAGCAATTGCTAAGATGAACAGTATCAAACATATATGGCAATAAAAGCCACAATCTGCTTGTGGTTCAAGTGCTAGAAAAGTAAGATTCTACTCTTAATTATCTTTTGGAGATCTGTCTGCAAGAACCAATAAAACTTACAGGGTGATCATGAGCTTTCTGGACCCACTTTCCTTACCACTTTAACACATAAATACTCATTTTCCAAACAATCTCACTGTCTCTGCTAATACAAGATACAGAAATAAAAACAGATCACTTAGGTAGCAGCCATTCAAAACTCCTAAGAATTCATCATGAGTTATAAATAAACTCTTTCTAGAAAGACCTTCCTATTCTTCACCTCTCCCCATTCTCTGGCTTTCAAACCCAACACACTCTTATCACAAAAGAAGATTCATCTCAATTACCCTCCAATAAAAATTAACCTTACAGTGTTTCACTTTATTATTCCAGAGGTGAGGACAACCACTTACTAATAAAATAATCTATCACAAATAAGTCATATATTTCATTATTTCATGAGTGATAAGTTATTTTAAAATTATCATAAAAGGTACTCTAGATAAGTACTATATGACCCAAATTATATCTTACAGAGAAAAATTAAAACACCACAAGTCCTCATGAGACAAAAGACATTCAAGGTGGACTGGCAAATACAGTAATCACTAACTCCTTCTGTCCTGCACTGTACATTAGCCACTAGCCACATGTAGCTACTGAGGAACTGAAAAGTAGCTAGCCTGAACTGAAATGTTTTGCAACTAAAACTGAAAAACTGAAGTTGAAAAGAAATAGAAACTTAAATAAAAATAGAAATTTAAATGAAATTGAAATGCTTAGAAGATTTTAGTACAGAAAAAGAATATAAACTATCGCAATTCTTACACTGATAACATGTTAAAATATTTTATACATGGTGCAGTAAATAAAAATATAGTATTAAAATTAACTTTACTTGTTTCTCTTGATTTCTCTTTTAAAAATTTTTAAAATATCATTTAAAAAATTTGGGGGGTGCCTGGGTGGCTCAGTCAGTTAAGCATCCCTTCAGCTCACATCATGATCTCAGGGTTTGTAGGTTCAAGCCCCACATTGGGCTCTGTGCTAACAGGTGACAGCCTGGAGCCTGCTTCGGATTCTGTGTCTCCCTCTCTCTCTGCCCCTCCCCAGCTCATGCTTTGTCTGTCTGTCTCTCTCTTTCTCTCTCTCAAAAATAAATAAACATTTAAAATTTTTTTAAATATTTTCTAATTGTAGAAAATTCAAAAATACATAGGACAACCACATTTCAGGCTCATATTATATTTGTATTGAATAGCACTGCTCTAAACCTTATCAAGGCTTATCACTCTCTTAAATAAGTTTCTAAAAAGCTTTATTATTCTTTCTATAGAAATGTCTTTACTAAATACTAACATAGCTTTCTAGGCTTGTAACTTATTTAGGTTTTATTTTATTTTATTTTATTTTATTTTATTTTATTTTATTTTATTTTATTTTATTTTATTTTATTTTAAAGACTACCAAAAGTGGAAACCACCCAAATGCAGATCAACGGATAAATAAACAAAACATGGTATATCCATACAATGAAATAGTATTCATCCTTTAAAAGGAAGAATGTTCTGGGGTACCTGGGTGGCTCAGTCAGTTAAGCATCCAACTCTTGATTTCAGCTCAGGTAATGATTTCATGGTTCCTGAGTTCAAACTCTGCCTTGGGCTCCACACTGACAGTGTGGAGGCCTGCTTGGCATCCTCTCTCTGCCCTTCTCTCTCTGCCCTTCCCCCAGGCATGTGTGCATTCTCTCTCTCTCTCAAAACAAACTTAAAAAAAAAATTAAAAGGAAGAAAGTTCTGACACATGCTATGAGGATGAACCTTGAAGACTTTATGCTGAGGTAAGCCAGTCATAAAAGGAAAAACAGTATATGATTCCATTCATACAAGGTACTTAAGAGTGGTCAAATTCATAGTGACAGAAAGTAGAATGGTGGTTGTCAGAGGCTGGGGAAGATAATAAAGGGGACTTATTTAATGGATATTGAATTTCAGTTTTACACAATGAAAAATGTTCTGTTGATAGATGGTGGTGGTTGTACAATGATATGAACGTACTTAATGCCACTAAAGCTATATACACTTAAAAATGGTTAAAATGAAAAAAAAAAAAGGTTAAAATGGCAAATGTATAGCACATATATTTCATCACAATTTTTAAAAGGCTTTTTATATGCACATATCTATCTGTATATAAACCTGCTACATGGAATAGTACCTATGTAATGTATTTAATCTATGTAATACATTCTCTCAGAGTCGTGAGTTGGAAAATTGCTTTATCCAAAGAAGGGAAATACAGTATTTCTTTTTAATAGGCAATAAGTTGTGTAATTCATGAGGTTTTCCTATTTGCCTTTCCTTTTACCAATTTGCCTAGGGATAAACTGTGTGCTCATTTGAAGTAGCTTTCTTCCTTTAAATTGAAGTTCCTGATATAATCATCCTATTCCACAACCAGCTCCCCCTCTAAACAGACACACACACACACACTAACCATTTAATCTGGCTCTTATCTTTCCCTCTTTTTTTTAAAGTTTATATATTTATTCTGAGAGAGACCATGAGCAAGGGAGGGGCAGAGAGACAGAGAGAGAGAATCCCAAGCAGGCTCCATGATGTCAGCACAGAGCCCAGTGTGAGGCCCAGTCTCATGAAGTGTGAGATAGTGACCTGAGGCAAAATCAAGAGTTGGACATTTAACCAACTGAGCCACCCAGGTTTAACTTTTACTATATAGATGCTTTTATTATTCTCTACCTCAAGTCTCATTTGAAAATTAGGTAACATATAATTAATAAATCTTAGTCTTGCCTTACATTCTTTTAAAATAAGCAAACATTTGGAAATCCATATTAACAGCATAATCCAAATGTATGAGCCTTACATTCTTTTAAAATAAGCAAACATTTGGAAATTCATTAACAGCATAATCCAAATGTATGAGCTTTTTAGTATATATGTAATTATCATAACTCACAAAGATTTTCTGATTTGCACTGCTGAATATATTAATCAAAGTAACACTCAACTAGATGTTATCCAGGAAGAGGATAGAAAAGAGTGGGCTACACAATGAGGCAAAACTGGGAAGTAAAAAAATCTTATAATCAGGCTAATGATATTGACATTAACATGCATTATCTAGTGTTTAAAAAAGTTCAATATAAATTTAAATCTTATAGGCTCATACTAAAGAACCTTGGATTAGGCTGCTTCCAATGACATACACAGCAAAGAGCAATGAAATTCATTATTAAATTCTAAACTCCAGAGTTTTCACTAACTCAGACAAGTAATCCCAGCTTATTCAAAAAGCGTATTTGCTACACGATTGTTCTATCATGAAATCTTAAGCACATTTTTCAGTTTCTATATTAATAGAATAAAGAAGCTATCAACAATACTACAAAAAATTCTGTAGAAATGTTTACTACGAGTAGTTGCTAAAATATTTGACCACATTTACATGAATTTATTATACAACCACCAAACCACTTTTTTGACAAAATCAATGCATACAGTAAACTCTTATCTGGGTATTTATTAGCCCTTGTATACATCATAGTATAAAATAACTATTAATTATTCTGACCCTGAAGCAATGTCAAATTCCAAATATATACAGAAGTAGCTATAATGTTATAGTAATTACCAAATTCTCTGAGGTATGGCAAGCAGTTATTGACTCTGATACTCAAATTCCCCAATGATGCTAGATAGCTGAGTTTAAAGTCACGATTAAGCAAACTAACAGTATTACACTTAAATGGCATACTGTTGGTATGTACACTGTCTTAAAATTCAAGTTCTAAACATATAATAAAGAGAAGACCTACCACAAAGCAAAAAAAAAAGCTAATTTTTGCTACTTGAGTTGCAGTAAGTTTCCCTACAGTTTTGAGTAAGGATTCTTGTTCTTTCACAGTAGGATGTGACATGCGAGACAGCTTGGCTTCCAATGCATGGCTTGATGGAAGCTGTCGAATCTCCATGATATTACTGAACCTTACACGAGACTTTTTGGGAGCTTAAAAGGAAAAGTATAATACAAAATCATTAAATGTCTCCCCTCACATCCAACAAAACCCATAAATTTTAATTTACTGATAAATGTGTATTCTTTAATCCATATATGATCAGACTTGGACAGCAAAGAAAAGCAGTTATATCATTAACTGGAGCAGCTCTGCTCAGAGTTAACAGGAAAACGGTTTTCATCTATAAAAATGTTTTAAAGGCTTTAAAATGAGACCAAATATTCAAACAAGAGTTCTGCAATTATGTACATATATTGCCTGGCCAGGATTATAGTATGGTTATTATTTTAGCATTTATTGTGTAACTTTACTTGGATTTTTCCTCATAGATACCCAATTTACGAGAATTATTTTTCTGGTCAAGCATGCGGAACACTCCTCTAGAGGTTCACTCTTTGCAAGAGAGTATTATGGATAAACACTGTCTTACACTGAAGCTGACATTCTTTGCACCATTCACAGATACAAGAAACTCTTATAATTTGCTATTAGGGGTGTTTAGTGGCATGGCTGAAGAGGACACTGTCCATTTGAAAATATATATATAATAAAACCATACAGATTTCTGATATTTTTAAATTATTTCTAGTTGAATTAAGAAAACCTTCTAGACAAAACTTCTGGAAGACTACAGGCGAAGCCAACACCACATGGAAAAGAAGAAATGCCAGGTGATCCTAGTCAACCCACAAAATCACTAAGTTTGGGGATGGTTTAAATGAAACTAAAATTTCTTCCCATTTCTAAGTTATAAAATTCTAAATTTTGCTTACTTTTTTCAGTATCAATGTTTGTGTTCTCAGGTTTTTCACTTGGAATATCATGAAATTTCACAGGAACATACAAAGGTTCACTCTAGAATGTAACAAAAACAGAAACAAATATAAACAGCAAATATAATAGTTGATATATTGTCTAAAATTTAAGATGAGAGTATATAGTCATATATACCGCTCAAAACACAGCTGTTCACCACCATATTTACAGAGAATTTTCCAAAATATATTGGAACAGCATTGGTACATTATGATATTTAGCCTTTAAATGTTATAAAAACAGACCCCTTTCTCAAGCTAACAGATTATCTCCTATTCCTTTTCATGTATTCTTTTAACAAATACATGCTAAATTTCTACTATGTCAGAAACCGTTGTAGATAACGGGGTTATAAAAGTGAAAGAAGACAAAGTCTCTGTCATCAATGATCATGTAGGTTAAAGGGGAAAGCAGACAATAAAGAGATAATCAAGTAGATAATGTGTAAATATCTGCCAAATTATTTCCTCTTATTACTTAAAATTCAACTGAAGGTTAAGATTCCTAAAACTATTACAGGTTTAATGGACAGAAAAAAAAAATGGCTACCACTTATCAGTTCCTGCAATGCACTAGACACCAAGTCCAGAGCAGTTAAACATATATTTCCCATTAGTCCTCATAACAACCTCATAAAATGGTATTTAAAAAAACTTGGCGCACCTGGGTGGCTCAGGTGGTTGAGCATCTGATTCTTGATTTCAGCTCAGGTCATAATCTCACAGTTGTGGGATCAAACCCAGAGTTGGGTTCCAGGCTGAGCCTGCTTAGGATTCTCTCTCTCTACCTCTCTCTCTGCCTCTCCCCACCCCACTCACCCCTCTCACTCACAAAATAAATAAATAAACATTAAAAAAATACTTTTATAGAAGCCGAGATATAAAATAATCAAGTGGTAGACAACAGAACTACCAGGTTTATCTAACCATGCGTTAAAGGTCTATGTTTTTAAATGGTTCTGAATTCTTCTGTTTTTACAAATGTTCTTTAAATGATCTATATTTAAGGCACAATTCTTTAACTAGGCTGTTTCTTAAATTAACAGAAAATGTTTTAATTTAATTTCCCTTTAGCTCTTGGCATAGAACTCTGCCAATGGAAAATATTCAGTAAATGAAGAGGCAACAGGATCTTAAAAAAGACATAGTCTCTTCATTCACTAAACTTTTTATTACAGCATTTGGTCTAGAAAATTTTGACATATCCATCTCACAGATAACAGCAAAAATCAGTAGAAGAGTAGTTATAAGAATAGTCTGCCACCTCAACTCTTCCTTCTACGCTGATAGAGGCAACTGATATTAACCTTACTGATTTTAAAGATCCCAGACAAAAGAAATGAGATTTTCTCTAAGCTTCATAAATTCTTTAGAGCATCTGGTAGCCTATCCTGCATACAACTACAGTTCTAAAAGGCAAACAATAATAAAGTCACCACACTAGTACTTTATAAACTGGTGTTTAAACTTTAGAGTAACATTGAAATTTTTATAAGATAGAATGCCACATTTGGACCAATACATTTTACAGAAAGGCCTTAACAATGATCTACAAAAACCCAGATTTCTACATACTTTCTCTCCAACTAGATTATAAATGCTTAAAATAAGTGAATATGTTAATTACTTTACTGGTTCACTTATTATCTCTTTCCCCCTCCCCAAACACACACTCTCACACACTAGAACATAAGCTGTATCTCTAGAGCCTAGAACAAGTGCTTAACAAATATTAAGTGCTCTTAAAATTTGTATAAAAATTTGTGGAATAAATAATCTGCTTATATATTGTCAGTGTCCAGCAAATATATTTGTTTCTAAGTGATAATAATAATAATGAACACAAAGTGACAAAGTTAGTAAGAAACAAAGGACAAAGGACTGTCCCTTAGTATTTTCACTCCATAACCAATAAACTCTTCCCCTCTCTCTTTAGAAGGTGGAATTGCTTACTTCTAGGTCCCAGGAAACAAAGTACTAAGTTACAATTCTTATGGAAGGCACCCAGTTTTAAGATATATCTATATCTTAATATAGTGGTGCTATAAAGCTATTTCAGTCCTTCCTGTCATGGCTCAATTCCACCCATTCCACTTCTGATGAGAAAAAAAGCACTTACCAAAGAACTATTCATAGTTGTATCTGTTGTGCAAGCAGCAAAGTACCCTTCAGCATCTGCAAACTACAGATAATGGGACATAAAATATGATTAAACTCATGTTATAAAGTAAGGCTGCTGTCATTCACAGCTCAAAGGAACAGAATCAGGAATCCAGAGTAGACCTTTAAGAGTATAATTATTAATAAAAATAGCAGCTAATGCCAAGTATTCAATCATGCAAGGTAGGTATTATCAACTTCATTTTACCGATGAAGAAACTGAAGCTGAGAGATTTCATCTAAGTGACAGAGCCAGGATTAAAATTCAAGTCAGTCTAAATATAAAACTTACAACCTTTTCACAATACTATTAAAACATTTCAGATTGGCAGGAAAAGGACAGGTGGATTAGTGAAAAAGACAAAAAACATCTTAGTGTTACACTGATAACAGTATTAACACCAAGAACCCCCTAAATGGATCTCAGGGCCTGGACTGCACTTGGGAGAACTCTGGGCTAGTGCTGCAGAAGCATGCTTTTATTCATACCCACAGCTACCTTATTATCTCTGCTTAAAGTCTGAAGAAGTTAAATAACTTGCTCAAGGTCAGCAATAAGCAAATGACAGAACAAGACTCAAACACCAAAGCCCAGGCTCTTAAAAGATTTCTTATAAGTCAATAAGAAGGAGTCAACGTAGAAAAATAAACAAGATATAGACAACTCAAAAAGAATTCTATTACACAACAAATAAAAGAAAAAGCTACCAAAAGCAGGCAGATTAAACAAAGTATCACTGTTCACCTGTCAAATTAATAAATGTTGGGGTTTGGTAAGGATTCAATCGCATGCATTGCTAACAGTGATATGAAACATAGTAATTTAGCAGTAAGAAGCAAAAGCCTGAAAAATGGCATTAGTTTTTTATCCAGCAATTAGGCTTTGCAAAATTTATCCTAAGTAAATAACTACAGATGTGTATAAAAAATATTCCTATTTATTTACATCAAAAGAAAAAGTGAAAACAACCTAATTATCAAGGAACAGTTAAATAAAATAGAAAAGATAATAACAAATGTTTATTTATTGGCCTGGAAAAGTGTTTATGATATATTGTTACATGAAAGGCAAAATCAGGTTAGACAATGATATTAAACTTATTTCTACTATAATTTTAAATATATGCACATAAATACACAGCTCTAGAAAGTATCAAATATATATAGTGGTGTTAGAATGGTGAGATTATGGACAGACTATTCTTGTTCTTCTTATTACCATAATTTGTCTTCAACAATAAACATTCATCACTACTATAAAAAAAACATTAAAAAATGTTCTAGGAATACTACATTATTGTTCATGATATACCACTAAGAACAGAAAGCCAGTTGTAAAACAGGACATAATGGTACAATTCCAATTTATAAAATATAAAATGAAAATACATGAAAAAGAATGGCAGGATATATGCCAAAATACTCTGAGGTTATTCTGTGAATGTTGGAATTACTTATTTTCTTCTTTTTGTCCCTCTGTATTTTCTAAATTTTCAATAATGTGCATGTATTATATACACATAACATATTCCTACATGTAATACTACAATGTATACACATTTATATAATGTACATTACCTTTGCAAAGTAAAAAATAGAACGTGTTCATTAGAAAAGACAAGAAATAATACTAGTCTAATGCACAAAAAATAATACACACCAAAAAAATAAAAGAGAAAGAAAGTATTTGGAAAGAGTGGGGAATGGGAGTTAGTTATTATTTAATGGATAGAGTTTCTGTTCAGGATAATGAAGAAGTTCTGGAGATGGATAGTGGTGATGGCTGCACAGCAAAGACAATATATTTAATGCCACCGAGCATTTAAAATGTTCATTATATGACACTATACATTTATTTTTATTTTTTAATTTATTTTTTGGGGGGGGAGAGAGAGAGAGAGAGAGAATGAGGGGAGGGGCAGAGAGAGAGCAGGAACAGAGGATCTGAAGCAGACTCCGTGCTGACAGCAATGAGCCTGATGCAGGGCTCGAATCCACAAACTGTGAGATCATGACCTAAGCCAAAGTGGGACGTTCAATCAAGTTGAGCCACCAAAGTGTCTCTATGCCACTATACATTTAAAAATGGTTAAAATTGTAAATTTTATGCCATCTATATCTAACTACAATAAAAAAGGGGGGGGAGAAAAGGGGCTAAAATGGTAAATCTGATGATATGCATATTCTATCACAATTTTAAAAGAAGAGAAAAGGAGAGAGATGGGAAAAAGAAGAGAATGTAAGAGGCAGTTTAATATTCTTCACTCTCAAAAATTCAGTGTCTACTTCTACAAGGAAGATACATCACTATATAAACTGCCATTTCTCTCAACTCTATGAATCAGCACATTATGTGCTGATTATCAATGAAAGAATATAATTTGGTTAGCCAAACATCTGAAACATGGTCTAAATATGCTATTCTCATTTCAATAAATAAAACCTTGAATTACTTCATTTCTACAATCAACTTTACCACTAATTAGATGCTATTCAACCAGTGTGCAAATGACCAAAGACTCCAGATATTCTTCTTACTCCTCACTTTCATCTTCATCTCCACATTAATTGATTTGGGCCAGCTTAATAATTTTTAACAACTCAAAGGATGTTATGAGGTAACAGCAAGAAAGTGATTATGCACCTTTGATTTCTCATAAGACGTTTTGATACCAGGTTGATTAGAAGAAGAATTTAAAATTTTGGACAAAAGTCGGTTTCTCTTATGTTATCTTCATTCATTTTAACAACTTGAAATTTGACAGTCCTTTGAGACACTACTAACTTTACACTTTGAAAAAATAAATCCCCTCTCCAACAAGCACTTAAAATTTAAAACTTACAAAAGCAGCATGCTTTCCTCGAAATCCTCTTGTACACTGTTGTCTCCATGGCTTCCAAATAATAAAGCCCAAAAGGTATAGAACAAACATAGATGTTTTTGCAAAGGTGCTGAAGAACGGCTTGTTGTACTGAGTAAAAACATACTGTAGAGGAAAAATTTACAGAAACTATGAAATGACTTTAAACCTTATTACTTATCTCTAATAAAATAAGCCTATTACATGATTTTTAACTCTAGAAGTTCAAGTGAAACAGAAAATCAAAAAGGATTATGAAAATATTTTATACTCATTTCTAAATATTGTATTTGCTTGTATACAAAGAATATTCCCAAACAAAACAGCAACAACTTCCAAAAAAAATGTTCTGTTCAACATTCATCAAAACCTACTATGCAAGAAAGAGTACTTGTGCTAAAGGCTAAGGAAAAATAAGACAGCCGTTCTTTTCATATATTTATGAAAAGAACAGCATAATGTGTTAAGTACCACAATAGGGGTATACAGGTACCATGGAATTACCAAAGGGAGACAGACCATTTTGAGGATTATGGAAGTTTCCTAAGAGAAGCTATTCTTGAGCTGAGTGTGGGGGACTGAATAATAGCCCAGAGGAAACAGCATAAAGGAAGGTAATAAAGCAGAATAGTGTATGAATAAAATTGCATGAAGTTTAATATTGTTAGGAAATTATATAAAACCTGTCACCTTCATTTAACTTATAACTCATGATTTTCTTGTTCCTAAAAAAATATTCCTAGTTATGTATACTGAAAGGCCTGGAAAAAATGACCCAGGAGGAGTAAGCACCTATAGAATCCTGATGGTAATCTGTATTATCTTCCACTAAAAGAAACCATGGGTTCTTAAAGAAATGACCAAATCCTGGGGCGCCTGGGTGGCGCAGTCGGTTAAGCGTCCGACTTCAGCCAGGTCACGATCTCGCGGTCCGTGAGTTCGAGCCCCGCGTCAGGCTCTGGGCTGATGGCTCAGAGCCTGGAGCCTGTTTCCGATTCTGTGTCTCCCTCTCTCTCTGCCCCTCCCCTGTTCATGCTCTGTCTCTCTCTGTCCCAAAAATAAATAAACGTTGAAAAAAAAAAAATTAAAAAAAAAAAAAAAATGACCAAATCCAAGTATGGAGCAGGAAAAGTACCAGATGAGCCTGGGGCATCTTGCACCAGAAAACAAATAGGATGTTAAAGATTAATAGGATCATACTCAAAGGACAGTAGAGCCAATTTGAAGGGGCCCCCACTGGTCAAAGATAGGACAGTTTAAGCATAAAACGGAGTAACTACAATTGTCTGAAACACAGTAAATATACAAAAATCCATGAATGTATAATGATACTCTATGGTTACTAATGGAAGTTGCTAAGCAACATTACTCTAAAATGAACAAAAGAAAAGAATCAAGATTTATTCAACCCTTCCTATATGAACCATGTTTCAGGATAACCACATAGTAGTTACAGAAAGCTCTCTGTAAAGAATTCCAGCTAATAAATGCGGAAGTAATGACCCTTAGAAAAATAATCATTTTACAACCCCTAAATGAAATAGTCCATCAAGAGAATAATCATATGGATAACTGACTACTACCTAAAGGTTGGTAAGAAATTTTATAGTGCCAAAGTTGGCATCACCCAAAGTAAGACTTGCAGCCATTTGTGACTCATGTGTTATCACAGGAGGTACCCAGTTCCACCAGGGTATTTTTCCCGAAAAACTGAACCTGAATCAAATCAAGACTTAACCTAAGTACCATTTTACAGGAAGTAAGAGAAAAGGAGGAGCAAGTTAAATGACACCCCAAGGAAACAATCAGCAAAATCTGGGATGTGTGTTATGAAGTGAATATGTATGTCTTCCCCAAGTTCATATGTTAAAATCCTAACCCCTAATGTGATGGTATTTGGAGGTGAGGCTTTTGGAGATAACTAAGGACAGAACCCTCATGGATGGAATTAGTGCCTTATAAAGACACCACAGGATGCTGCCCTTTCTGCCTTGAGAGGACACAGTGAGAACACTGCCACCTAAGATCCAGGAAGCATATCCTCACCAGACACTGCATCTGCCAGTGCCTTGATCTTGAGCTCTCCAGGCCACAGATGTGAGAAATAAATGTTTGTTGTCTGAGTCACCCAGGCTAACGGCAGTCTTGTTGTGATACCCAGAATGTGATATATCCTATAGGAAAAATGATCCAGCTTTTCCGATAAATTAATAGCATGATTTTTAAAAAAGGCAGGGGTGGGGGAGTATAGTTAAGGAACAAAAGTGAATTAAAAGCAATTTGAATATGGATCAGGTACCAGATGATTTTAAGAAATTATAATTTTGTTAGATATGTTAATGGCAGAGTGATCATATTTTTAAAAATTAGGACCTTTCAGTTTGAGATGAATATGAAAAAATTTATAGGTGAAAGGATAAGTGGCTAGAATGTGCTTTAAAATAGTCCAGGAAAACATGTCTGGGAGGTTGGTAAGAGAAGATTGGCAAAATTTGATAGTTGTTAGGTATATGAAGATCCATTATACCATTCTCTCTACTTTGTAGATGTTAGAAAATTTTTATAATACAAAGATTGATTTTCTTGTTGAAATACACAATATATCTCAAAAGTTTAATGAGCATATTTGGCTGAAAAATTAGACACATCATATATGCTCTTGGATAACAAAATTATAAAATATTCTCTTATCAACAGATTGGAATTGCTTAAATTATAATTTGATCAGGTCCTCTTCTGTCCTAAATTTTATTACCAGATAAATAAAAATAAAACCATTTATTTAAAACTAAAATAAATTTTTAAAGATAGGCTTGTTTCCCTGTCAACATTAAAGAGATTTCTTTGTGGTTAAACTACAGAATGTTAATCTAAAAAAAAAAAAAAAAGTTATAGAAGAGTGAAAAATAAATGGCTGTTGTATTCCAGAGCCTACTTCCAAAACAGCTAAAAATTTATTTATTCATTGGCTACAATGTCAATATCAATTATTTACTTAGCTATGATGTGAGATGACCAGCAGTAGCAAACTGCTTTTTTTCACATTTAAGTTCATTTTATAAATGCTAGTTTCCTTTTGTATATTAGCCTTAAGACTGCAACATGTAAGTTGAAAAGTAATTTCTGAAAGTGAAGCTTCTTTATAAAAAGCATGTCTTTTTATAGAGATTAACTAAACAAATAAAAATAACTACATATATAATTAAAAAGAAAAACTACTTTGTGCACTCAAAATAACACATTACTATCACGAGTACTCTGATAAAGGCAAAATAAAATTTAACTGAATGCGCTGTGTACCATGTATTTTACAATGTTTGAATCGGCAAATGTATAACTGTGCATGCACTCATGTATATGCACAATAATGAAAACTCTGATCACTTTCACTCATTTGTCCAAAAGCATTCTTACTATCCACTAAATGGTGACAAATGGTTTTGCATCCTAGATACTTGTTCCACTAGAAAACAGTATTTATAAACAACAACAAAAACCCTGAATTTACAAGAAAACAGCAGATACATATTCAATATTCAAATATTAAGAAAACATGCACATAGTCTCATTTTTTTAAAAATAACTCTCTAGGGGCGCCTGGGTGGCGCAGTCGGTTAAGCGTCCGACCTCGGCTCAGGTCACGATCTCGCGGTCTGTGAGTTCGAGCCCCGCGTCAGGCTCTGGGCTGACGGCTCAGAGCCTGGAGCCTGTTTCAGATTCTATGTCTCCCTCTCTCTGCCCCTCCCCCGTTCATGCTCTGTCTCTCTCTGTCCCAAAAATAAATAAACGTTAAAAAAAAAAAAAAAAAAAACTCTCTAGAAGACAGATGAAAACTCTACGATACAAAAAAGAGTATCTTTTGTTTCAACTTGACACGAATTCACTTATCAAAGAATATAAGTAATTCAACGTTCAAAATACTGCTTTTCTAAAAAAATATTTTTATGTTTATTTTATTTTTGAAGGAGAGAGAGACAGAGCATGAGCAGGGCAGGGGCAGAGAAAGAGGGTGACCCCGAATCTGAAGCAGGCTCCAGGCTCCAAAATGTCGGCACAGAGCCGGAAGCGGGGCTGGAACTCCCAAACCGTGAGATCATGACCTGAGACGAAGTTGGATGCTTAAAGGACTGAGCCACCCAGGTGCCCCCAAAATACTGCTTGAAGTAAGCACGAGAGACAGAAATGATTAGAGAGATACTGCAGATTGACAGCAGCATTACTAGAATGCAACATCAATCCTACACAAGAATTACATACCGAAGTAAGTTCTGAGGATGCCACCCATATCACATCAACAAGTAGGAGAATAACAATCCCAAGAGCCATTCTCCTGCGCTGGGTGAAACCACTGCTCTGGGAATTCATCCGGTTCATGATAAATACACACACCATCTGCAGTCTGTTTTGTAGAAAATACAGATCCCATTAGAGAAGATTTCGAAAAATAACCATAGAAAATGAGAAATTCGCGTAAGAGAAACATAAACATCACTTGTTAGCTAAGGTTCAGTTTGAAGGTCACACGGTAAATTAAAAGTTGGATTTACCTTACTTTGAAGGCCTTTCTGAGATCTTCAACAGGAATGCCTGGAAACTTGGCAGATCTGAGTCTAAAAGGAGGTAAAGAACTCAGCACACCTAAAAACAACCATAAAATGATGATTATGAAAACATCAACGACTCAAAATAAGGTTCATCACATCTTTTTTAAGTCTTAAAATTCAAAATGAACAAATGAAAAGAAAAACACCTAAGTGTGTTAAATACAATTGACACTATTCTCTAGCCTCTAATGGTATTCACTGTATATTTCAAATTATATTCAGAAACGTACACAGTACAGAAAAAAAAAAAAAAGGGGCCAGCATTCAACAAACGGCAGTATCTAACAATAGTTAACTACTGGTAAATAGCTCCTCCAAGTTTCGTAAATACACAACTCCATTCGCCTCTCCCTACTGAGGAATCCACCACAGGGGGCAAGATCTAGACTCGCGCCTGTTTCTGAGTGTCTTCTGGGTCCCCTGTCTCTTGGCAGGGGAGTTTGATTATTTGAGAGGAAGTGATTTGAGTCTTGAGGGCACGTTTCCAAACGCCTCACGTGGTAGAAGGGGAGGATACTCCACGCTCCCGCACCCACCCCTGCCTGTCACCGCATCTAGTTTCTTTAGATCGAAAGAGAAATTCACGAGACGAGTGAGGAAACAGCTGTTAAAGGGAATCCTCTTCCTTTGAGGGAAAAAAAAAAAACACAAAAGTTAAGCCGGTGACGCCTCCTCAGGGAGTGAGAAAAAGCCCGGAGGCGGCGCTCGAGCAGCTCCCACTAGTGCCTGAGTCCTCACCAGGCTCACACGCCCCTGTCAGCCTTCCCCTCACGCCGCCCCTCGGAGACCAGTACCATTTCGGCCAGGGCGCTCCGACCGCCACCAACAGCTGGGGGTGGAACCGTTCGTGAACACTCGGTGCCGGTTTGGGCGCAGGTTGACTTCGCGGCCCTCCCCTGCCTGCCTACCTGGCCTTCCTGCCCCGCGATGGTGTCGTGGCGGCACCATGAGCGGCCTCGGCCCGGACCCGCCGCCGCCCAGCGCCACGGCCGCGGCCTCGGACTCACAGAGCTGTCGCGGCGCCTGACATTGCGCTGCGCTGGAGGCCCAGCACCTGAAGCCGCGGTGTCCCTCGGGGCGAGGCTGCGGACGCCACCCAGCCCCACTCGGCCCAGAAGGGCGGGAGTGGGCGAGGGGAAGGGACCGCTCAGGCAGCGATGGCCGCGGAGGCCCGAAGCTGGACCCCGGCCACGCCCCCAGCCGGCCAGCCTACCCCGCCGCCCCGCCCCCCCCAGCCCGTTGGCGGCGGCGCTGAGGTTACGTCACGGCGGCGCGACGGCCCACCGCGCGTGGGCGCGTCTCCAAGGTGACTTGGCTGCTTGGAGCGGAGTACTACAGGCTGCAAGGGCGCGGAGCTCGAAGACCATTCAGTGACGCTGGGGAGGAGCGGAGATAGAAAAAGTAAAGCCGGGTGTGGTGGAAGAAGAGGGAAACGGGCGTGGGTGGCTGGGGCAGAATGAAGGACGAGGGAGGTGGCCGAGGCTCCACATGGCCCCGCCCTAGAACCAAAGCTAGCAGCTCCGTTTCCTAGAGTTGGAGAGGACCTAAAAGCAAAGTGGCTTGGCAGAACTTTTGCTTTCTGGAACCTTTTGTGTGTAAAACTAGATCCCAGTTCTCGGAGGTAGAAGCTGTGTCCCTAGGGGAAAGCTACTTCACCTCCTTGGCTCTCAGTTTTCTCATATGGTGAGAAAATGATGGCACCTGCCTCATCTGTTTATGTATATCTACACACTTGTGTGTATACACACACACACACACACACACACACACACACACATACATATGCATGCCAGGATTACATTAGTTTACAAATGTGAAGGGCTTAGATCAATTTCATGGCTCATGGAACTCCACAAATGTAAATAGTAAGCTGTATAGATTTTTTTCTTAACTATCTTTTGACTATCCCATAAAAAATGCTTGATCAACGTCCTAATTTGTATTTAGAAAAGAAAAACAAGACTAAAGGCTTCTGTAATTTAACTGGAGTTATCCACCACCAGTGCGTTTTTAACATCTTCAAGTGCAATAGTAAGAAATAGGAAGAATTTAACTTTTTTGCCATAGTGACAATATACTACATTTTTTAATTCTTTTAAATCTTTTGTTTCACTGAAATTACATATTCAGATGACTAATGAAACAATATCAATGGACATTTTTTGTGTTGCTCAACCAGTTTCTAATAAATGATCAGTATCAAGCACCTCTAATGAATTATTCAGAAACCTGTCATTGAGAGTTGGAAAAATCTTAACCATGTTCTTAAAATTACTACTTAGGGGAAATGTGGTTGCATATAGTAAGTAATATAATCAGCACCCTTTTTATTCTTTTCTTTAACATTCTTTAGGGTGACAAGCTCATTATATGCTACATTTATAATATACAGACTGAAAAAATAATAATATAAATACCTCTGAGTATCTAAGGATCATGAAAACTTCTCATTCTTAATCTGACCACAATTTGTTTACTAATCTTGAGGATGATTCTACTCTCAATTTGGCCTCAGTTTTTCATCTGTAAACATAGGGAGGCAGTTGGTTTTTTCTTAATTAAATAATGCAAATGATAGTACTTTGTAAATGTATGTAAATGCAGGTTACCATTATTACCACCTGTTTCCACAGCATCTGCTAAAGGACAATGCTGTGATACTGTTGTGATAGTGAAGATAAGGTTAATTCTAGACCAGCTCTTCAAGCAGTCTCCAACCCTAGGTTAATCGTCCATTAATGTATTTCCCCAGTTCCCTCTGAAGGAGATTCCACTGTATTGCTCTGTGACAACAGATTCTAGTGTGATTTCTGTGCTGTGATACCATCTTAATTTCAGGCATTGCTTTCTTTGGACCCCAAGTATATATCTTGGATAATATATACTCAAGGATAAGTCCTCAGTAACTTCAAAATCTCACACCAAATACCAACTGTCTACATTTTCATATATAAGTTCCACAAGAGCAAGGATTTTTGTCAATATCATTCTCCATATATCCTCACCATCTAGAACAATACCTAGGACAGAGTTGGCAATAATATCTGTTGAATGAACTTGAACTTCCTGCAGTCTCTTGACCTTTATACCTAATTTTCCCAAGTCTCCATTTCTGTCAGTTGGTACCACCTTTATTCTAGTCTCACAGGACTAAACGGTTAACTTATTAATTTCCTTTTTTACTCTTCAAAGTTGATCACTCTTCACTGAGATCTCACAAAAGTAGACCCTTAAAATTCATCAGGTATTAAGCCTGACACCTTCAAAAAAACCCACCAGAAATGTAGACTGTAATTTCTCCCACAAAATACACATGTCACAATATGAGTACGAAAACAAAGTTGTGTATGTACAGAGCAGCCACTAGCTAACTCTCCTGTGCACCAGCCTCAAAGACTACAATTCAATTCAAGCTCTAGTAAAATTATACATGACTAGGAGTTACTGATCAAATCCTGGCCATTTTGGGCCAGTTGTCGCAGAGATTGTGGTTGGCTTTCTGAACTGACTGCTGCAATGGTTGTGGGTCAGAGTTCTATTTTTATATATGCTCTGGTCTTTGTCCCTTTGTATTTTCAGTCTCACAAAAGTCTATGTATCTTTCTATTCTCTGAAGTAGCTACCAGCATGCTGGGCATATAGCTCAATAAATATTTGATTTTATTTGCTTCCAAGACATAGTTTAATGGATTGAGGTTTGCAATTAAACAAATTGTGGTATAGAAAAGACTGCTTTTGAATGTGTCCCTTACTGAATTTTATGGGGTAAATCATATGCTTCAGGGAAAGTCATAAACTTGGGAGGTTCTGAGGTATCTCAGGTACTGGGGTTTATTGAATACAACCAAGTCTTAGATTTTAAAGGGTTTAAAGGCAGGTTAGATGAGCAAAATATCAACACAAATTTGACTAAAAGTTCCAAATGTACATAGAATGGGCATGCCAAGTCAGTGCTTGATTGATGATCATTCATTGCCATGTCTTTGAGGGCATGGACTAGAGTTCTGAAGGCATGATCACTTCAAACATCTAAGTAGAGAAGGCTTTAGGAACAGGCAGAATCTGAGTGATGTGTAGTGTAGTGTAGTGTGTAGTGATGTGTAGGATTTAATGAGGGAGCAGGGAGAAGAATGATATTTTTTTTTCCTAAGAGAGTAAAAGTCTGAGTGTCAGGGAGGAAAAATTATTTTCCCCCTAGGTTCTCCTGCTAATACGGTGTAAAATTAGACTGATAAAAGACAGACTGATCAAATAAAAATAGTTTATTAACATGTACAACACTCATCATTCAGGAGAAACCTCAATGAAGAGTAACTCAAAGGGGTGGTTAGAACATGGGCTAGTATAGGCTCTTAACAAAACAATAATTTGTAGAGAAATAACAAAACAACAGAGAAAGAGTTTTATTAAACTTTTAAGAGCACTAAACCAATGGAAGGTAAATATACGAGAGAAACTAACGGAATAAGGTTTGTGTTGGTTCATCTTGACACTGACCTTCCACCTTCTTCATGGCCATGAAACTTCCTATTAATGACAGTCCTCATTTTTCACAAATTTCTCCTTTTAGTCAGATAAGGGAAGCCTTGGGAAGACTTCTTTCTACGTCTATTGATTCTCTTTTGTCTCCAGCTCAAAATAATCCTTATGCCAAAGTAGCATATTTTGGGGTGGCATATTCTGGTCCCCTACGTGAGCAACAGTAAAAGGTGTGTCCAGAGGCAAGTTATAAAACTGATCGGGCAGAGCACAGCATGTATGTAGAGAAACAGTGGGAAATGAGACAGATCAGATGAGTTCTGATGTTGCAGCATGCTCTGGAAACTAGGTTAGAGAGTTTGGACTTTTATTTTATATATGATGGAAACTAAGAATTTTAAATAAGAGAAACACTTTTAGTAAATCAGAAATTACTGACTACCCACTTGACACTTACCAGTGTGGTAGTACTGTGGGGACATTGCATACAACGAGGAGCCTGCCTTCAAGAAATTCATGTTATAGGCAAAACTGACTATGTAAATAGGGCAAGTGTTTGCTAAGCTAGGAAATACTGAATCTAAATGTGCTTCTCTAGTATCCCTTTAGCACTCTGTGCTAGCCACCAGATTGATGCTCATTTTGAAAAGGGTCTTAACTTGAATATTACTTCCTTTTGTATCTTCCCGTTGAAAACATAATCAGCAAGGTACTAGACAAGAAACTAAAGGCCATCTAATTAATCGCGAGGAACTTAAAATGGCATTGTCCATGCCCACCCTGTGCCTTCAACCAGCTGACCAGGCCCCAGCCAGCTGAGTGGCCCATGCCAGCAGGCTAGAGCATGGTAATGAGTTCTCTGAGAGCCATATCCACTTCCCAACGTGATCTTGACCTCAGCTTCTAACTTATTCTTGTATCCCCCATCTTTGGCTTGTACTCTGTTCCTGATACTTGATACCTGATAGCACTCATCCAGCACAGAGTTGGATCTTTCCTCTCTTATCATTTGCACCAACAGCTGAGCTCCCATCTGCTGCTAGGCACTAAGTAAACAACTCAGACTGAGCTTCATAGTCCCTGGAACCCTTCCTCAGCCCATGCAACCTATGAAGCCCATGTGGCCTTTGTACGGCCTGCATTGCCTCAACTCCCAACTGAAAAGACTTGAAAGAAAAAACAGATTGAGGCTAAGACGTGTAACAGGTTGTTAGATGTGACTATTCTTTTTAAAAAAAATTTTTTTTTTCAACGTTTATTTATTTTTGGGACAGAGAGAGACAGAGCATGAACGGGGGAGGGGCAGAGAGAGAGGGAGACACAGAATCAGAAACAGGCTCCAGGCTCTGAGCCATCAGCCCAGAGCCTGACGCGGGGCTCGAACTCACAGACCGCGAGATCATGACCTGGCTGAAGTCGGACGCTTAACCGACTGCGCCACCCAGGCACCCCAGATGTGACTATTCTTGTCTTCTGCTTTGAGCAGAGGCCCCAAAACACAGAATAAACAATAGGTAGCAAAGAGAGTCATTTTTAAGGTGAGGTCTCAAACAGTCTGTGGGAGACTTATAAAGGGGGTGTCCAACTCCATTTGTACCATTAGCACACCATTTGTATCCAAGCTGTATATGCAGACTAAGAATCCATGAAAGGATTCAAAATATGGGAAAATATTCGCTTGAAGACAGTTGTCATGTAATCTGAATATCCCCATAGGGAATTGGGACGTGTGCTTCTCTTCAAGCCAACCAAGGGGGCAGGCACATCAAAAGAGCATTCAAACGTCGTGGCACATGTTATAAGTAAGGAACACAAAGACTGGTGTCCAAATCTGAGAGTGACAGGATGCAGCTGCAGCCTGCAGAAGGCTTGCAGCTCTGACCGCAAGATGAGCAAAGGGAATTCTGATGGGAACGGCCTGTACTTTCAGATGAGGCAAAAGAAGGTGAGTTCCTCCTGGGCCAGAAGGGAACCCCATAGGAAGGAGCGATTTGGATAACTCTCTACACTAGGGCTGCCTAGAGGAATGGGGTATTCCTAACAGAAAACTACTTGGGGGGAAAATTATAAGTGGTCAAGTAGATGAGACAGCATGTGCAAAGGCAACTATAGAAAACACATTTTCCACCAGAGGCATTCCAGGAGAATGAAGATCTGCATCTGGAATATACCATAGCAATGGTGTTCTGGTAAAGGTTTAACAACTAGATCTTCAGGAAAAGGATCCAGATTTGTAGCATTTCTGATTTACAAGGTATAATTCCATGGCTCCAGACTCCCACCACAGCCAACTTCAGGCTACCCACATGACATCTGCGTGGCATTGGGAAAAGATGCAAGGTAGAACACCATTATAAAGTACTTCCACCTTGCAGATGCAGTAGACATGAGTAAACTCAGGAACATAGATTGCAGTCAAATGCAGTTAAGTAGGAGGTGACAAGAATTTATTATCTTTTATTTTAAAACAATTGTAAGTTTATGTACAATTTAATTTTTAATGATGGCTAGGTTTAACAACCACCTAATATCCCTGATAATTGAACAATTAGCTCTTGCAAGTTGGTACAGGCAAATGAGTGTACCACTGTGCCATTCCCAGAAGTCACAAATGTCATAATGCCACCAAACCAGTCAAGACCTTTACCTGGCTTCATTCCTCTACCCAACCCCCTACCTGCAGAGGCATCAGACACAGCCTATGGAGTGGGGAAGAGGAAGTAGAGAAAGATGGGAAATAAACCAACCACACTTCCCTCCCAACCACATGCTTTCCAGCCTGAAATATACCCCTGAGTTGGCAGAGGGATGAAACTTAAATTGTATATGAGCTCAAATTACAAGATTATTAGACAAAAATGGGCTCTTTAATACCCAAAAATGTCCAGAAAAGCTAAACAACATGCCTATTATTTCATTCTGAGCAGCAAAAAACAGAGAAGGCATATTTATTAGGTAAAAAAAGCGAGAAAGAATACTCTTATTACCTGTTTGCATCCTGCAAAGTCTAGCTCATTCAATAAATATACTAATTATATATTGCTTTATAACAAATTTTTAGTTTCTGTGGGTCAGGAATTTGGGAGTGGCTTGGCTTAGTGGTTCTGGCTCAAGGTTTCTTCATGAAGCTGCAATCAAGATGGCGGCTGGGCAGCCATCACCTGAAGGCTGGAACAGGGCTGAAGGCTCTGCTTTTAAGATGGGAAACTCCCATGGCTAAGGACAGGAGGCCTCAGTTCCTCCCTTAGTGAACCTCTCTACAGACTACTTAAGTGTCTTCATGACATGGTGGCTTGCTGGCTTCCTCCAGAGCAAGCAGTATGAGGGACAGCAAGGAAGAAACCACAGTGTCTTCTATGACCTAGCTCCTAGAGCAACTTCATCACTTTCACCATATTCTACTCATTAGAAACAGGTCACCAAGTCCAGCCCATATACTGGAGAGGTGGAAAGGATAGAGGGTGTGAGAATTAGGCTCCACCTTTGATAGAAGGAACTATCAAATTTGTGGACATATTTTAAAACCACAACCAGTAAACATCTGAATAAACAACCACATGTATTTGCTATAGTCAACTTAACCCAAACCATTATGTACCCATTATTGAAGGTTTAACCATGAATCCTTTTATCTATATGTAATAGGAGCTCTAGCTGGAGTCTAAGAGGCATTCGGAATTATCTGGGACTCATTGGCAGGCACGTGAAGACCAAGGTTTTTCTTGAAAATGGCTCATCCTAAGAAAGAAAGAAGCCAGGAGCAAGTCTGTGGCCCTGTAAGAAAGTCTTGGTCCTCAGAGAAAAGGAGCAATGTTAAGTAAAATCTTATATTATTCTCATTTCTAGCATATCAGCCTCACTGAACACTAGCAGAAAGAAGTAACAGAGAAAGGGCTCTTCCTTTCAAAATTCTGTAAGAAATTGAGAAACAAGCAGCGTTCTAAAAGAATAGAACACAACACACAAAATGAGAACCACACAACCTTAATGCCATCAAAGTCATTGTTGAGGGTGCATAGCAGTGCAACAATGATGCTGAGAGGTAGACGCCCTCTGTGGTGCCCCAAATGTAGTGGTTTCACCCAGTAAGAGAAAGCTCACTTACAGGTACACACATGTTCATAGCAGCACTATTCACTGTGGCCCAAAGGGAGGCGACCTTAGTCCATTTAGGCTGCTATAACTAAATACCACAAACTGGGTAACTCATAAATAACAGAAATTTATTTCTCACAGTTCTGGAGGCTGGGAAGTTCAAAATGAAGGCACCAGCATGGTTGCATTTAGGTGAGGGCCCTTTTCCTAGTTCATAGACAGGACTGTGTCTCACTGCCCTCACATGGTCACTGATCTCACTGATCTCTCTCTGGAGCTGCTTTTGTAAGGCATGAATCCCATTCATTATGGTTTCATCCTCATGAATTAAGCACCATCCAAAAGAGAGAGAAGGCTCTTGTGTGAGCACATGTTTGGAGCATCTAGATTCCAGAAATCACTAGGGGGTATAGGAGATCTTTCAGGGCATGAGGCCCAGCATTATGTATGTGTACAGATAAGAGTGCAAGCCAGTGAAACGAGAGATCTAGCTGATACTGTGAACTTGTACCCACTTGAAAGCCTGGGTGAATTCAGGTTATAAACCAAAGGTACTAAAAATAGTGTCCTGCTACAAGTTGTCCATGCTGGGTAGTTCATGTAGTAGGAGTTCAATTTGTCCAGGCCCCATTTGACTTTTGAGAGTCATCTGTCTCATGGAGACAGGCTTATGTTTTGCAATCGTGAAAGAGTTCCTCTACCCTTTGAGATTAATTAATTCATAAAAAGATTCAACTTACTAATACTAAGTCTAAAAAGGGAGACTTTTATACTTAGTGACCTAAAATGACTGAGCCCATTCCTTAAAAGCAGCTGTTCTCCATCACCACTTTCATTCTCCTGGTTTGTACCCAAGAATGTGTGGGGGGCACAGAAAATGACCACATCACTAAGTTACCCGTAACCAAGTGAAAGGGTGTTTCCTAGGAAGTGATTCTATTGAAGGGGAGTTGCTTCTGTGGCCAGAGTTACATTCCTGAGAGATCCTAAGATGGCTCTGGGACCTTTGCTTCAGACAAGACTTCAAGGACCTGGTTTTGCTTCTGGAGCTCACAAAAAATACATGTTAGTAAGTGAAGTTTATTCATAATGTTATAATTTTTAAATATTTAAGTGTGCCATTTTATGCATAGGACATCCTTTAGAAAGTGTTGCAATACATGTTTGTACTAATGTATATGTGTATATATATTATATATTATTATTATATATACATATATACATATATACATATACATATACATATATATGTATAATATATAATATATATATCACTTACACTAAATATTTTATACCGTAAGTTTATGATGTTATAATTCCTAGTAACTCTGAAGAATAAAATGTAGAACTATAACTCAAAACATAATTCTGCCAAGGTATTGTTTTCTATCATAGGCCCTCATAGGGCAATTGATCAAAAAATATTTATTGATGTTCTCTTGAATGACCATTGCTAGACAATATGGGGCAAATATCCATCGGCTCTACAAATATTTATTGAGTGCCAACTGTGTTCCATCCTCTATTCAAGATACTGGACCATCTAAGAATGACCTTAACCTCAAGGTACCTAGAGACATAGCAATAAACAAAACAAATAGGGCTCTTATATTATGAAGTTTATTTTCTAGAAGGGAGAGGTACATAGATAAGCAAATATGGATGGTGATAAATGCTCAGAAGGAAGTAAACATGGAGACATGTTAGTAAGTAGGAAAGGCTCATTTCCAATAGATCTGTCAGGGAAGACCCTAAGCAGATGACTTTGGTTCTAAAGACTGAGACTGAGCCAGGAATGGAGAACTGCAGTCTGTGGGGAGAACAACCCCATGGAGGAATCAGCAGTGGGTTTAAGAAAGACTAGGTGTAATCAAGCATCCGATCTTGGTTTCAGCTCACGTCCTGATATCATGGTTCATGGGTTCGAGGCTCCATGGTTCATGGAGCCTGCTTGGAATTCTCCCTCTCCTTCCTGTCTCTGCCCCTACCCTGCTCATTCTCTCTCTCTCAACATAAATAAATAAAGTTTAAAAAAATCAAAACATTAAACAAAAAATAAAGAAGACCAGGTGTTCAACACGAACATGAGATGGGAGTGGCAAGTGGCAGCCCATGTGCAGAGTCCTGAGGCTCATAGTAAAGAGTTAAGATTCCCTTCTTAGTGTGATGGGAAGCCATTGATCAGTTTTAAGCAAGGAAGCGACAACATTCTGGGTGATGTTAAAAAAAGAAATTGCTCTGGCTGCCATAGGAAGCACACATAGGGAGTGGGTTAAGAGGAAGTGGAGAGATCAGAAGGTCACTGTGGGAGTCCTGAGACAATGGTGTCTCAGGCTTGATGAGAAGGCATGAAAATGTAGACAACTGGACAACCTTAAGATAGGTTTTAGAAACAGAACTTGCCGATGAATTGGATGTGGTATCGCCACCAAGAGTATTAAATATCTTCCCAACAGCACAATGTGCATATCTTCAGTGCCTCAGAGAGTCCCTGGAGCATATGCGCATATCTGTTGAGTGGGTAAAACTGGCTGAGCAGGTAGATGGGTCGGAACTGAGCAAGAAATACAGAACAGTGTTGTCAAATCCTATCCTGTGCTATCTATGACAGCTGCTAGAAAATATCAAAGATAAAACCAGTGGTCAAGTGGGCAACTCCAAAGCATGAAATGGGATTAACAGGTGTCAAAGCAGAGTGCTGCTCCAAGCCAGGAAAAGGAGGGGAACCAACTAATGTAATGATAGGGTGTGGCAACCAGAACACTGTGCTGCAGGAGGTGGGGGGAGTATAAATCCTGCTGAAAATCTCCTTAATTTGCCTCCTAGAAGATGCATTTAAATCTTCGATCTCTCTCTCTTTTTTTAAGTAGTGAGCTATCATTTATGTGGATATTGTTAGGCCAGATGTTAAAAGCCGAATCTTGCAAAATCTAAAATACCTGAAGTGTTGCTTCACCTTCCAAAAATCCTGTGTTGTGCTTTCAAGGGTTTTAAACTGCAGTTCAATTAAGATATAAAATAGGTACTTTGAAAATCAGGGAGGTGCGGGTGGTGAAAAAAACCAGGCAGCCGAAGCTGTCAGAAAAGCCTCATCTTAGAATGACCTTCACTTCAGCTTCTCCCCCTGCCAGGAGTTTGCATCATTATCGTCTCCTTGGAGCAGCTGTTATCACTGAAACCGTATGATTTTTGAGGTCATTAAGTATGAGAAGGACACATGAAATAGGAAAATTTGAAAAATGTAGTTTGAGTCCACTAAACTTAGCATTAATGTCTTAGCAAATGTTATGACATTTCTTTTTTCCCCATAGACTTTTTTTTTAAAGCAGTTTTAGGTTCACTGCAAAACTGAGCAGAAAGTATATAGAGTTCCTGTGTACCCCCTGCCCCCTACCCACCCAGCCTCCCCCTACTAGCATCCTGCACAGATTAAGGTAGTATTTTATTTTTTTATTTATTTTTTTATTTTTTTAACGTTTATTTATTTTTGAGACAGAGAGAGACAGAATATGAATGGGGGAGGGACAGAGAGAGAGGGAGACACAGAATGGGAAGCAGGCTCCAGGTTCTGAGTCATCAGCCCAGAGCCCGACGCGGGGCTCGAACTCACGGACCACGAGATCGTGACCTGAGCTGAAGTCGGAAGCTTAACCGACTGAGCCACCCAGGCGCCCCTAAGGTAGTATTTTAAATGCGGTGATTTAACATACACCCCATCTCTCCGTGCCTTTCCAGTCTGATGAAAATAAACAAAAGGTTCTTTTGCACACTGTGCATCTGTTACAGCTAAAAAGGAGTCTCTTGTAGTTTAGATGATTGACCCTTCAATTTTCCCGACAGACCAAGTTGATCATTCCCCCAAGGGCATTAAAACCCGCCCCTCTGTATATTCCACCCAGGAATTTTCAGTGAGAGATGTCAGCTGTCTTTGTCCCACCACCTTCCCTGCCCCCCCCCTTAAACTGTCAATGATCTTTTCCTTTAATAAATGAAATGAATAGATCTGAACATACAGATGGTCCCCAGCTAAATATGGTTGGACTTAATGATTTTTCGTATGTCAATTTTTAATTTTTCTTATGTTGATGTGAAAGTGATATGCATTCACTTGGAACTGTACTTTGAAACTTGAAATTGGATCTTTTCCCAGGCTAGTGATACACGATAGGATCCTCTCTTGTGATCTGGGCAGCGGGCTGCAGCTCCCAGCCGGCCTTACAGTCACGAGGGCAAACAAGCAATACACTTACAACCGCCGTGTATCCATGTAGCCATTCGGATTTTCACTTTCAGTACAATAGTCAATCAGTTCCATGAGACAGTTATCACTTCATTATAAAATAGGCTTTGTGTTTGATGATACTGTCCTCCTGTGGGCTAAGGTACGTGTTCTAAGCACATTTAAGATAGGCAAGGCTAAGCTATGATGTTTGGTAGGCTAGGTGTATTAAATGCATTTTCGACTTAGAATAGTCTCAATTTATGATGGGCTTATCAGCCCGTAACTCTATCATCAGTTGAGGAAGATCAGTAATTGCATACTGGGTTGTATTTATTCATCTGCATTTGATGGGTCAACGAGGACTTTGATTATTAATTGAAATGTATTTTCATCATAAAGATTACACGGAGCCAAGCCAGCCCTTCCTTGTTCAATCCCTGAGAAAGTCTGTAGTGGAGACAACGGAGTACAAACATAATAGGGATACTGAGCAAATTAGCACAAATATAGCACTTTAATTCACTAGCTTGCTCTTTACCACGTACTTATTCTGTAGCAAACATGGTGCTTATCACACAATAATAAGTTAATCAGAAATGGACCCATCCCTGAGGAGTTCCGTCTAATGTGGTTCTCAGTGAGCTGATTTTAACCCTGCAAAGGACATTTGGCAACCTCTGGAGATATGTTATGGTTATCACAATGGGGTAGGTGCTACTGGTATCTAGTGAGTAGAGGCAAATAATGGTACTAAACACCTTTAAAACTTAGGATATCCCCTTAACAAAGAATGGCGGTAGTGCCAACAATGGTCCTATCCCAAAATGTCAATAGTGCTGAGGCTGAGATACCTTGGTGTAATGAATGGAAATATGTTACTCACAGATTTACTGAACAGTAGACTAAATTTTCCCTGGAGGATTGCCCCTACTGGGAATGCATACGTCGAATGATGTGTTTTGAGGTCAATATAGACGTCTCAAACCTGCAAACCAAAATAGATCCAACCAACATCAGAAGAACGCACAGGATGAGCAGTTTGTTTGGCTTACCGTGATGTTTTCGGATTGTGTTACAATGACTCTCAACCTAAGGACCAAGGTAGAATTACATGAATTAAAACCTTTGGTGCAGGTTACACTCCTACTTTAGTATCCAGTAAAGAAATGCCCAACCCACCTCAGAGAGTTGGGCTCTCTAAGTTGGAGGCTAACCCTGACCCTATGGTGCTTTGCCTCTCTCTCTCTCTCCCCCTCTCTCTCCCTCTCCCTCTCTTTCCCTCTCTGTCTCTCCTTCTTCCTTTTCCTCCTTCCTTTTTCTATTTCCTCCCTTATTCTCTAAATTCCTTGAGCTCTTACATATACCTTATTTCACACTTGAAGCTTTGAAGCTATAGTCTTGTCATGTCATGAATGGAAGTATTGTCTTCTCAAGAAATAACATAATGGGAAATTTCTTCTCTACTTTTTTGTCCTCCCCTCCCCTTAAATGGTTAATGGCTTAGTGACTTAAATAAGGGAGGGAAAGACTTACAACATAAGTTATGACTATAGAGACAGGAAAAGAAGAACATCAAATATGTCATAAGGTGACATCTAAATACAGTGCAATGAATCAGAAGAAAAAAAGCTATAAAGGCCATTACTAGGACATCAAGTACAATTTGAATATGGACTGTGCATTAGATGGTAATGGGTATCAAAGTTAATTTGATACCTGGTCCTTGTCTGTGGTTATATAAGAGAATATCAGGAAATACATCAGGAAAAGATAAAGGGTTATGGTATCTGTAACTTACACTAAGTGGTTCCACAACACAAATAGCAGTAATAATAATACACATGTATGTGTAGTTATATGAATATATACATCTAAAGAGATGGTGGTAAGGCAAATATAGCAGAATGCCAGCAATTAGTCTAGAGGAAGAGTATATGAGAGTTCATTGTACAATTCTTGGCAATGTTCTGGAACTTTAAAGTTTTCAAAATAAAGAATTTTAAAATTACATATGTGCAAAATAAAATAAGGAAAATTAACTTACTCTTGGAAGTTGCTTGAATGCATACAGCTGAGAAGAGTGAAAGACAGTTTGCTCAAATGGAAACCACACCTCCACCATCTGCTATAAGCATGGTTTACTTATGTGGCTACAGCAAGGTTCACATGTGAGATGGAGTTAAGCCAATTCAGGAAGTGTTGTGCTTTTCTTATTAGGCAACATATGCCAATGCTAGATTTGGATGAAAGCCTGTAAAACTTGGATGGAGAGATACTCTAGCTCCCTGTTCCAGCTGAAGGGGCAGCTTATTCCTACACAATCAAGAAAAAAATTTACTTTCTTGAGCGTCTAAAATAGTAGATCAATGGAGGAACACGGTCAACGTAAAAGTTAGAGGCCTTAGGGGGAAATGCCTAATTCTTTCTCTTCCATCCCTTATTTCAAACCCTGAAAATGTTCTGAGCTTCAGTCCAGTGCTAACTACTAGCTAATTTTCTTTCTGCCACGGCACTCGTAAATTCTCTTTTTTCAAGGGTTTCTATACCCCAATGCCTGAAATTCTCTGATGATCTAGAATGATTCCCGGTCACTACATGCACTTACCATCTTACCTCACTCTGGACCATCATTGATTGTTGGATTTACTGGATCGTTCAGCAAATAATAAGTGCCAAACCTTCTCCTCCCCCCGCCTTTCACCATCTCAGTAAATGGGCGTACCATTCACCCTGGGGTAGGGGAGTGTTAGCCTTTATTCACCTTTTTTTCTCACACCCAAGTACATCAACAAGTTCTGCCAGCTCCACCTTCAAAAGTCTGGGCACTTTTCACAACCTCTCCCCCCACACCCTAGTCCAAACCGCTGTCACTTCTCACCTCACTACAGACCTGCATCCACGGTTCCCCTATACAGTCTTTTTCTCCAGACTGTATTTAGAATGATCATCTAAAAATATAAATCAAGTCATATCATTCCCATTCTCAAAACCATCCACAGTTCTTATCACACTGAATAATCCAGTATTCCTACAGAACCTACAAGGCCCTAGATACACTGGCCCCTACCTCCCTCTCCTGCCATGTATCCCCCTGCTCACAGGATTCCATCCACACTGCCTTCTTGCAGTACCTCTGCCATCCTTAGCCCTTCCTGCATTAGAGCCTTTGTATCTGCCATTCTTTCTCCTGGAACACTATTCCTGAAGTGTTCCATGTCATCTCCTCAGAGAGGTTTCTCCCCAATCCACCCAATCTAAAATTACTGCCTTCCCATCACTGCACCCACTCCCACCCCTGTCACTCTTCATCATCCTGCCTCGCTGTATACTTTTCTTCATAGCACTTACCACTATTCATTTGTTTTCCACCAGATTATCAGCTCCATGGGTACAGGAAGGTTTTCAGTCTTGTTCACGACTGTATCCCCAGCATCTAGATTAGTGTCTAAAATATAAAAGGAGCTAAATTAATTTTTTTTTAATTTTTTTTTCAACGTTTTATTTATTTTTGGGACAGAGAGAGACAGAGCATGAATGGGGGAGGGGCAGAGAGAGAGGGAGACACAGAATCAGAAACAGGCTCCAGGCTCTGAGCCATCAGCCCAGAGCCTGACGCGGGGCTCGAACTCACGGACCGTGAGATCGTGACCTGGCTGAAGTCGGACGCTTAACCGACTGCGCCACCCAGGCGCCCCTAAATTAATATTTACTGATGGAATGAGTACATGATAAATGCTCTCTGACAAATATTCCTAAATAAGGTCCCTGCTCCAGAGCAGCTAGCTTACGCTTAATGTTGTTGTCTTCAACTTTTCAGAACTCTTGCTTTACTGCTCCCTTGTCCTTCTGGGAGCTCTTAAAAGCCAAGAACACGAGAGTGTAGAGAATGAGATTAACAGTTTGGAGGAGTTCAATTCACTTTTCAAGTGTGGCATAACACATGGGTGTAGTGTAGGCGTGAGCATGTGGGATCACCTGAGATGACAGGAAAGGCAAGTATGACAAAAAACACCTCCTCTGTGGACTAGTACACAGCCTGAAATTCTACTGTTAGGAAATAAATTATTAAGTCATCTATATTAAGGTGTTGATTCTTCTTCAATTATTCAAACCATTAATAAGTTCTTAATGAATGGTACTCTTCTCCATTCTCAGTGCCTAGCCCATGATTTGCACATGTTTGTATTCAATAAATATTTGTTACATAAATGAGTAGACTCTTCTCTTTGAGTTTACTACCTTATTTTCCTTACCATTCACTTAAGTCTCTACTCTGCAAACTCTATTACCACTTCAAACTCTGATAGTTTTTTCCTACTTTAATCATACACTTGGATTTTTTTTCTGAAATAAATATGCTAGCTATTGGTTAACAGAAAAGACCTTGGCAGCTGAGACGAAGGGCAAATGCTTTTCTGAAATCTGAGCTCTTCAGCCTAGCGCTCAAATTGCCAGGAGATTGATTCTGGCCCATGTATTCCAATGTATCTACTCAGCTTTCCAGCCTGTGCCCTCTGCTGCAAAGTGGCCAGCCACCCCACTGTCCTCCAGGCCATTTTTACTCTCATCTTTATAAACTGCTCATGTTCCCCACTCCCTTTCTACTTCAACCCATGGAAATGACACTCATTTTTCAGTATTTGGATCAAGGAACAATCCTCCATAAATCCATCTCAGACCATGCTAAGCTAATTAATCTCTGTCCTCTGAAATCCCATAGCAATAAGTATTAGTGTCACTTGTTTGAACATATAATTACATATTATCTGGGATCAAAATCTAATTCTTCCTGTATCTTGTCTCTCCAGCCTGACTGTATAAGCAGGGAATATATTTCACCTTTCTCATGTATTTCTTCTGTATTTTACAGAGCCCAGTTGGTTGCCTTTTTTTTTTAATGTTTATTTATTTTTGACAGAGAGAGAGACAGAGCATGAGCAGGGGAGGGGGCAGAGAGAGAGGGAGACACAGAATCCGAAGCAGGCTCCAGGCTCTGAGCTGTCAGCATAGAGCCTGACGCAGGGCTCGAACTCACAGACCGCGAGATCATTACTTGAGCCGAAGTCGGACGCTCAACCGACTTAGCCACCCAGATGCTTCAGTTTGTTGCTTCTATACAATGGTAGAGCTCAGTTAGTACTTGTTAGTACTTGATGAATTAAATACGTTTGACTACAGGAGAGATGTATGTGCCATCTAAAAGGTTTGAGTAAAGCCAAAGATGAATACTAGGTTTTAGCAATGATAGCAAGATGTCACATTCTGGGCCCTGGATTCAGTACTGAAGGGAGTATGAAGCTGACATAAGATACAATGGTGATTGTCCCCCCTTATTCTCTCTGAAGTTAGCCCTCACCAGACATGGCTTGACTCTCCTGAAACACGGTGAAAACAATCTCACTACCACATTTAAAATTTTGAATTTTTAAAGCATATTTTATATACAATTTGTCCTGGTCACAAACTTACTTAATCTTCCAACTGAAAATAAACTCTCTTCAAATATATTAAAAATTAAGTTGACCCTCCATCCCTGGATCTGTCTATATATTATAAAATTAAGTGTTGAATGCCTGATGTGAAGTCTGAAGCCTCCTGTCGTACCAGAAACAATGAAGCTATCAAAGACTACTTGGTCATATAAGAAAGGTTCAGGTGTAACTTCATAAAGTTCTCACTAAGCAAAAGATGGAATCATTTAAGCAAAATCAGATTAGTAATTGCAATAGATTTTGAAGTAACAAATATGTTTGAAATCCATAAGTTAATTTTTAAAAAATCTTATAAGATTTATTTGTTAGCTTTTGAACATGCTAAGTATCAACCAACTATTTTGAAAAACTAGTAAGTTTCTTTTTATAGAAATATTCTGGGGGCGCTTGGGTGACTCAGCCAGCTAAGCATCTGACTCCTGATTTCGGCTCAGGTCATGATCTCACAGTCTGTGGATTTGAGCCCTGAGTTGGGCTCTGTGCTGACAGCAGGGAGCCTGCTTGGGATTCTCTCCCGCTCTCTCTGCCCCTCCCCCTGTGAGCATGTGTGCCCTCTCTCTTTCAAAATAAGTAAATAAACATTTTTGGGTGGGGGGGGGGCGCCTGGGTGGCTCAGTCAGTTAAGCGTCCAACTTCAGCTCTGGTCATGATCTCATGGTTCATGAGTTTGAGCCCTGTGTTGGGCTCTGTGCTGACAGCTCAGAGCCTGGAGCCTGCTTCGGATTCTGTGTCTCCCTCACTCTCTGCCCGTCTCCCACTCATGCTCTCTCTCTGTCTCACAAAAAATGAATAATTGTTAAATAAAAATTTTAAAAATCTTTTAAAGGAAATATTCTAGCTAATTAATAAGGGAAAAATAATATTTGATACATTTGGCCCAATTCTTCACTCTCTCCAGGATCCACATCCTTTTTCATGCAACTTTGCAATGCTCCTTGTCGAACCACAGTTGTCAAGGTAGTCCATTAGGGCAACAGCCAAACTGACAGCAACAGTTCAGCCACATTTACTTACGGCAACAACGCAGGTAAGAGGCAAAGGAGAAAGGCACCAGTGCCCCCGCCCCCCCCCCCCCCCGCAGTGTTCAGGTTTTCCCTAGGGAACTACACGGGCCCAGGGGCAAGTAGAAGCCCTAAAGATGGGGAGAATAGCTCACTCCAACAAGCCTGGACCCAAGGCTCCTGCCTTTTTGTGGACCCAGGGACTGAGAGGAAGGAGAGAGGGAAGAGCTCAGAGAACAAAATTACTAGTCCAAGTGGAGAAAAACGCCTCAACAAAGGTCCTGATGAGTCTTGGAGCCTATACCTGGGAAGGGCCTCACCTGAGATTCCTGCAAAGTGAAGTCTGAATGGAGGCACCTGGGCTAAGAAAGCAGCCATGTGTGAGAGCATGGCTTCTGGGGGAGGGGCCCGAGTCCCTCTCTGCACCTCCAGACTGTGCCTTGTACCAAGTGTGGTGTGGGGAGGGCCAACTTCCCCCTATGAGGCTTTCCTGGCAAAGCTTTGTAATTGCCCATAGGTCTGAGAGGTCGCACACAGAGTTGTGGCCTGGGGCCTAACTCTTCACCTATCACTGCAGGCAGAACTATGTTGCTACCTCCTAACTTTGGCTTTGGCCATATGACTTGCTTTGGAAACAAGATGAAGTGAAAGTCATGGCGCAGAGATACTTTGATCCTTTCTTATGTAGTGATGGCCGATAAAATCTTCATTTCACAATCCCACATTGACTAATGGATGGATCTAGGCACCGATTGTCAATGGCTGCTAACATCACAAAACAAGAGATAACCTGATGTAATGTGCCTCCTGACACAAGTATATAATGCGACCTGTGACACAGCCTTGCCAGAAATCCAACCTGAAATTAATTAAGTCTCTATATCTAAACCACAGGTGATAGAACTCATTAAATAACACTAAGCCCCTCATTGTAGGACATGCTGAGGACAAATAATCCAATTTCTTAAACAAATGATTTGAGAGGGAAAACAAAAAGGAAATGGAAACCAATAGAATGAGAAATTTAGAGATATAAAAATCAGTTGCCATGTGTGGACTTCATTTAGATCTTGGTTAAAACAAAATATTTAAGGAGTGCCCAGGTGGTTGAGTCAGTTAAGTGTCCAACTCTTGATCTTGGCTCAGGTCATGATCTCATGGTTTGTGAGTTCAAGCCCTGTGTCAGGCTCTGCACTGAACATGGAGCCAACTAAAAAAAAAAAAAAGTTAAAAAAAAATGCAACAAAAAGATGATTTATGCTTTGAATACTGGATATTTGATATTTTAGGGCATTGTTAATTATTTTAGGGGTGATAATGGTAATGGAATTGTTCCACTGTACCAATTGCAGCATAATAAACCCCAAATTTAGTGGCTCAAAACAACAAACATTTTATTAAATCTTAAAATTCTGTGGGTTAGGAATTTGAGCAAGTCTCAGCTGTGGGATTCTTCTACTCCATCTGAAGTCACTAGGTAGCATTTGATTAGCCCATGGTCAAGTTGAGAAGGTTCAAGATGATTTTGTTTGTTTATTTGTTTCTTTGAGGATGAAACAAACATCCCTTGAAGAGACAGAATGGAAGCCAGGGCTCAACTGAGACTTTTGATCAGGGCACCTATATGTGTTCAGTGTAGTTTCATGGTTGTCAGACTTGACATGGCTGCTCAGGGCTCTCAGAGAATGTGTCCCAAGGGATCTAGATGGAAATTTGAAGGCTTATTAAGACTTCACCTTGGAAATAACCAGAAAGATACTTCTGCCACATTCTATGGTCAAGCAGATCTCTATGGTCAACCCACATTCAAGGTGAAGGGAATTAGGCTTCATCTCTCAATGGAAGGTATGGTAAAAAACGTGGAACCATCTATAATCTACCACAGGATAAGGGTAAAGATGAAACAGGGTAGCCATGAATTTATCACTTGTGGAACTGGATAAGTGTGTGAGGGTTCCCTGTATTATTATATTATTTCTATTTTCCATTATTCGGTTTGAAAATTATCCTTAATAAGAAAGTTATAAATGTAGGGTAGAGTTTTCTTTTACCTGGAAGCTATGTAATATGAAAGAAAATACCACTATAAATACCTCTGGTAGTGTGTATTTGGTGTAACTTCAATGATATTACACATTCAGAGGGTCTAAATAAATTATTATTATGGATAGGAACTCAAGGATTTGGAATTTGAAGGAGAACATTTCATTTCCTCAGATTACTAGTATGCAATAGTATATATGGTGTGAATTTACAGATGTCTTCTATTTGAAATATTATCAGTAACTTTTGTGGTCTGTAAAGAGCTTTTATTTTTTAAATTATTTTTTTAATGTTTATTTATTTTTGAGAGAGAAAAAGAGACAGAGCACAAGGGAGGAAGGGTCAGAAAGAGAGGGAGACAGAATCCAAAGCAGGCTCCAGCCTCCAAGCTGCCAGCACAGAGCCCGATGCAGGGCTCGAACTCACAAACTGTGAGATCATGACCTGAGCTGAAGTTGGACACTTAACCCACTGAGCCACCCAGGCACCCCTGTAAAGAGCTTTTAATACCTAGTACAGCACAAGCTTTAACTGGGTGCTTTTATGTGGTTTTAAAAATTTACATTTAAATAGTTACAGTGGGAAAATCCAGGGAAACAATCAACTATTTTTCAGTTAAAAATTAACATGGTTTAATAACCGCATTTTTCCTTTAGACGTAATATGACTGAATTCTTTTCCTTCCTTTCAGATCTGTCATAAAGTCTTTATGCAAGCACAGCTTAAGTGAACTAAATGAAAACAAGAATTGCAGGACATCTGAATGTGTAAAATGTATAAAGTATCTTCATTCTCCCTAAACTCCACGTAACCACTTGTTTTCATATTCACTAAGTCTATTTTTGAACAATCTGCAGCTCTTAATAATATTATTCTTGTTGATTTATCTTTATGTATAAAAATATGGAGGACAGGCCACTAACATTTACATTACTAACTATATGGCCAAAGGTCTATAACCACCAAGTTGGTTTTGTGCCTTATGGAGGATCTCAAAACTACACAATACCAGTACAACAGGATTTGATGTCAAGGCTTACTGCTATTGCTACACTACAGTGAAAGGGAGTCCTGAACAGCCGATAGGGGAATTCCAGACTTATTTGACAAATATGCAGTGATTCACAGGAAGAATAACTTGAGGAGAATGCAGATAACTTTGACATTGGTGGCTTGTTTGTATTCGCCAACTTCTCTCCCCATCCCAACGCTACCACAGCCCTTCATGGAAGATTCTTCTCACAATGTTTCCACGTGATGCTGAAGTAGGAAAACTAGAGAATAAATTAGAACTCAAAGACATGTGACCCTGGGGAAGACATTTATTATTTCTGTGCCCCATTTTCATATCTATATAATAAAGATTATAATCTCTGTCCCACCTACACATGGGACTGGTAGGATCATCAACTTATATAATGTCCTTTGAAACAACTTTGAAAGCTTATAACTCTCTATAAGCATATTACTAGAAGTAGTGTTCAACATACATAAAAATATTTTTCTTAGAGGATAGCTAGAGCTATTCTGCTCAAAAAGGACTCTTCATTTTCAATCCCTTTAGTATTCTCCACCACTTTTCTTTAGAAAATCAGAAGCCATAATTTTTAAAAACAGGAAAAATATTTTTAATCACATGAACATGGAAGTGACTACTCATTGCCTACTCAGTAGGTGCTCTCTCTTCTCCCACTGCATTAGAACGAAGATGGTATTCGCTGTGCCCAGCTAAGACACAGTACTTCCTGTCCCATATCACAGCTCATTATAATCTTTGACTATGTCTAAAATTGTGATAGCTTACTTAGAAATTTGACTGTAAACACCAAAACAATCAGATAAGAGGGTAGAATCACCACATTTTCCTCTCTCTTCACTGTGTCTCTCTGCTAGGCTTATTTTTCTGCCTAGATGGCAAACATTTTCCAAAGTTCTCTGAGCAAAGCCATCAAATATGGAAAAACTTGAAGGGCTTTTTATTCACATTAAAGTGTTAATGGCTTAAAGTAGTTAATATATTCAATGGTTGAATTTAATATAATTCCCCAATCAAAAGTAAGGCTAGGAAAATTCAATCTCCATGAACCACGATAAAAACCTGTAATGTCTAAAACCGATAAATCAGAAACAGCTCTATGAACTGTAACAAACAAAGGGAACAACCAAAAGATTACAAGTGCAGGATAAAGACTGCTGGGATGGGGGTTGGGGGAGAGTCCTACCATTTTTCTTAAGGGACAGATCATTTCTATGCTTTTCTAAACCTTTACGACTTTTGTTTCTTCTGGTACCATTCCAAAAAAGTCATGTGTCTATATTAAATTGATTTTAAAAATGTTTCTGGGTAGTTATTGATCCATAGTAATATCACCAGATATTTCCAGTGGTTTCATTTTATGTCACATATACCCAAGCCTCACTATTCATTAATAAAATTCAGAGCTCAACCAAGGAAAGAAAATGAGAAAACCTTTTTTTTTTTTTTTAACATTTCAGCACATACTTTTGGATAGGGTTTTTTATTTTAACCTCATTTATCCCTTAAAATACACTAAATATTTTAGTATATTCTATCTCACCTCGTTTCCATTTGTCTTTGTTTATCTTCCTTATTCTGACTACTATCTATTTATATTTACTGAGCCTTTTGGTCCATGGCTGCTCAGTGTATTTGTTGAAGATTTGAAAGCAGTGATTTGACTGTTGCTCCATTGTTCATATTATAATTTTGGTGCCACATTTTCCAACTGTGCTCAACTTGGCTTTATCTCTTGCTTGGGCAGTATCCCTCCTGAATGTTTTCTTATCAGAGACTCCTTTGATTTCAAGGAAGAAAACCTTTCATTGTCTATTTCACATCTTCTGTAGAGCACTTGTTGCTCAAAGATGGTAAATGTAACAAAACATTCAATGAACAAATGGTCTTTAATGCATATATATTGCTGCTTGCCACAAAATAACTCAAAACTACACTGTAAACTTATGTAGCTTCTTCCCTTTAACAAACTTAAAGGTTGGAAGGAAGGCTAAGTTGTCTTTTCTCTGTCTACCACAGTTCAACTTGGGTGGACAAAATGGCATAATCAGTGAAGCAAGAGAATTATTCAGGAAAAAAAAAATCAATGTTTTGTCTCTTAGAATTGTACTTCACTCTTCCTAAATCTTCCTATGTTACCAGATGTACTGAAGCTAGTATCTAGGGAGAGAAGGCATAGTGTTGCAAGTTCTATGAAAATTTTACTGGCTCTCCCAAAAGGACATTTCTGAGATTATATAATGATCATCTTGGCAGACCACTTAACTTTCATTTAATGTGAAAGGAGAAAAAAATATAAAGCAATTCATATGTTTACAGTTGACCTTAAATATATCATTGTTAAGCCATGGGTTGTCTTCTAGAAGAGGACAAAAGGGAACACATCAATGAAATCTAAGGCCAGCCTGCATAGACATTCAATGAACCTGCAAATTTATTGCCTGAGTGTTATACTAAGCACCATAGCAGATAAGTGAATTGAATGTTATTAAATGAAGTCATGCTTTGTGTATGATTAATTACTTGACTTGGCATTTAACATCTTTGCATTACCACATAAGCCTATTGTATTGAAAAACTAACAGTATAATATTGAATGGAAGACCTTCTTAAAATTGGTATAAAAAAGCCCTATCATATATTCATAAGTATGCAGGTGGAAAACCTTTAGAGAGCTGAAATTGCCCTAATAAAATTTTTTTAAAAATTCAACCTCAGGGGCACCTGGGTGGTTCAGTTGGTTGACTCTTGATTTTAATTCAGGTCATGTTGTCTCTGTTCATGAGATAGAGCACCATGTCAGGCTCTGCACAAACAGCAGAGAACCTGCTTGGGATTCTCTCTTTCCCTCTCTCCCTGCCTCTCTCTCTCCCTCTCTCAAAATAAATAAAGTTTTAAAAATTCAACCTCAGTGTATACATGGTTATGTCATTGCTAATAATTCGTAAACTTGTGATTGACCTTTTCTGTCAATATAGTGATCATTAGGATTTTTATTCCATAAACCTGCTCTATTGTCCTACCTAGGTTTATCCTTTTGGGCCCCTGTGGCAGCAATCTCTGACCATATTTCCCATATTCTCTTGCAGTTAGGTTGACCATGTGACTAAGTTCTAACTAATGGACTATGAAGTTGTACATCCATCATCCTTTATCCCCACCAGATGGATACAACAATGATAAGGCACTTCCCTAGTTACAAGGGAAGAGCCTGAATCCCTAAATCATGCCACAGAGGAAAGCCATCCCCACCAGGAACCACTCATTGGACAGCCACATGAGCAAAAAGAAATTTCTATTATGTTAAGCATTGCAATTTTAGATTTTATGTACTTTAGCAGCTAGTTACTCCCATACAGTCACCTAAGCTAAATAGTATTCTACCTTACTAGAAGAAATACACACACCTGTATACACAAACACGAATATACACAAATATACATACATACTTTTCTTTTTTTATATTGTTAATTCTTTTTTAGATTGTTTTTTTATATTCTTTTTTTATATTGCTTTTTCTTTTTTTATATTGCTATATTGCTTTTTTTATATTGCTAACAATTTCACAACTGTTCTGGAATGTAATTTGGAAGTATTTATCAAAACCTTTAATTATGTACTCCCTATTCATATCTAATAATGTGATTACCTTTGACCTATTTCTAGGAATTTATCCTGAGTAAACAATCACCACTGATGTGTGCAAAGATTTAGCACCAATGATGTTCAGAGTAGCATTTTTTTTTTATATTAGCAAGAAATGGTAGGCAACAAAAATATTCACACTAGTGAATGATTTAAATAAATTGAGGTATTTTAGAAAATGAATATTTGAGATAATTAAAATAGTGCTAATAACACAAATGAAAACAGTAGGTGGCAATATAACATATATAGCTTGCTCTCAATGATTTTTTAAAAAATGTGTATCTGTGTGTGTATGTGTGTGTGTGTATGTATCAGAAAAAAAACCCCAAAGGGACTGAAAGGAAATATATTACAATACTACTGGTATTTATACACAGGTAGTGGAATTAAAGGTGATTTTAAAATTTTGCTTTTATTTCTGTATTTTCAAAATTTTCTTAAATGAACATAGGTGTGTGTGTGTGTGTGTGTGTGTGTGTGTGTGTGTGTATTTAATTAATTAACCTCCATAGTATCCAGGCAGTGATTCGGGCCTAACATCCACACAAGCTATTCCCATCCTAACGCCCATTTAACAACACTGCAAAACCCATGCATGTCCAAGAGACCAAAGTTCATCATGGCAAATGTGTATTTTGTTTTTTTAACATCCCCCTACATCCTGCTTCTTTGTCTTTTTGTTCTCTATATTTTTTCTTACTTTATAATAAGCCTTAGCCACCAAAATTCCAAAATTATTCTGGCTTATTTAAGGCTTAAACTCTTTGAACCCTAGCTTCTTCCAAATTAGACATGTTGTCTTGAGAAAGTCACTACACCTTTTGGAACTTTGTCTTTTCCCTTATTCAGTGAAAGAATTGGCAGTGTCCTCTTCTACTCCAACATGTGGTGATTTTGTGGTAATGAATTACCATACCAGACTGATCTTAAAATTCATTTAAGGTTCTTCTTCCTGCGTCTCTGTTTCCACTGAAAAATACCTAGTCCTCAGACAAGGACTCCATGAAAGAGTCAAATTTGCACCTAGGGGTTTATTTTTCCTTTTTTTTTTTTTTTCCTTTTTCTCTTCCTCCCTCCCTCCTTTCCTTTGTCCTTATTTTTCTTTTTATAGTTATTAATATTGTCTTTGTTAATGCTATTTCTAGTCTTATTCTCCTCTTGTCTTTCTGACTCTTCATTAATGACAAAAACTACAACCATCCCAATGTATTGATTATACTCCCATAACTGAACTTCACCAGGAGGCTCTGTCAAGAAAAAAACTGGGAATAAAGACTGTGCTTTTGGTAAACTTTAGGAAAGTTTATCATTCAGAATGCCTTTGAGCCAACTGTAGAGTCCCTCCAGGCCACATCTGTATGATTGGGACTGGAGACTAGGACCCTGAACCCTGTTGCCCTGGGGAGCTGTCCTCTGGGTTTCCCCCTTCTGGTAGAGTTCAGTATCACTGAAGTTCTTGTCCTCTCTGATTTTTTTTTTATATTAAATATAATTTATTGTCAAATTGGTTTCCATATAACACCCAGTGTTCATCCCAACAGGTGCCCTCCTCAATGCCCATCACCCACTTTCCCCTCTCCCCCACCCCCCATCAACCCTCATTTTGTTCTTGGTATTTAAGAGTCTCTTATGGTTTGCCTTGCTCCCTCTCTAACTATTTTTTCTCCCCTACTGCTCCCCCGCACATGGTCTTCTGTTAAGTGTCTTCTCTGATTTTTATTCTCTGGTCCTCACCTTTTTTCAGTCATTCTAGAGTTCATAGTAAATGCAGTCTGTGTGACCCCACTGGGAAGAGAATGGTGGGATTTAGAGCTTTGGGATCCTGGTGGCAGCAGGTTTGTTTTATTTCCTCACAGTCAAATAACTTGTGTCTCTGGATGTAATTTAGTTCTGGAGAGGTCCTCTGAGCTCTTTTTGACAACACTATCCCTTTCAATGAGGAGAAAGAAAAAAAAAACACATTTCATCATGTATGTCAAGGTCATATTAGAAGGCTATATACTCAATACAACTACCTTCTATCAAGCACCTATCAGATGTTAAAAATCTTACACACATTTCTTCACTTACAGAAATTAAGTGAAGAATAGACATAATCCACATTTTATAAAAGAAAAGAAGAGTGGTTGAAATTTCACCAAAGGTAATGGTGAATACGCTTCAGTTTCCTAAAATGTATTATAATCACACCTACCTCATAAGTTTCAAAGACTGCATGAGATAAGGTTTGTAAGGAAGTTTGCACATGGCAAACACTTGATAATTGTTAGCTGCTTTTTCAATTATTTTCAATTATCACAAGTAAGTGGCTAACTCTGAAGCCTGTTTTCTTTTTTTCCCCTTCTTTCTGGGATTTGAATTTTAAGAAATTCCTTACCCATTATGGTGCTTACATGGGAGTGGGGAAAGACACACAATATATAAGTGAAAGTGAAAATGGTGATAGACGCTGTGGAAAAATACAAATCAGGGAAATAAATCAGGCTTTTTAGAGAGAGAGTCGCAACTTTAACAAGATAGTCAAGTTACATTAACACATAAGCATCAATTAATAATACCAAATATTAGACAGTGAAACATTTTATATTGTATCTTGTGGGTTCTCTATTTTATTCTAAAGAAACTTTGCAGAAAATCTATTGGAAAAAAATTTTATGGAAAAGATTTCCGTAAGAGGAGTCCCTGGATGGCTCAGTCAGTTAAGCTTCCAACTCTTGATTTCAGCTCAGTCATGATCTCACAGTTCGTGGGATCAAGCCCCACAATGGGCTCTGTGCTGACAGCATGGGAACTGCTTAGAATTCTCTCTCTCCCTCTCTCTCTGTGCCTCCCCAGCTTGCACGCTCACACTCTCTCTCTCTCAAAATAAATAAATAAATGTTTTTTTAAAAAAGACCTCCATAAGAATTTAAGGTATGTTCCTAAGGCACAGCATTAGTAACATTAAAAAAAAAGGACAAATTTAGTACCACCACAAACACTAAAGAATGTTCAGAATGTATTACAAAAATAATAAACAATATTGAATGGTATTATGTAAAAAAGAGTATTGATTTCTAAAAACTCTGTCTTCCATAAAAGCAATAAGAAAAAATGGAAAACTTGTTAGAATCATGTTCAGAACTCTGAAAATTAACAAAAGGCTTGTAAAATCCCACAGTCACACAAGAAAAATGGTTGAATCTTGGTAAGAATATTAAGCTTTGTGGGGTTTTAACATGCCCTAGTCTCATCTCCTGTTCTCACCTCTAAAGTAGTCTTAAAAATTAATAGCTTAGGGGCGCCTGGGTGGCTCAGTCAGTTAAGTGTCCGAGTTAGGCTCAGGTCATGATCTGCTTCGGATTGTGTCTCTCTCTTTCTCTGCCTCTGGAGCCTACTTCGGATTCTGTGTCTCCCTCCCTCTCTGCCCTCTGCTCATGCTCTGTCTGTCTCTCTCTCAAAAATAAAAAAATAAAATAAAAAACATCAAAAAATTAAAAATAAATTAATAGCTTATACTTGAGGTAAAAACCAGCAGCCAGGCAGCTACTAGAGGATTGGAGCTCCTTCAAAGACTTACTCTCAAAGAATTGTCATTATTTGGCTAGTCTAGTGGTTCCCAAGAAGACCTCACCTGCAATGCTATTTGTATCTAACCTGACTCTGAGCTTGTCTAATGCAAAGATCACAATCTCAGAAACAACTATAGCCTACTGTATAATTTTGTGGATGCCAAAGGTAGTAGACAAGAACTGAAGCAAATCAAAGACTACCAAAAAGCTTAAAAGAAAACCTGGGAATGAGATATCCATATACCAGAGATGTGTGCATGCTCAAAAAAGAACTGAGAAGGCCTTTAAACTCACCCCTAGGTAACCTTGAGTTTCTATATAAACAAGAAATGAAGGCTAAATGTAAATGATTTAATTTAAATGTAAATGATTTAAACTATCTTATTTAAATGCAAAGATTAGCAGAATAAAAAACAACCCACATGATTTGACTGTATGCTGTCTACAGAGACATACTTTAGATTCAAGGAGTCTAATAGGTTGTAAGTAAAAGTATGGATATAGATGTATATGCATACATAAGCATAACCATAAAAGAGTTGGAATGGCTATACCAATGTCAAACAAATATTTTGTTCGTTCTGAGATAAAAATAGTTACAGAAAAAGAACATTTTATATTGAAAAAAGGGTCAATCAATAAGAAATTATAACACTTGTGACCATATATGGACCTAAAAACATATATGAAGACCCAACATATATGAAGCAAAAATGATAGAATCAAAAGGACAAATAGACAATTCAAAGTTGGATCCTTCAACAACTCACTATCTATAATGGGTAAAATGACAGAAGATCAACAAAGAAATGAACAGCACTAGACTTAACCAAGGAGACTTAGCAGGAATCAATGGAACACTCCACACAATAACTGTGGAATACATATTCTACTTAAACGCACATAGAACATTTTCTAGGATAGGCCATATGTGTATACCATTAAGTAAGTATCTATAAATTTTAAAAGATTGAAACTATACAAAATATATTCTCCAACACAATGGAGTAAAATTAGAAACTAATAACAAGGAAATTTGGAAACTTCACAGAAACATGAATACTAAAAAGCACATTCAAATAACCAATGATCAAAAAAAAAACTGACAAGGGAAATTAGAAAATACTTTGATATCAATGACAATGAAAAGAGAACATACTAAAACAAATGGGGTGTAGCAAAAGCAATGCTCAGAATGAAAAGAGAAGAAAAATGTCAAATAAAACTTAACCCTCCACCTTAAGAAACTGGGGGCAGGGGGAATCAAACTAAAGCTAAAGCAAGCAGAAGTTAGGAAACAATAAAATTGCAGTATAAAAACATTAAATAAAAAAGCAGAAAAACAATAGAGAATATCAACAACAACAAAAATTAGTTATTTGAAAAAATCAAGAAAATGGGTAAACCCTTATCTAGACAGACTAAGAAGGAAAGATAGAAGACTTAAATTACTAAAATTCCTAGAAAAACACACACTACTGAAACTAATTCAAGAAAAAATTCAATGTTGAAATAGAGCTAAAACAAGTTTAAAAACACTGAGTAAGTAATCAAAAATCTACTGAACAAAGAAACGCCCATACCCAAACAAGTTTACTGGCGGATGGTACCAAACATTTAAAGAAGACTTAATGCCAATTCTTCACCAACTCTTTCAAGGAAAAGAGAGAAAGAGCCACTGACCAATTCATTCTGTGGAGCTAGTATTACCTGAGTCTAAAACCAAACAAAGAAATCACAAGGAAAATAAACAACCTACAGACTAATATTCCTTAACAATAAAGATACAAAAATCCTCAGCAAATCACTAGCAAACTGAATCCAGCAGCGTATAAAGAGGATTGTATACCATGACCAGGTGCGATGTATCCCAGCAATGCAATGTTGGTTCAACACAAGAGAACCAATCAATCTAACGCACCTTCTAAGTCCTTATATGTAAAAGATAAAAACTGTATGATCATCTCAATTGATACAGAAAAATTACTCAACAAAATCCATTATTCTTTCACGATAAAAACACTCAACAAACCAGTAGTAGGGAGGACATCCTCAACTTGAAAAAGAGCCTTTTGAATGAAATGGTTGTTTGGGCAGACATATGCTGAACATGGACCCCAGTGGGAGGCTTAAACTGGTGAACCGTGTGATGATGACTTGAGCTGAAATCAGGAATCAGACACTAAATCGACTGAGTCACCTAGGTGCCCCATAACCAGTAGTTTTTAAAAAGTGAAGTAATACTAAAAAAAAAAAAAAAAAAAAAAAAAAAAGAGTACCAGATGGCTCAACTGTAGCTAGGGCAGACATTGTTTGGAAGAAACTTAGTTTTTGTTTTATGTCCATATGTGTGTATGTATGTGTGTGCACGTATGTCTGCGGGTGTATATGCAGCTATATTGAGTTGAAATTGAAAATGCACTTCTTACATTTTACAGTGTAAACTTACAAATAAGTTTATAAGAAAACATTGACCTGAAGCACAATGTCTCCTTCAAAATAGGTAATATATGAAAAATAAATAAATAAAAGAACCATCAAAGGCTGCTTTCTTTTTGCCTTTAAATGTTCTGCCTTTCTCACAATGCATTTGCTGGATAAAGGTAGCTGGAGTGCCAGATGTCAAGAATCCCAGGTCTCCTCTTCCAAGTTTAGAGCAGAATAAACACTCTTGTGCCTCTCTAGCAGCAGGATTCAACTTGTCTTTTGCCTTTGGCATTTTCAGGTGATCATGAAGACAAGAAATGCTGTATTCCAATAAGGACACTGTCTCTCCTCTGGCTGCTTGACAAGTGTAATTCTAATTCTAGATAGGCAGTCTGAATCACAGACTTGGCTTCTTTGATTTGTGAGTGAATCTCGCCAACACTTTCCCACTGGGCTAGTCCTTCCAACAACAAGGAACCTCCACTAAGATGAGCAGCCTTTAAATTAGCAAAGGAACAATGTGAAATCATTTAAGTACATAGGTTTACTCATAAATATAGGAGGCTCTAGGGAAATGTATTTGTTTTCAAAGATACTAGATTCTATTTAACAAGTGATATTTGATACAACATAAATTTTTTTTTAATTTTTTTTTCAACGTTTATTTTATTTTTGGGACAGAGAGAGACAGAGCATGAACGGGGGAGGGGCAGAGAGAGAGGGAGACACAGAATCGGAAACAGGCTCCAGGCTCTGAGCCATCAGCCCAGAGCCCGACGCGGGGCTCGAACTCACGGACCGCGAGATCGTGACCTGGCTGAAGTCGGACGCTTAACCGACTGCGCCACCCAGGCGCCCCAATACAACATAAATTTTTTAAAAAAATTTTGTTAATGTTTGGAGAGAGAGAGTGTGCAAGCAAGGGAGGGGCAGAGAGAGAGAGATGGAGACAGAGAATCCAAAGCAAGCTCCGAGCTGTCAGCGCAGAGCCTGAAATGGGGCTCGAACCTATGAATCATGAGATCATGACCTGAGCCAAAGTTAGGTGCTTAACCAACTGAGCCACCAAGGTGCCCCAGTATGACATAAATTTTAAAATTCAATAGTTACTAAGTCTGTAGTGTAAATCACACACCTTATTATGTTAGCTAAGAAATATGCTTATGCATAATCTATAGCATCAAAAACAAACTGTTTAAGTGCACAATATCTTAATATTCCATCAACCAAATCTTTAAAAACCTTGAATCAGAACTAACATTCAGAAATTAAAATAAAGCAAAGCCTAGCTCACTATCCAAAGAGTTTAACTTTTAGAGTTTTAGAGTGGTTTGGGGACTTGCCCCAAGTTACACACTTCCATCAGTTGAGAACAAAGCTGAAAAGTAGAACCAGCCCCCTGACTTCTCTTCCAGTGCTTCTTCTAGTTTGCTATTCTCTACATACTTCCTTAGTTTTACGAAGCTTCTTTAATGAGATCTCAGTTACTGAACCACAATTCATTCATTGAAAACAAGCTTAATTCCTACTACATGTCCAGCAGTCTTCTATGACAAAGTCCTCGCCTTCATGAAGCTCAGTTTTAGTTGAGTGACAGAATATGAATTCATAATGAAGGTTCTGCAGAGATTATAACAGTAATGGAGTATAGCTTCAGTTCTTTGGTTAATAGGAATTTATGAAATAGAAATAGAAATAGAAAATATAAACCTGCATGCAGTATGAAAGCCCCAATTCCAGCTCAACTCACATTCCTTTACTCCAGATGTTTAATCATACCTCAAAATTAAAAAACATTGAAAAAATTTAGTTTCTTCCCTGTCCTGAGGTTACTCTGTCTCCCTGAATAGAAAGATTTAGGGGAGGAAATTACATCACAGGCTATGGAATGTCTCAGACATGCTGGAGCCAAATTGCCTCTGTTCAAGATGAGTAGATTTACCTTTTTTTTTTTTTTTTTTTTTTTAATCCTAAAAAGAAAACGAATGTTTTAATCCCTCTTTCAGGAGAAAGTTGATATGTATTGCCATTTTATAACCAAAAATATCAACTACTCCCAGGAAGCTGAAAAACGATGATTACAGACAGTGTTGTTTAAAAAAGTGGTAAGGGGTAACACCCTTCAGGAAAAAAAAAAAAACTGGACAATTTAACTGATGTAAAAAAAAGTCACACATTCAAAGAAGCAAGCAAACAAAATAGGTTAAACAGCTTCTTCAGTCTTAAACAATTACAGAGGTAAAGTGGCACTCTATTTATCCCGTCACCATCTCAGTGGAATGGCAGGCGGGGAGAGGGATGCCTTCCAAGAAGGCAGATGAGTGACCTAAGAACCCAGAAGCAGATGGAAACTTAAAGTTATAAGATCACATAAACAAAGACTGTCTTACCTTTCCACAGGGATGAAATAACAGAGGCAAGAGTGGTCAATATTTTATACTGAACTGGTTAGCAAAATTCTTGAAACTGATGAGAAAGAAAGCTTCATTCCAGCCCTAAGTCCAAAGGTATTCCCTTGGACACGAGTTACTTAAATTTGCCAAGCATGAGACTTTTCATGTACAAAATAGAAATGATATTAATAATAACTGCCTGTCTAATACACATGGTTGCATACACAGGTACTCACCACAGTATGCGGCACAGGATTAAGCAGCCAATACCTTTTGTCATTACCAATCACATCAGCAACAATAATAAAACAGATTCACAGTAAGGGGGTTGGATCATTCAAGCCACTGGAATAGCTCCTTAAAACTTCACATAACTCAAAACACTCATAAGACATACAGACATTTTCCTTAAGAATAAATGTAATGTAAGAAATAACAGTCAGTACACATAAACCTGGGCCACTGTAATGCATTCCTTACCTCAGTTAGTCTTTAATATACAATAAACAATTTTTAGTGTCGGGTACTCCTAGTATCTCAACATGCGTGTATAAAATAAGATTTTAATAATATTTTATTGCTTGCTATTTCAATTTTGTTAATTCAAATTATTGTGAAATATAACTGCACTGTTTATCCAATGGCCAGTCAATATCAGAGAGATGCTATTATAAGAAATGACACATAGGGGAGTGTGATATACAATTTCAAGATATATACTCTAAATAGAGAGGCAAACAGTAGAAACTGTAAACCCTGAAACATCTTGAATTTAAATGATTGGAATTTCTTTTACAAGTGTGAAGTCTATAAAAAGACACCTTTTATCTGCAAAGAAACCTACAGAGGAATGTAACATGATGACAAACAAACCCTCCCCACAACCACTCCCAAGACACTTTGCTTTGATAAAAAACACAAAGTGGGGGAAGGGGCGAGGGAAGGGAGCAGATCCTACCAACTAAACGGGCAAAAGGCAAATTTCTCATAAAGATTTATGATTGTGCCTACAAGATTTGGATTCCTGTGCTCACATTTCTGCATCATGGAATAAGACAGAGCCCTACCTGGGGACCTCGTTTCCAGATTCCACACTTAAAGCCAGGTCTTTGATCACATACTTGTCCAAAGATCACATGGAATGGTAAAGCGTTACTGTCACAATTTTGATGTTAGAAACTGGAAGAGTTTTAGTTTTAGTTTTAGTTTTAGTTTTGTTCTTTGGTTTTTATTGGGAGGAGGGATTTCTTTTAGCTTATGATTCAGCCTTAAATCTTCAGTTTTCCCTATTTCAGTTTACGAAATAGGATGTAAATACATAATGCACATAGTAGTGAATTATATTCATGGGATAAGATCACATAATTCAAAACATGCATAATTCTAGATAGATTATTGTCCCAGAGAAATAAATATAATGTAAGGATTAGCATTCTCAGAATACATAATCTTATAACATTATACAATATTTCTTAGAGCAGATTTTTAGATGCTTCTAAAAAAAAAAAAACTTTAAATAAAAGTACAGAAAAGTTTAACAAGACAACGCATAGAGTTTCCACGTACCCCTCACTCAGTTTCCTCTATTGTTAACATCTAACATTACCATGGTACATTTGCCTAAGTTAGGAAGCCAACATGAATACAACTGAACTCAAGACTTTATTCATATTCAGTAGTTTTTCTATTAATGCTCCTTTTTTTTTATTCCAAAATCCAAACCAATTTTAAGTACCTTTTAGTTATGGGAGGATTCACATCATAGTTGACCCTTGAATAACATGAATTTGAACTGCATGGGTCCACTTATATGCAGATTCTTTAAAATATACACAGTTCAGTACTGTGAATGAATTTTCTTTTCTATGATTTTCTTAATCACACTTTTTCCCTAGCTTACCTTATTGTAATACTATAGTATATAATAGATATAACATACAAAATCTGTTAATTGTTATTTTATTAAAATCTGTGTTAATTGACATTTTATACACTAAGTTTCTGGCCAACAGTAGGCTATTAGTAAGTTTTGGGGGGACTCAAAATTTATAAAGGGATTTTCAACTGCAGGGGTGGGGTCAGTAAATACACTATAAGGGTCAACTGTATTTGAAATTTGTACAAACTAATAGCATTTTTGTATCATGCTCTTTCAAGTTTGTGAGATTAAAATTGGTATGAAATACTACTGCAGTTTAT